>NC_089249.1:156868707-157175892 GCF_963930625.1 Muntiacus reevesi
ATATTACTCAGCCATTAAAAAGAATGGAAAATGTCATTTGTGGCAACATGGATAGACCTAGAGAGTGTCATACCGAGTGAAGTTACTCAGACAGAGAAGGGAAAATATCATATGACATCCCTTATACAAGGAAGAATTCTTAAAGGGTGCAGCACTTGAACTGGTCTGGTTCAAGAAGTCAGCTTTGCTTAACAGAAAAATTACCTTTACTCTATGTGGCCAGTTTTCTCATCCTTCAAGACCTCAGTCGATGCCCCCTCCTCCAGGAAGTCTTCCCTACTAACTCCATGCTGGAATAGGACTCTCTAGGCTCTTGCAGCTCTACTCCTCCACTCTCTCCAAACCTGTGCTTCCCTAGACACCTCACCTATTTCACTCCAGTACAGATGGCCAGTTTATACATCTGCCTCTTCAGCTAGCTCATGTGCTCTCTAGAGACAGGTCTATGCCTTATTCCTCTCTGCATTCTTGGTGGCCCATGGAGGGCCTGGATAAGACAGGTATTCAAAGGTGAATGAAGAATGAATGAATGAACACCCCCAAAGGGCGCAACTTGAAAGAAAACTTGATTGTGCTTAGGGAACACAAGGATGAATATTTATCCATGGGCCAAAAAGTTAAATTGGGATTTGATCAGAAAGGCCCTAAATGACAAGCCAAGGGAAGGGTTTGAGCTTTTACAGATGGATCTGGCTGCTCTAGAGAAGATGGCTGGGAGTGGAAGACGGGGGTGGGAGGGAAGGAGCTGTAAGCCAGGCAGAAAGAGCAGTCAGAAAGCTGTAACCATGATCCAAGCCAAAGGTCAGAGTGGCCTGGACCAGATAACAGCCATGGGAATGAAGAGAGGGGAAGAGTTGGATGGGAGCTTTGAAGCCCCAGCCACCCTGGTGGCAGCAACACTGGGTCACCAGCCAGCTATTCCAATTATTCATAGAAATCAATCCCATTCCGTGGAGACTCAGATAAAACTCGTGCACAGTAATGGATGGAGAGCTTAGAGTGAGGAGATAAGAGGAGGCCCCGGGTGTGGGGTGATCAGGTGGGGCTTTGCAGGAGGGGGAGGAATGGTAAGAGGTTATCAAAACAGCCCTCAAATAGCAAAGGCTCAGAGCCGGTCTGCCCAGCTGTGACTGCAGAGGGACACACAGGCTCACCCCCAGGCCCGGGAGACCCAGACTTAGTGGTCCTTGGGCTTTAGTCCCAGCAGCAGGGGGGACTGATAGAATCTTGCTACCCTGAGATGATATTGGAGGTCTGTTACCTTCTATAAGGAGACCGGGGGCAAGGGGCATGGATGTGGAACAGGCGGGGACCCTCTGGGGCCCCTTTCAGTCCCAGCTTTCTGGGATCCTGAGTCCATGAATCACCACTGTTGCATTTTTGTCTGTAGGATCAGGAGAAGCATGGTCTGTTCTCCAGCACAGGGCAGGCGCTGCGGCAGACCGACTAATGTAGCCTACTCACTCTAAGCTGGGCTACAAGGCCTGTGTCCCCATCAGCCTCAGTCCCTCCCCGAATGCTGGAAAGGGATCACTGAAATTCCCTCCCTCTGAGAAGGGAGAGAGAATATGGGCGTGAGAGAGGTTTGCCCCAGGAAGAAAGGGAGACTGAGAAACAGCGGTCTGTCCCAGAGCAGAGAGGGTCCAGGAGGATCAGCGGGTGAAGCAGAGAGAAATGCTAATAATAAACAACCAACACTCACATAGTACCCACCACTGTGCCAGGCATTGTCCTGGGTGCTTTGCCTGAATTAGCCAGGCTCAGTCTCACAATCCTCATTTTCTTGAAGAGGAAACCAAGGCCGAGTTGAAGACAAGTTTCCATAAGTTCCCACAGCTGGAGATGCAGAGCTGGACACTTGAACCCAGGCAGTCAGGCTCCCTTCTATCTCTGCTTTGTAATGATCTGTTTGCAAAGAGCTCGTTCTGTTCCAGGCACTGGTGTCACTTGGCCCCTGGGAGGGGTTATCATCCCCATTTTACAGATGAAGAAACTGAGGCTCAAAAGAAGTCTGCTTATAAACCTGTTTCCCAGAAGTAGCAGAGCCAGGATGTGACCTCACAGCTCCCTCGAGTCTTGCACCCCCCACCCTAGGCCCTGCAGGACAGGGGGTCTATTCAGTAGACCCTAAAGAAGCAAGCGATGGGGCATCTCCAGGGGAGGGCAGAGCCCAAGGGGTCCCCTTCCCACCCTCTTCAGACAGCTTTTCCTCACAGCTGTGGAAGGAGGCAGCCGGAGGTGGGCTCAAGAGTCCCCATCTGCCAACACTCAGGCCTAGGAGGAGATAGCACTTTTTATCTCTGGGGCGAGTTCAAGAGTTTATTCCCCCCCGGGCCAGTGGGGATCCTGGTGCCCATTCCTGGAGGGTGTCCAGTGACAGGACAGAGGGGGCACTTGGTCTCCTTCCCTGCCAACACTCATTCCCCTCCACACCCCACCATCACCCAAGGCCAGCAGGAAACATCTCGGACAGAGCGCTTGGGTGCAGGCGCTGGGTCTGGTGGAGCCCAAGGCTGGTTCAGAGCAGTCAGGGGCGGCTGGTGGGAGGTGCAGAGCTCGGGGGTCAGGCACTTAGGGGATATAGGTGTGGTCCTGGCTCCACCACCTTCTCACTGTGCCACATCACACTGGGTGCTTTAAACTCTGAGCTTCCGTTTCCTCCCTCAAAAACTGAATTAGCATTTCTATCTAAGAGAGTTCTCCTCAGGGTTAAAATAGCGAAGATATGTATTTCAGCCACCTGGCTCACAGCCTGACCAATAGCTGGGTCCCTAAGATCGCCCCTCCTTTCTCGTTTGCACAACATGAACTGACTCCAGTCACTGAGGCAATGTCGGTTCCCGGATCCCAAAGACACAGCGGAAAAGCTCAACCCCCTCCTCAGGGTTCCTGGGGCTCCCCTTGCCCTGCAGAGGATGGAGCACACTCTCAGGGCATTCAGGGCCCCCAGGGGCCTGCTAGCTACTTGTGTCCAGGCCGCCTTTCCTGCCTCCGGCCCCCAGCTGACTCATTCTCCCTGAACAAAGCAGGCCCTATCTTCATTCCCCAGCACAGCCTTCAAGGACCGGATCATCAGCGCGTCCTTTCCGAAGCCGCCCCCGGGCCCCTGAGGGAGAATGAATCACTGGCTCCACTCGGCTCCCGCAGCTCTGAACTTACTCTGCTTTGTGCTGTGGGTCCAGCTCCAATGATCTGCCCCCCAGCACACTGTGAGCTCCTGCAGGACAGCACTGGGATCCCTGTCTCCTCGTAAAATGCCTGCTCGCCGTCAGAACTGTGCTCGGAAAATGTTATGCAATCCATTAGATAACTAAGGAAAGAGAATGTCCCAGGACAGGAGCATCTCAGAGCTGGAGGAGCCTTTCGTCCCAGGGCCCCATTTTCTAGATGAAGAGGCCTGGACGTGGAGGAGGCTGAGATCTGGGGCAGGAAGGACAGGCCCTGGGCCCCACGGTGAGATAAGAGCAGGGGAGGCATAAGAGGCTGCTCTCCACACCTGATCAAGTGCAGGGTGGTCAGTTCCGGTTCACAGCTACATAGACATCGACCTATAGGTGGCTCTCCACTGCCCCTTGAGGAAGTTGAAGTTTGTCATCGTGGCCTTCTAAGTCGCTTTGTGAGGTCGTCCCCATCAACTGCTCACTTCTGCTTGTGAGCCTGGCTTGCTGTTCTCATTGCTGGGAACACCTGCCCTTCTGCCTGGCCAAAGCCTTTAATCCTTCAGGTGTCCACTTAGACGTCACTTCTGCAGAAGTGGCTCCCTTGTCTCCCGTGTCCCTCTTCTTTGGCCCCCTGTGATCCCATTTGTCATACGAGGCTCGGATTGTTTACATGCCTCTCATCTAGTCAGGTTGTTCATCTTGTACCCCTAGTGCCCAGCCTGGAAGTAATATATGTGAGTGATTGGATGAATGAATGAAGTATAAGGACTGGAGCCACTGGGGCTCCCCAGGTGGCTCAGTGGTAAAAAATCTGCCTGCAATGCAGAAGACATGAGTTCGATCCCTGGGTGCGGAAGATGCCCTGGCGAAGGAAATGGCAACCAACTCCATATTCTTGCCTGGGAAATCCCAGAGACAGAGGAGTCTGGTGGGCCACAGTTCATGGGGTCACAAAAGAGTCGGACACGACTTAGCGACTAAACAACAACATAAGGATTGGAACTCTGGACCACAGGCAGCCATATTACTGACGGCAAGTTAACCCCAGGGCCTTGCGGGGGCCGGGGGTGGGGAAGGCACTGACTTGGGAGGAGACAGAGAGCAGGATGTGCTGGAGGACACCCCACAGGGGCAGAACTGAGAGTGCTGGCCGTGGAGGGAGTCATGTTCCCCGGAACCCAGGGGAAAATACCCAGGATTTGCCTGAACCCTCCCTTCTGTTCTGGTCGGTTATTTTGGCCCAGTGACCTTTGTTATTTCAGGCAAATCCTTCAATCACTGGGGAAGCATTTGGGAGGAAGAAAATCCTTGGAAATAAAAAATCAGTCTGTCCCATGTCCTGAGTGAGCCTCTGCTGCCCCAGAGACCCGTCCTCTGGCAGGCCAAGCGGGGCCTGTTCTAGAAGGCTGGTGGGAAGGGCACCTGGATATTGCTGGATGGAGAACAGGAGGCCAGGGAAGCATGGCTGTTCAGATAACAGTGAAGACTCTGGGGAGAGGGAGAGCTGAGACTTGGGGGTGAGTGGGGTATCTACGGTAAAAAAGACCTGGAAGGAATGCCAGGCAGAGAACCTCAGGCCTCCCATGAGTCCAGCCGCATCACCACACATTTACTGCACTCCTCCTGCCTAGGCCCCACCTCAGAGAGCTTATAGTCTGGTGAGGGAGAGGAAAAAGCAAGAGATACTCAGGATCCAGTGTGAGAAGGGATGTGGCACGGAGGAACCCAGAGGGGCCTCTAACCCAGCCTCCTGGGGAAGTGGTGATTTAGCTGAAAATTGCACAACAAATGAGACCTGCTTTTATTTTCTTCTCTTCCTTCCATTCTATCTCCCTCTGTCATCCTTTGCTTTTTTCCTTCTTCCTTCCTTTCTTTTTTCCCTTTGTTTACTCATTCTTTGTTTCATTCAATTATTAAATGAGTCATCATGAAAGAACAACTATGGCACACCCACTCCTCTTAGGCAGGGCTACACAAGGTGAAGTGATCAGATGTGGCCTCTGCCCGCAAGAAAGTTATGGTCTGCTGGGGAGACACGTAATAGAAATGGTCACACCATATACACATGCACAAACAAAACATCCCACAAACCATTGTTGTTCAGTAGCTCAGTTGTGTCTGACTCTTTACTGGTTTTTTCAGTAGTCATGTATGAATGTGAGAGTTGGACCATAAGGAAGGCTGAGCACTGAAGACCTGATGCTTTAGAACTGTAGTGTTGGAGAAGACTATTGAGAGTCCCTTGGACAGCAAGGAGATATCCTAAAGGAAATCAATCCTGAATACTCAGTGGAAGGACTGATGCTGAAGCGGAAACTCCAACACTTTGGCCACCTGGTGCAAAGAGCCAACTCATTGGAAAAGACCCCACAAACCACTAAGAGCTATGAAAAAAAAGAAGTATTTAGTGCCATGAGAAAACAGGACTGAGACCTGTGGGAGGAACAGGAGTGTTAAGGCAGAGATTGAAGCAGAGCATCCAGGGGAGGGAGCACACATAAAGGCTAAGAAGTGGAGGTGCATCACACGTTCAAGAAAACAAAAAAAGGCAGTGTAGACTGACCAGTCACTGCCTGGGACCCTGCACTTGGAGTTTAGAAGACTGCTGTTTTGCTTCCTCCTTCTAAACCTCCAGCAAACCCTCTCCATGTGCCTTGCACACCTGGGGTGTGCAGCAGTGGGAATTCTGGGAAATGTAGTTCTGGCATAGCTGACTTGATATGCTACAAATGCAACACAGGTATGCAAGGGCCAGATCATACTGGGCTCTGTCAACTTTGGATGATATTTTAAGAGAAGTGGGAAATGATACTTGATTTTAAGCAGAGAGATGGAGAATGGCATGATCCATTTTATGTTTAAAAAAGTCCCTTGGGGGAACTTCTTTGGTGGTCTAGTGGCTGGGACTTCGTCCTCTAATGCAGGGGGTGTGGGCTTGAACACTCATTAGAGAGCTAGAAATCTTCCCAGGTGACTCAGTGGTTAAAAAAATCCTTCTACCAGTGCCAGAGACACAGGAGACTCAGGGTCAGTCCCTGGGTTGGGACGATCCCCTGGAAGAGGAAATGGCAACCCACTCCAGGAGCTTGCCTGGAGAATCCCATGGACAGAGAGCCTGTGGGCTACAACCCATTGGGTTGCAAAGAGCTGGACACAACTGAGCGACTGAGCACAGCCCAGCACACAGGGAACCAGGATCTCACATAACTCTCAGCTAAAAAGTCAAAACATAAGGTAGAAGCAACGTTGTACCAAATTCAATAAAGACTTTAAAAATGATCCATATTTTTAAAAAAATCTTTTAAAAACAGGTTCCTTTTGGCTGCTGTGTGAAGATTGGTTTAGAGAACAGCAAGACAGAAGCAGGGATTTCAGACAGAAGATTCCTGAAGGGATCCCAGCAAGAGAACATGGGGGTTTAGATTCGAGGATGGGGGCCTTGTCAGCAGAGTTGGAGAGAAGCAGGTGGAGGTAAGAGAGAGGAAAAGTGATGACCAGGGATGACCCGCAGCTAGTGGCAGCATTTACAACACTGGGAGGCATTAGGAGATGCGGGGTTTGGGTGACAGGGGTCTGATGGAAGATCAAGTTAAGGCTTTCAGGTAGACTCTGGAGGTTGAAAATCAGGATAGCATTCTGACTGTGAGATGTATTTGAGAATAAATAGCACAGAGGTGGTACCCTTGGAGGTGGACCAGGCCCACTGAGGGACAGGGTGCTGAGAGAGGAGAGAGGAACCCTGGCTCTACCATGGAATTTTAAGGCAAGATCCAATTTTCATTTTAGAAAGATCTTTCTGACTGTCATGCAGACAACCATGTGCAGGGTGATGCCAGAGATAAAAGAGACCAGATCTTGGTGACCAGCTGCAACTCAGGTAACTAAAATATCAGGTTTCTCTGCTTTAGGCTATATTGACTAATTGAGGCAAAGTTATACAGGTTCTGATGATCCAAAGCTCTGATTTCCTATTATGTCATGATAGGTGGAGGGTGGTAAGATCAATTTCCAAAGCTGCACAAATAAAACCCAAATGATTAGTTCCTTTACTATTACGGTGTTGGTGGATGTAATCACTGAATGGCTTAAAAGATATAGTGAATTTGGAAAATTAAAGGATTCAGAATTCAGAGTTCATGGGAACGAAGGTCCTGTTGATTCCACCTCCATAGTCTCACAAATATATCCATTTATCTCCAGTGCTGTTTCTACTACGGCAGCCCATCCATCCTCCTCCTACATCTGATTCACTGAACCAGTCTCCCAACTTGTCCCCAGACCCCTCTCCCTCTTGTCCATTCCACACAGCATGGCTGACATGTCTAATTACATATGCAACCATGTCACTCCAGCCAAAAGCTCTCGCTGGCTCCCACTGCAGGGTAATGCTCAGCTTCCTCCACCTTCATGGCTTCAGACCCTGCCTGATCCTGGGCTCTTCCTTTCCAGCCTCAGTTCCTTCCCATGTCCCAAACTCCCCTCCCCAACTCCTGTTTCTTGCTCTATACCAGTCTTTCTCGTGAAAGTAACAGCCCCTGCAGGGCTCAGAATGAACCCTGCCCTCTCCCATGATAGGCTTTTGCAGGCATTGCTCCTTCTCCCCAGAACAGGCCAGTTTCATCCCTACATTCTCTTAATCTAGCAAATTCTTGCTTAGACTTCAGAAATTTTGTCTGACTCTGCCACATCTGGGTACCAGCCCCCTCTGTCCCACAGCCTTCTGTCAGAGAATGGACTGCCTTGTATCATAATCTTGTCCCTTTCTCCCCAAGTGAGACAGGCTCTTCCTTCCTCCCTTCCTTCCTTCTTCCCTTCCCTCCTTCCTTGTCTCTTTCTTCCCTCCTTCCCTCCTTTCCTCCTTTCTTTCTCTTTCTTTCTATCTTTTTTCCCCCAATTTCCAAAGTCTTTTATTGGCAAGTATTTTAGGAAGGAAAGATTAATCCCACTGTTTACAAATCCATGAAATGCAGAGCCATACCCAAGGACACATTAAGTGGTGTGAAAGAGACCACTGCTTTGCTTCCCTGTTATTCACAGATCCAGTCAAAAGCAAAAAACTTGTAGTCACCAATTCTTCAGGCTTAAACCATAGGCTGATTTCTTTTTCAGCACTTTTGACTGCATCACTGCTCTGAATGATGTTCCTTCCGACTTGAATGCAGAAGTCCCCTCATACTGTGCTTGATTTGGATTCCACTGAATTGGTCTCCCAAGCATCAGTTGCCCCGCCTTTGCCACGTTCAGTCCCTCCAGATCATGGCCGCAGCTGACCCCTCGTTCAAGCACTTCTCCACCTCCAGGAAGAGTGGGTGGTCTTTCAGGTCAATGCTGTGCTGCTTTAGAGGCTCCTCGGGGCTGAGGGAACTTCCTGGCCACGAGGCAGAATCCCTTCTGCTCTAAACACTTGCCTGGCCAAGCTGCCTGCCCTCTGGCTGGATGGCAGTGAAGATGTGCTCCACGTTGGTGGGGTCCCAGAAACTAGCATTGGTGGGTAGTGGGGTGCAGTACAGGGCTGGAGCCAAAGGCTATTTCTTTCTTTCTTTTTTGGCTGTGCTGCATGGCATGTGGAATCTTAGTTCCCTGACCAGGGATTGAACCCACCCCTGCTGCAGTGGAAGGATGCAGTCTTAACCACAGGACCACCAGGGAAGTCCCACAGCCATTTCTTATTCACTGCTATACCTCAGTGCCCAACACAGAACCTGGCGTGTGGGAGCTGGTTCATTTTTTTAATGTTACTCATAATTAAAAAGGGGCTTCCCAGGTGACACTAGAAGAACCCTCTTAGCAATGCAAATGATGTAAGAGAGAGACATGGGTTCAATCCCTGGGTGGGGAAGATCCCCTGAAGGAGGACATGGAGACTCACTCCAGTATTCTTGGGCTTTCCTGGTGGTCCAGATGATGACTCTGCCTGAAATGCAAGAGACCCAGGTTCGATCCCTGGATCAGGAAGATCCTCTGGAGAAGGGTAGGGCAACGCACTCCAGTATTCTTGCCTGAAAAATTCCACAGAAGGCGAAACCTGGCTGGCTACAGTCCATGGGGTTGTGATGAGTTGGATACCACTGCGCAACTAACTGTTTCTATAATTAAAAAGACCTCCGGAGAACTTAGGAAAAGTTTTGGACCAATCTCAATGAGAGTTAGAGAGAGCCCTGTGTACCTATACCCTTCCATGGAGCCCGCATTGCAAGAAGAAGACAGACAGGAACGACCTCCATATCCTAGTCCCACCCACAGAGCAGAGTTCACCTCCGTGACCTCAGCAGCACAGGGATGCAGAGAGATGCTCCCCACCCCACCCCCTGGATAGAGGCCACCGAGTTCTGTGCTGCTGCCATCCTCTCTCTGCACAGTCTGGAGAGCCCATCAGCGTGGCTCGGCCCACTCCATGCAGGACATCAAGAACCAGCTTCACTTTCTCCACAGCCCAGAGGACAGTCCGGGGTCCTCCATTCCCCTCTGCAGCAACCAGACAGAGCCCCAACTGGGCCCAGGGCCAGAGTGCTAAGATGCAATCTTTCTCAATTCCCCACAAACTTGACACTCAGTTTCTGCTGCAGAAAAAACAAATCACCTTCCACTCTCGAGATACCAGGAAACTACAGTGACTCAGAGCTGTGGGGACCCTGAGAGAGCATCCAGTCTGCCTTCCCCATTCTCTTCTCCTCACTGCATTGTGCAAATGAAGGAACAGAAGTACAGAGACGGAGGGGGATTTTGAGCAGGTTCATGTTGACAATAAGAGAGCTGGGGCCAAAAACACGGGTTCTCTGCCTCCCCGCTTCATGTCCTTTTCAACCCCCAAGTTGAATAAAGAGCTGGGAATTGACATCTGCACCCTGGAGGAGCTTCTACAGCCTCACTGAGCTGACTCACCTCCCTTGACAGGGAGCTCAACAGTCTAGAGAGCTCTCAAACTTAGAACCTTAGAAAGGGCTTCTCTACCCTGAGTCCTAACCTGCCTTGGGTCCACAGGGACTGGGAGATTCATATGGAAGGGAAAATAGAGGAGAATAATGTGTCATTTGCAATTTTGGGGAAGGCAGACTGGAAGCCCTCCTCCCTGCAAGAAAAACTGTGGGTTAGGGCAGGAAGGGGCAGAGAGACCCCCTGAATGATATTTCCCAGAAGCCTCGGGAGAGGGATCACAGATCAAGAACTTGAAGTTTGGAAGGTGGGGTGTTCTACCTTTTCAGTTGGTAAAATCAGTGGTCCCTCCCCCATGACAACCCTCAAATCTTCAGTAACGTGGTGGCAAAATTCTCAGGGCAATTACATTTTTGTAGAAAAAGGAGAAGGACAAAATGTTGTGTGTGGGTCTAGTGGTTTAACACAACATGGAGGAGGTTGCCCTGTCCTGAGCAGGGGATGAGAAGTGTGATAAACTGTGGAACAGATGAGCAGTCTTGGGTTCAGAGCAAGTTTTCACCAAATCTCCCAGGCGCATGGAAGTGCCACTTGGCTTAGGGGAACAGACAAAGTCTGTGTCAGGCTTCCTTTATTCCCTCCCTTGACAGAGGTTGACTGAATGCTGGGGATGAGCATTAGCACTGGAGATTATGCTATTAACAGATCAGACGTGGCATTAATATATTATCTGCCCTGGGTTCTTAGCTAATAGCTCTTAATGGGTGTCACATCTCACCCTAAAGTTTGCAAGTCACTGAATGGCTGGAGCTTCTGCTTGCTTCCTCCCCCATGAAACACCTTTCAAGATGAGTTTCTAGTGATCAGCTTAAGAATTCATGGGAAGGTACAATTTCACATTCACTCATCAGTCATGTAATCAGCTAAACAAACAAAGCAATTGCCCGATTCTTGTGTGCTCCCAAACCCTGGAATTGAATCAGGCAGGCTCAGAGGGGCTCAGCTCTCAAGGTCATCAAGTCTTCTGCCTCCAGACCAGGCTGAAACCTAGGCTAGAACAGAGGAAGAACAAAAGTCTGGGAGGCAGAGAGGCAGATGGGAGCTGAATTCTGCCACAAGCCCACTGTGTGCTTAGCAGTAATGGAAATGCCCACTAGTCGTGGTGGTGTGATTTAGTCACTAAGTTGTGTCCAGCTCTTTTGGGGCCCCATGGACTCTAGCCCTCCAGGTTCCACTGCCCATGGAATTTCCCAGGCAAGAACATTGGAGTGGCTTGCCATTTCTTTCTCCAGGGGATCTTCCTGACCCAGGGATTGAACCCAAGTCTCCTACATTGGCAGGTAGATTCTTTACCACTAAGCCATCAGGGAAGTTCACTGGTAGGCAATCTGGAAACCCTTTCACTTGTCTGATCCTCTCAACAACCTTTGAGTTAGGTAGTATTATCCCTATTTTACAAAGGAGGACCCTGAGGCTTGGAGAAGTCACGTGGCTTGCCCCAGGTCACAAGGCTGGCGAAGTGGTGGCGCCAGTGTTTGAGGCCAGATCTGTCTGGCCCCAGCGGCCCCTTTCTCCCTTGCATGTACTATGCCCTTGGGGTACATACTCCAGATGCCGCTGTGCTGGCTCCCACTGACAAGAGCCCCAGAGCTGAGCCGATTCAGGGACTGATGACGCCAGCCTCCCTGCAGCCCCTGCCTGATGGATCTGCTGGCTCTTCCAGCCCCAGCACCGCTGGCCAGTGACCAAGGAGAGCACAAGAAGGAGGGATGGGAGCTGGGGGGTGGGCGAGGGGAGCAGAGCAGAGGTAGTCGGGAGAGACTCCGCGCATCCATCACCAGGGCCAGTCCCTCCACTGGGATCTCAGCGGCTGTCTGATCTGCCCAAGCTCCCATCCAAAAGTCAGCCCCCTGACAACCTGTCAGTCACGACTCCCCACCCCCACCTCGGGGTGGGGGGTGCTCCTTCCCAGGCTCCCTCAGCCTCAGGGCCTGCTAGGATCCAAGCAAACAGGCCAAGCGTAGCTGGGCTCTGAAGGGGGAGGAGAACAGCCACTCGGACGTCAGCAACAGAGTGACCCACGTCTGAGGGGTTGGCCAGATCTTCCTGCTTTGGGGGCTCATTCTCAGAGCACTTTGTCCCACCCCTCAATTCCTTAAGCTGCTTAGCAAGGCCTTGCTGAGGTTTACTGGGTTGATGAGGTGTGACTTCTTGTCAGGCGTGTCTCCGGCCCCCGGCGTCCACCCTACCTCAGCGTGTTCTCATCTTCGCCTCCTGGGCCGGCCTGCTTGGCTGGACACGTGTGGCCAGCACACATCCTGTCCTGTCACATCCTGCTGGCCCCAGAGCACCCGGGACAAAGAAGAAAGGAGGTTGAAGAAGGGACCTGGGCCAACAGCATGGGGTCATGCTGCCCGAGGCCATCCAGAGAGAAGAGTGTTCTAATCACAGACTCTGCCCAGTGGAAGTGGGCAGACAGTCATGATGTGCTTCTGACCTGGTGTCATCTCAAGCAACGTCACTGCTGGTTGCTCTGTGCCAGGCGGATGCTGAGCCCTGGCTCATAGGCAGGATCAGATATGATCCAGTTCCTGAAGGGCCTCTAGACTGTGGGGACAATGGCTCAGACAACAAATCATTAAAAAGCCAGTGATAACTTCTCTGAGAGGGCTCCAGGTAGAAGGAAGGCCTGAGACAGAGGCAAGTTAGCTTTGTGGAAAGAACTGGGATCCAAACAGGGGGGTAAATTCAGATGACATCCTGCCGCTGTACCTGACTTCTCCAAGTCCCAGAAATGTATCCATAAACAAGCAATGGTGTTACCCATCTCACAGCATCATTCCAAGCATTGGATGGTAAAGTATTTAGTACAATGCCTTGTGAGAGATCAGGGGAAAGCCTGGATGGTTTCATGGAGGAGATGATGCTGAAAGGATAAAGGAAAGCAGGGGGCATTTGACCACTCAGGAAAGTCTGAGGAGACCTTAAGATCAGTTCAGGCAGCACTTCTTCTTGAAAGTGGTCTTATTTCCACTTGCTGTGTGGCATTGCCCTTGTCTCTATGTCTTGGCCTTAAGGCCATAAGTTGTTCAAGGGCTAGGGCCCACCTCATTCAGCACAGCATCTATAATGCCTACTGCAGTGGCCCTCAGTGAATATCTATCAGAATAATAATGACTCTAGAGTCTGTCATGGGCTTCCCAGGTGGTGCTAGTGATAAAAACCTGCCTGGAAACCAGATCTGAAAGAGACACGTGCACCCCAATGTTCATTGCAGCACTGTTTATAATAGCCAGGACATGGAAGCAACCTAGATGCCCATCAGCAGATGAATGGATAAGGAAGCTGTGGTACATATACACCATGGAATATTACTCAGCCGTTAAAAAGAATTCATTTGAATCAGTTCTAATGAGATGGATGAAACTGGAGCCCATTATACAGAGTGAAGTAAGCCAGAAAGATAAAGACCATTACAGCATACTAACACATATATATGGAATTTAGAAAGATGGTAACGATAACCCTATATGCAAAACAGAAAAAGAGACACAAATGTACAGAACAGAATTTTGGACTCTGTGGGAGAAGGCGAGGGTGGGATGTTTCGAGAGAACAGCATCAAAACATGTATATTATCAAGGGTGAAACAGACCACCAGCCCAGGCTGGATGCATGAGACAAGTGCTCGGGCCTGGTGCACTGGGAAGACCCAGAGGAATCGGGTGGAGAGGGAGGTGGGAGGGGGGATCAGGATGGGGAATACATGTAAATCCATGGCTGATTCATGTCAATGTATGACAAAAACCACTACAATATTGTAAAGTAATTAGCCTCCAACTAATAAAAATAAATGAAAAAAAAAAAACAACAACTTTGAAATGTAGTAAAAAAAAAAAAAAACCTGCCTGCCGATGCTGGAGACATAAGAGACGCAGGTTCCATCCCTGGGTGGGGAAGATCCCCTGGAGGAGGGCCTGGCAACCTACTCCAGTATTCTTATCTGGAGAATCCCATGGACAGAAGAGCCTGCTAGGCTGCCATCCATGGGGTCACAAGAGTCGGACATAACTGAAATGACTTAGCAAGTATGCACAGAGTCTGTCATACAGAGTGAAGTAAGTCAGAAAGAGAAAAACAAGCATCGTGTGTTGATGCATATATCTGGAATCTAAGAAAAAAATGGTACTGATGAACCTATTTGCAAGGCAGGAATAGAGACCCAGATGTAGAGAACAGACACGCGAATTCAGTTGGGGAAGGGAAGGGGGGACAAACTGGGAGATTAGGATTGACATGAATACACTACGGTGTGCAAAACAGACAGCTGGTAGGAAGCCACTGTATGGCACAGGGAGCTCGGCTTGGTGCTCTGTGATGACCTAGGCTGGTGGAATGGGGGGTAAGGGAGGGAGGTCAAAGAGGGAGGAGATACATATACACATATATGTAAATATATGTAGCTGACTCGCTTCACTGTACAGCAGAAATGCACACACCATTGTAAAGCAATTATGCCTTCAATAAAATAAATGAATTAAAATAAAAAAAAATAATTAATGAGCCTGCAGAGTGAGAAATCAGGAGAAAAGGCATAGGGAAGAAGCAGAAGGGAACTAACATGTTTGGTTCCCCACTATGTGTCAGGCATTAGGCTGCTTACTCTTGTGTATCATCAGATTTTGTCCTCCCAAAAGACTGCTGTGTGTTTTATTCTCTCCACTTTACAGATAAGGGAATGCAGGTTCATAGAGGCCGGGGGATTCACTAGAGACCAGGCAGCTGGAATGCAGCAGCCCAGGACTCCGTGTCCTATTCTTGGGTCTGCAGGCCCCTTTCCATCATTCTGGGCTACTTCCAAGTGGCCTAAGGATATTTGGCCAGAGCCTCAGGACCCAGAGGGCAGCCCCTCCCCACCCATCCTCTACCCCCACCCCAGCTGTGCAAACAGACTCCAGCTGGAAGGTTCCAAGGAGGCTGGGGGGAGGGTCTGGCAGGTCTGACAGGTCAGCATGAGCTGGGCTTTCCTGAGAAAGCCAAGGTGGCCTAGAATGCATCCTTCAGCAGGCCCAGGGGAGGGGCGCGCCTGGCTGGGTCTGGCTGACTCCAGGTGCTGTGATCTCAGCCTGTAGGCAGACAAAAATAACTCCACCCACCTCCCTGCTCCAAGTGCAGTGGGGACAGACCCTCCCTGGTCACTTCTGCACTGACTGGACTCCGGGCAAGTTCCTGAGGCTTGCAGCAAGCCCCAGGTGTAAGTGACATCAGGGGTCACCCACCTCCCACCGCACCAGAGCCGGGAACCCTATGGGCTTGCTCTCCCTGCCCAGCACTCCTTTCTCTCCAGCCTCTCTCTGCCCCATAGTCTTACCTTTCACTTTAGCTTCATCTCCCACTTTCCTCCCTCCAGGACTCCTGCAAGAGTGGCTGTTGTCCTAAGGGTCTTGTTACAAGTTCTTCAGTAACCCTAGCATGGGTACTAAGTTGCTTCAGTCGTGTCTGACTCTGCAACCCCATGAACTGTAGCTCTCCAGGCTCTGCTGTCCATGGTATTCTCCAGGCAAGAATTCTGGAGTGGGTTGCCATGCCCTCCTCCAGGGATCTTGCCGACCCAGTGATCCAACCCGAGCCTCTTATGTCTCCTCCTTTGGCAGGCAGGTACTTTATCACCACCTCGGAAGCCCCAGGTGGTCAGTGAGACCTCCCTGTAAATGGTACAGGCAGGACACCCACTGTCTCACACCCACAGTCAGAACCTCCAGCCTGACATTGCCCAGCACTCGTTTCCCTAGTTGAGTGATTTTCTTTCTGAAGAACCAGATAATCCACTTCTTGAAGGCAACGGGCATGAAGATTGACTGTTTCACACTAAGACGAACACACACTGCCACACACACGCCTGGCAGTGGGAGGCACACGCGCTCCCCACCTACCCTTGGCTCTCAGACAAGCCGCCTCGGTCTTGCATGTACCACCCAGAGAGAGTGGGGATCCACCCTGCCCAAGGGCTGATACCACCAGAAAGGAAAGCATAACCTTGTCAGGGGATCCCCGCCACCTCTGCCCTGAGGCTGCACATAGATTCTCCTCTTTGAGATCAGGCCCATGAGACAGAGAAGCAGTGTCTGGCGGGGGACTTCCCACCTTGAGAAAACACACCCCATCCCTTCTTCGGGTGGAAAGCAGAGAAGTAGTCAGACCAAGGCAGACACTGGAATTCACAAAGATTTCATCAACCACTTTCCAGACATTGAATGCTCACCTCTGGGATGGGGGATGGAGTGGCAAAGGAATCAAAGAGCTTGGTGTCACAAAACACTGGCCTTGTCACTTCATTACTCATGTCAGACCACAGTTCCACAAATGTTTCTCACATACCGATTGGGTGTGGACCATGTTCACATGAGTTATCTCATTTAACTCAGTTCACTACACCAGTGGTCCCTAACATTTTTGGCACCAGAGACCTGTTTTTTCAGAATTTTTCCACAGACAGGGTGGAGGGTGGTTCAGGCAGTAATGCAAGCGACGAGCACGGAGGAGCAGCAGCTGAAGCTTCGCCCCCTGGTCCTGCCACTTACCCTTTACTGTACAGCTTGATTCCTAACCGGCCACGGGCCAGTGCCTGTCCACAGCTCCATGGTTGGGGATGCCTGCTCTATGCTATAAGTGTAAAATCTGGGACCTAGAGAATGGGTCACTTGTTCAAGGTACACAACCACTGTCTCTACTAGCTCATACATAAAATGGGTTCATAACCATATCCCCCTCACAGGAGTGTTGTGAGGATTAATGAGTTAATTTCTTAGAACCATGCCTGGCACAAAGCAAGTAGTTAATAAATGTTACTAATAGCTGAAACCCTTGCTATAAATTCTATTCAAAAAAGCAGCAGACACTGGATTCAAGTAACTTAAGCCTTATTTTTCTCCCTACCATACCAAGGTTCTTTTGCATTTTGTTGGTTTGCAGTAATTTCCAACAAACAGCTACTGGGCATCACTTGTCTACAGGGGCAGCTCCAGGTCTGGTGTATAAAGCCCTCTGTAAAGGCACTGGCTGTCCCTTCCTCACCCATCCTCCTCTCCTCCCTTAAGCAAAGGCTCTCCTCAGTTACAAGAGAACAATAACCACTTCTCCACTGAGGTGACTCCACTCTCCTGCTTCCAGGGCTTTGTGCAGGTCCAAGACATTCCATCTTGTTTCTGTCGACTGATTCCAGGACTTGTACCAGTGGCACTTCTGCTGAGAGAAAGTTTAAGATCCAGTGATAGAAGAGAAATCAGCTAGCTTTCAACTTACAGCTATGGCGCCACATCCTTGCTCTGCCACTTTGGCTGTGTGATCTTGATTGAGTTAATTAACCTCCCTGAACCCAAGTGTTCTTATCTGGAGAGATTATATGTAATAATCTTCATCTGTATTGCATTGAACAAAAGACTGTAGAGAGAGTAGTCCTCCCTTCACGTTTTCAATTCATACACAAACTACATGAGGAGGTATGGTTTTTCTAGTTTTTAATTTTTTTTTCTATAAGCTTTTCATGAACTTTCATGCTCACAATATCTCAACCATACTGAAATCTGCTTTAAGAAGGCATTAATTTCAACCAAGGTATTTGCTCATTTTGAACTCCATCTCAAAGTGGCTCATGACATGTTGCAAGGATATTCAAATCCCAGTGGAGTGACCCCTGAACCTCTCTGAGAATTCTGCTTAGTCTTGTCTTCAGCATGTAGCCACAACCCTCTCCATGTTTCAAGGCCCATCTCCAAGTTGAATTACAACAGTGGTGTCATCGTCTATATATTGTGAGCTCCTTGGGGACAGAGGCTGGGTCTGATTCATTGCACAGAGTCTAAGGAAGCATCCTATAAATCTCTGAATGGACCACCATCCGTTTCATCCACCCATCCTCCAGTCATCCAATCAATCCCCTCTTCAAATGTGGATTAAGGACTCTGTCTAAAGTAGGGAATTCACCCTTTAAACTGGGGGCTTTCATCCTCCAATTTCTTACTCCTCTAGCATTCTTTCCTCCTCTGGGATCCTTCCAGCCAAGCCCATCACCCTCACTGGGATCCTCTGCTTTCCTAGGGCAGCCTCTTTCATTCCTATCCAAGCAGGTCCTCACACCTCCATGCAGGTGAAAGTTGAGGCTGGCACCTCAGAAGGAACAATGTCCCATGGGCCACAGCTGGAGGTCTTTAAGAACATCTGGATGTACCATCAGTTGCTCGGTCAGCCTTTCAAGCCCCAGGGTGCCAAATCTGAGCCTAGGCAGATAAGGAAGCTAGATTTTCATGTGCACATTTGGTGTGGGGTTGGTGGGGAGGGAAGACGGGGAGGGCGGGATCTCACTCAGCCCAGAAAGCCCTTCTTATCTACAAGTCCTTTGAAGTAGGGGAGCTCTCAGAGACTGGCAGCAGGAGGGGAGCCTTTGCTCCACACTTCAGTCCCCACTGTCCCTCAGCTGGAGAAGTTGGGCCCATTCTGGAGAAATTCTGAGATCTCAGCTCTCACAAATCATTCATTCATTCATTCATTTCTGACCCTAGCAAGTGCTGGGCTCCATACTAAAGGCTAAGGAGGCTGAAATAAATCAGACCCACATGCAAAGGCTAACACACAGCTCTCAAATTGCTCCCTGCCCGAGGAGGGATACAGACATGGAACTCCAGTGCACTGGAGTGCTTACCATCCTAGGTCCTGGTCTGGAATGTGGCAACTATATATAATGCTTAAACACACTCTACAATGTCAGAGCAAGCAACGAAGTCCAAGTTCCAGCCTATACACCTCCTCCATACACATACATACATATGTATATATGTAAGCTGGCAGAAATCTTTCCCCCCTCTTTCCTCTTCCTCTCCTGCCAGCAGAGAAACCCTTTAGAACATTGGGCCCTCTGGCTAATAGACTGAGCCACCTTCCTCAGAGCTGAAACCTGCCCTGTGCTCCTCCCACAGATCCTAACTCTGAGCTCTGCGGCTGCCAGAACCTGTCTGGCTGCACCTGTCCCAAGACAGCCCTGGAGAGAGCTGGAGGCTGCAGGTCAGCTTCCCACAAAGCTGTCAGACAGCCACTGGAAGGGAGACTCCAGGGCAGTTATGCTGGGCTTTGGGAGAGGAGAGGCTGGCGTAGCAGGCTGCCCAGAGGGAGTGCCCCAGCTAATGAAGGAACCTTAATCCGTCTCTCAGACTAACAGGAGAGATAAAACCAGTGAAAATGAAGAAACAGGAGCAGCTTTCTAGCTTCCAGCCCCTTCCTCCCTCCAGCACCTCCTCCTAAAGCATCTGTACTCAGGTTGGATTCACACTCATCCTCCTAAGGCTGAAGTCCCTGCCTTAGGAGCTGGAGGGCAAGGGTGGAGCCTGGCTCATCTCTTTCTCACCTCAGCTCCAACCCTCCCTGAAGTTTGCCCAGGACCTGCACGTGGCAAAGTAGAAAAATGTACACTGAGTAAAACATTGCACTGGTGTGTGCTCGTTGTAGCTGATGCAGAGGCCGTGTATCCAAACAGTAGGAGTCAGCCAACCTTAGAGTTGGGAGACCCAATCTTACCCTTGGCTCTGTCGTGCACTCTTTTGCTCAAGAGGGACCTTGAGCAAGTCTGTTTTTCTTCCATGGGACTTGGGGTCTCCGAGACCCATTGAGTCATAAATGCTCCATGATAGTTCAGGACGCCCCCCTCCATCTTTATTTGGCACAGCCTATGCCCCTGCCAGGGACACCTGAAACACAGCATCTCCTTTCTCCCAAGGCACCTCCATGCCTCCACCAGACTATTTCTGAACCCTGGGAACCAAAGCAGGAATGTGTCCAACTGAGTTTGGCCAAATCAAGCCAAGTCACCTTTGCTATTTAAAACCTCTCCCTGGGTAGAGGCAGTCTGTTGAGGCTGGGAGAAGAGGCAAATCCCTACTCATTTAGGAGTCCACTTTATGGTGACTTTAAATTCCCTGGGATTAAGAGATCTCCAACACCAGCTTCCCACTGCCCTTTTCTCTAATGCTCCCCTGAGGGCACTTGGCTGATCGGAATGTTTAGCTCACCTCCTCCAGGGCTAGACAGGATAAACGCCCTCTCTGGGGACACTGGGCTGGCTGTCGCGTTTCCCAGAACTAATCCACGCTGACAACCCCTGGCCCTGGCATTTCCAAGGGGTCGAGTTCTGTAGTTCAGAAAGCCGGGATCCTCTAGGGATCAGAGGGTAGCTGAGGAGAAAGCAGGGCAAGACTAGAGACAGTTGAAGATGGATGGTGGGGTCCCATGTCACAAGCTTTTGGGTCTTGGCATGTTCAAACTGGAAGAGGCCATCAGAATAACATGCCACACACCCCCATTGTACAAAAGAGAAAGTGAGGCTCAGAGAAGGCAGGGCACTTATCAAAGTCTGTGGGAAGGTGAGAACTCAGGTACTTAGGTACTTAGTACTCAGGATTCAGCTACTCACTTACACCACATCCCCAGATTTCAAAGCTGGACACTTGGAATGCTGAGATACATTCGTACTCATTTAACAAACACTTCCATGAAACCAGCTATGTGCCAGTCACTGTTCTGAGCACCTTATAAAATATGATCTCATTTAATCCTCCTAAGAACCCTTAAGGTAGGTTTTACTATCCCCAATTTACAAATGAGAAGGCTGAAACGCCAATAGCATAGATGAAAATAACTTTTCCAGGATCACAGAGCAACTAAAATGTAATCACTTTAAGTCTGAACTCAGGTCTGTCCTGTACCCTTTCTTCTACTCCTAGTTGCTTGGTTAGAGGTCAGAGAAGTGAAGCCCCAGTAATACACAGTCTGGCAGCAGGGGGTCCAGGCCCCAGGGCAGAAGGGTCCACGCAAATAAGCTCTGAGAGCAGCAGGTTCACACAGCTGGGGAAGTGGCCCAGCAACACAGTGCCCCGGCAGCCTCGCCCCTGCCAGTGTGGCCTTGCTGCATGTCTGCGAAGTTTGCCCCCAAGGCTGCGTGACGCAGCAGCGGCCCAGCCCTCACCTGCCCTGGCGATTGTCAGCCAGGGTGTGAGCCTCCGCCACTCAGCTGGGGCTGCTGCTCTTGGGGTGAGCACTCCTGGGCCCAGGACGGAGGCCTTGCCAGCCCCAGGGTAATGTGCGCCAGCTGCCGCCGCAGCCCCCACCAGTTCTGCAAGAGCAGGCCGGGGGCAGCCTGCGGGTCATGTGTCTAGACAGTCAGACTGAGAATGGGGCTCGGCATCTTGGGAGAAGTTTCCTGAATTCCTTCCACCTTCGGGAATGGAAATTGGGCTAACAGGGAATTTGTTCTAATTATAGGGAAATAAGGAGAATTGAACAAGAACTCCTCAAGGTTGAACTCTTCTGTCGGGTTTCTCCAATGCTCTCCCGTGTTCATCTCTGCAGTGAGAAACCCCAAAGCACCGGCTGTGGGCCAGCATAAGGCTGGGCAGGGGTACAGACAGGATGAGATGGGCCCCGCCCACCAGGAGCACCCATCTGGTCAAGCGGTGAACAGTGGACCATCAACAAGAAAGCCTGAGGATGGACTGGGTGGAGGAGGGCAAGGGACCACAGGCTCCCGGAAACCCAGTCCCAAGGCCAGCAGAAGCTCCTGGACAAAGTGGACGCTGAGGTCCTCCTCCCTTGCTTCTGCCTACACCGCAGGGCCCAACAGAAAGGCCACCTCTGATTCCCTCAGGACACACTGGTGGACACTCATTCAACAGATACTGATCGAGGATAGAAGGGTGAACCAGAGAGACCAGTCACAGCTCAAGGAGTTTAAGGTTGCTCCCTTCTGAAAGGAGTCTTTGCACATGTTTCACCCAGCAAAGCATCTCAGAGGGTGTGTGTTTGTGTGTGTGTGTGTGTGTGTGTGTGTGTGTGTGTATTTTCTGGCTCTTATGTACTTCCCAAGTTTCTTTCAAGAAGTACTCAAGTAGCATGACTAACCCCAGGAATCAGACAGTCGCATTGGAACCTTGGGTCCGGCCCCCGTGTAATCTTGAACAAGCTATTTAGCCTCTTAGAATCTCAGTTCTATTTGTCAGATTTGTACAATAGTTATTTGGGAAGGCTATGTGGATTAAACAAAGTAACTCATGGTAATTACTTAAGCTAGCACTTGGCTGTTAGTGTCGGTTTGAACAAGGACAGTCTCCACTGCCAGGCTAATGGCCCACAGGCATCATTTGCTTTGCAAATGCTTGCTGCTTGATTGTTGTTTGGAAGAGAATGGAGGGGTAGATTTGGTGGCCTTTTAAAATGTGGCAAAACATACATTACACCAAATTTGCCATATTATCTATTTTAAGGTGTACAATTCAGCAGCATTAGGTGCATTCACTATGTTGTGCAACCATCACAAATATCCATCTTGAGAACTTTTTCATCAACCCAGCAGAAACTCTGTACCCATTAAACAATGATTTCGCCTTTCTTTCCTCCCCTCAACAGCATAGTTGACTTTATTCTGCTTTCTGTTTCTATGAATTTCCTAGTTTATGTACCTCATATAAATGGAATCATATGGTATTTGTCCTTCTGCAACTAACTTATTTCACTTAGCATATTGTTTTCCAGGGGATTCCCAGGTAGCTCAGTGGTAAAGAACCCCACCTGCCATTGCAGGACATGTAAGAGACAAAAGTTCAATCCATGGGTCGGGAAGATCTCCTGGAGGAGGACATGGCAACCCACTCCAGTATTCTTGCCTGGAGAATCCCATGGACAGAGGAACCTGGCAGGTTACAGTCCATGGGGTTGCAGAGTCGAACATGACTGAAGTGACTTAGCACCCATGTACACATTATTTTCCAGGTTCGTTATGTTGTAGCATATGTCATAATTTTGTTCCTTTTTAAGGATGAATAATATTCCATTTTAGCATCACCAATTCAATGGACATGAACTTGGGCAAACTCTGGGAGATGGTGAGGGACAGGGAAACCTGGTGTGCTACAGTCCATGAGGTCATGAAGAGCTGGAACAACTTGACAACTTAACAATAGCAAAAAAATATATCCCATTTTATAGACATATCACATTTTGCTCATCCATTCATCTGCTGACGGACATTTGGTTTTACTGTGTTGTTTAGTCGCTAAGTTGTGTCTGATTCTTTTGCAATCCCATGCACTGTAGCCCACTAGGCTCCTCTGTCCGTGGGATTTCTCAGATAAGAATACTGAAGTAGGTTGCCACTTCCTTCTCCAGGGGGTCTTCCTGACTCAAGGATCAGACCTATGTCTCCTGAATTGACAGGCAGATTCTTTTACCACTGAACCACCCAGGAAGCCCGGACATTTGGGTTGCTTCTACCTTTTAGCTGTTGCAAACAGTGCTGCTATGAGCATTGGTATACAAGTGTTCTAGTTCCTGCTTTCAACTTTTGGGGGTCTATTCTGACAAATGGACTTGCCAGATCATACAGTTACTTGTACTTTTAATATTTAAAGGAACTGCCATTCTGTTTTCCACAGTAGCTACACCATTTTACATTTCCACCAGCGATGCCACATGGTCTTCAAGGAGGGGGTGCAAGGGGTGTGCAATGATCTCCCAGGGTGCTTTTGTGGAGACTTTCCTCAAAGCAGTGGAAGCAGTGCAGTAAAAACTGAGGCAAGCCCAGAGGAGGTGTTTCAGGTGTGGAGGGAACTGGAGCTACACAGACAAGGGATGGAAGAGCCCAGAGCATGGGCTCTGGTGAGAAGACCCTGGAGGTGTGATGGCTGCTGTTGTGTGTCCACCATTCTGCCTGGGAGCAGAGTGGGCTGCCTCGGAGTCAGGGTGAAGTCCACTCAGAGTGTTTCAGGCAGACCAGATTCATCTTAATATGAGGAAGACTTTCTGAGAGTCAGAGCTTTCCAGCATGTGAGTGGGGAGCGTTCCATCCATGGAGGCATGCAAGGGGCCCCGGAGGCCCTTTGGAACAGGAGGCTGAAGGGCATTAGAGGTCAGCTGAGAGCCTCCGGGGCCTACACAGCTGTGTGTTCTGAACATTTGGGATTCCAGAAGTCTGTGGCTGGATTCCGTTTGAGCCCCTTTGCAGGCAAAGTCTATGTAACTCTCTGTTCCTGCCCATCCAGATAGTCCTGCCCCGGCCTCTCTGAGGCCCCTTACTGGCACAAACATTGCTCAATCCCAGCCAGGGTGAGCTTCATTTCCATTTGCTGATGAGGATATTATATGATACCCTAAGCTTCTAAGTTTCTGTGGCTCCTGTCTACCTTTTCCATTAGAAATAGTCCTGTGTGCGTGCAAAGCAAGGCTGCAGGGAAACAGTCCAAAGGTGAGCAAGGGGCACAAACTTTCTTGTTCAGCCCACTCCCCTGCTGCCAGCCCCTTACCTAGGCACAGAGCTGACCTTACTTCTCTTCTCAGTATTAGCCTCCCTGCTCTGGCCTTGCTTTCCCCTGCGCTCTTCTCTCCTTCCAATCATTCAACTTGTGCTCCTGGCTAGACCCACTTCCTGGGACACCATCTCTGAATCTCTCTACCTACACAAATTCCACGCTCTTTTTATGGCTCATCCAGGTTTCCTTTCCTATAGAAAGCTCACAAAGATCTCCTTCTTCCATAAGGATCTGTCTGCCAGGATGCTGCTTCAGGCAGTCCTTCATAGGTGTCTATTATTAAGCACCCACTTGGCACCTGGGCTGTTTTACATGCTGAGGACACATCAATAGAGAGAACAGTTCTGCTATCGCTGAGCTTCTGCTGCAGCAGGAGACATGGAAAATAAACAGGTAAATACATAAAGTCACTTATATAGGAATGATTGCTGCAAAGACAATAAACGGCTGACATAAGGGGGGTTACTCTGGAGAGAATGGTCAGGGAAGATCCCTCTAGGGAGTGATTTGAGCCAAGATCCAAATTATGAGAACAGTCAACTATGAGAGAGAGGCTGGGGCTGGGGAGCCTGGCAGGGACAGATGAAGGCACTCCTGAATACCCTTGGTTTGTTCGGGAACAAGAAGGCAGTTGCTGTGGCTGGAACATGGAGAAAAGGTGGGGAAGGGACGATGTGACAGTGGAGAGATAGGCTGGGGAGGTGATGTCAACCACAGTACGGATCGCAGTGGACAGCCATCGAGGATCTTGAGCATGAATCAGGTCTGATCTATGATGCATGAAAGATCTGTCTGCTGCAGACAGAACAGCTTGTGGTGAGAAAAGATTAGAAGCAGGCAGACCAGTTAGGAGCCTACCAGAGTAGACCGGGCAAGGGATGATGGTGGCTTGGAGATGGGAGTTGACAGTGCAGACAATAAAGAGTCAGGCTTGAGATATATTTTGAAGGTACAAGTGCCCAGGAATTGGGAGATGGAAAACCTGACAGAGAAGTTTCACCTTCTCTGTTGGGTTGTGGGGTTAGAGAGAAGGATGAGGAGTCCTCCAGATAGAGAAAGAGAAAAGAACATTCCAGGCAGTATTTGTTAAAGATTCAGAAGCAAAAGAGTGGATGGTGCTTTCAGAATGATGGTTGTGAATGGTATGAACTGAGTTTTCAAAAATGACAGGTGAGAAATAGGACAGATAGATCCATAAGGGTGTTGAGCATAGGAAGGGTTTAGGCTCCATTCCCTGTAGGTAATAGGGAGCTATTGAAGGTGCTAGCACATGAGAGTCGCTCAAAATACATTTACAGAAGAACCGCATGTAGGAGCCCCAGAATTGATGTATAGAAAATACTTTCACAGGTATTTCATGGGAACCTGTAGAAACAGCATGGTGTCTGACAACTGTAAATTTTTGTCTCTGCCTGCCAAAGCCAACTTGTGCCCAGATTGGGCTCTTTTCTAGGATGCAGTCTGCTTGTGAGTTCTCTGGGCCTAAAGGTACCTTGAGACACAGCCAGGTGGCCAGAGGCAGGAAGACAAGCATCTGGCTATGCATCCTAACTAGCCTTCACTGTCCTTCTGGACCTCAGCAGCCCATGCCCAGCATTATCCACAGATAGAGCAAGCCCAATTCATATACTTGTGGCATTTCTACCAGCCAGCACAAAGAGAAGCTTCTGGACACAAATCCTCAGGGACATTCGTTTTATCACTCCAGCTTGCCCAAGATTTGAGAGGGATATTGCTGTATCCCCTGCAGCCACAGTTCAGTCTCCAAGAAGCTGCTTGACACTAGGCCAACACCTCGCTCTGGGCCTCAGTTTCCCTGCCTGAAAGTGAAGAGAATGGACGTAGTGACCCAACGTGCTCTCCATCCTTGGAACACTGTTTACTTTTCTCCCTTCCTGCTCCCAACCCACTGGCATGTCTGCTCTTCACGCAGGGAACAAAGCCACAGTGTTTGAATGGAGCCTGGTCCATGGTTGGTCTCAGTCCCGGGGGCCAAGAGGCCCAGTTGGATTTCACTGAAGGGAAATCAGAACCCTGTAAGGTCTGCCATGCCCATGCCTTCTGGAAAGTGTTTGCAAAGCCTGAATTCCCAGCCCACACACTGGAGCAAGCCATCCTCCCTTTGAAACCTAAGAAAGTTTCAGGAAGAGCCATTTACCTGTCACATGGTTTTCATAATTTCCCTGGCACCTTCGCTAATCATTGAAGTGGGTGTTGGCAGGCGGAGGGTGACCTCTGGGTCTGATGCAGACGTGCTGGACCGCAGCTCACTTGGAGAAGAACTGTAGTCGAGATCTTACAGGGCCCTCCTGAGGGTGTCCAGCTACAGGGATCTGCTTGTGAATATCGGGGGGTCCTACAGAATTCCAGGAAGCAAGCTGAATTGCAGGAGGTAAAGTGGATGATGCCTTGGAAGACCGAGTCAGTTAGCATCTGTAAGGCAAGCCCACGGGGTGGAGGGAAGAGTAGAAGGTTGTGGTGCCGTCAGAAGATGCTGAGCAACTCAGGACTTGACAGGGATGCAAAGCACCGGGTAGGTCTGTGTGCTCCCGAAAATTATACTTCTTCATCCCTTCTCTCAACAGAGATTACCGTGTGTACTGTACCAGGCGGTAGGGATACAGAGTAGGGCATCCATCCAGTCCTTCCCTGCCCGGAAGGATGGACCGACCGCTGCGCCTTGTGGTTTCAACTGTAGACACTCAGAAGGGGAGATAAACGCTGCCCTGGGTGATGACCAGGAAGGCTTTCTGGAGGTGGTGACATCTAGTTTCCAGACAAACTAGGTAAGGCCCAAAGAGAAATAATGGCTCCGGAGCACTAATGGAAAAAGCTTGGACTTTGAACCACATGAACCTAGTTTCAAGCTGACTCTCTGAGCCTTTGTTTTCTCATCAGTAAAATGGGAACTATTATGACAGTTTAGGAGATTCAGTGAGTTAGGGAGGAAATATGCCTGGTTCAAAGTGGTGTCTCCTGAAATGGTTGGTTGGTTGAGGTCAGGGTTCAGGGGTTAATACAGAGTCTGGGGAGAAAACCTCCAGTACTGCTTCCTCCTCAGCTTTGAATGGACTCCTCCCACCTACCCCTGTGACCAAGGTTGGGGGAGGTAGGCTCCGGGCCAGCATCCAGGTCCTGGTGGCCTCTTGCCCTGAGCTCCCTGAGGGTGTCAGTATAACAGGCTTCTGCCGGCCCAGTGAATTTCCACAAGTCAGGAGGGCCTCACTCTGAGGCTCACACCTCTGGAACTTGAGCTGTTAGCCAAGTTCAGGCAGTGGGAGGAGAAGGTAAGTGCTGTGTCGGCTGGATTTGGTGGGGAAATGGGCCTCCAGGGTGGAAAAGAAAAATAAAGAAAAGGATTCCTGCTGGAGCTTGCTTGTTGAAAGAGGGAGTTCTAAAAGTTCCCCTCCTGCCTCTGCTGCCCTAGGTCTTTACTGGAGAACTAGCTTCAGAATCCGGCCCAGCAAAGATTGCTTCCTCCAGGAAGCCTTCTTGGATGGCCCAGTCCCTTTGGAGCTCTCATTCTTCTGACCTTGTGGATTTGAGGGTGGTTTTGTTTGAGTACTCACCCTCACAGGCCGAGTACTTGCCATACAACCAGGCATATTTTGACTCAGATTGAAAGCTTCCACCAGAAAAGCAAAAGATAGAGAGGAGAAAATTCACATTTATTAAGCCCCTTACTGTCTATCTCACCCTGAGCTGCAAGGTCCTCTATGGAAAAAGTATGCACTCTGTGGAAAAAGGAGCATGGGAAATGTTGTTTGTTAAGCATCCCTCTTGAATCTTCCAACCCACCTCCAATAGTATGTTCAAGGCTCTGAGAAGTCCTGGAGCGAAGATATCTGGTGGGCTTTACTTAGTCCAACACCCTCTGAGGGACACCTCAGTCACGTGACAGTTGGTAACATTCCCTGAGACCCATGGGCTCACACTTTGGGATGCGCTGTCTAGAAAGCAATGACCACCAAAGTGGGCATAGTCGGGAGCAAGTTCTCCAAGCTGGACTCAAAGGCTGATTTAGTCCTGGGGCAGGGAGGAGGGATGAAGAAGGAAGGGCATAGCTGCTGGGAGTGAGTACCATGAGAGTCTGGATGGGGAGGCCACAGCCTCACGTGAAACCCAGAACCTAAGTACCCAAACTATTAACACCTTTGACCACAGAAGTCTGTCTTTAAAGCCAGAAGCATGGAGCGACACTAGTCACGCTCTCAGGCATTGCAGGCAGGGGGCAGCAGGTGGAATGAGTAAGAGTTCGTCTCTGCTGTGTAAGGTTACAGGCAAAATGCAGCCCAAGGGGCTTAAGTCAGGCTTCAGTCGGGTCATCAGTAGATCTAACTTGTCTCCTAAAATCTCATGGTCCTGCCACAGCACTTTGCTCATGTTCCACACCCTGAGATGCCCTCCTTCTTGTTCAGCTCCATCTCCCCAGCGTCCACCGGGCAGCACATCTGTTGAGAAGAATTTGAAGACGCCGCGCTCTCTGCCTTCTCTGGCATCCGGAAGCCCTGATGCATTTCCGCTCCTAAAGGAGATGCTGGCGACATCAGAGATTTCTGATCAACATCAGGACCTGAAATCTTGGTTAGAAGATGAGGCAAAGACGTGGTCCTGCTGAATTCTGCCCCAGATTGATCGCCCCTGGAGTACTCTCCACTGGCTGGCCACTGCATTGCCAGAAACATGGGTGTGTCCATGTGTGGATAGCCCCGTCGGAGACCCCTGGAAACTATCAGGTGAGGCACAGGTGAAGGAAAGAGGTTGGAGCTCATTTATAGATGGGAGTGCAACCCAAATCTTCAAGCAATACCTCACACCTGTCTACAGCAGAGCTTCTCCAAACGTGTCCCCAAACCAGCAGCACTGGCATCACTTGGGAATAAGTTAGAAATACAAATTCTTGCACACCACCCCTCCCAGACCAACTGAGTCAGGAGCTCAGAAAGGAGCCCAGTCAAGAGTTCTGATAAGGCCTCCTGGTGATGCTGAAACACCCTAAATTTTGAGAACTGATGACCTGCAGTTATTCTTGTATAAGAATCACTCCTTCGGAAAACAGTATTACTCTCGCTTGCTGTGGAAAGCAGCTCAGAGAGGACATTTGTTCCATTTGAGGATCCACAGCAGATAAACTGCAGACTGGGGCTCCCAGACCAAGGCATTTTCAAGTCTCTCAGCAGTCAAGCAGAGCTGCGTGTCTAAGGTAGTAAGAGTACTGGTTGCCTGGCCCCAGAGAAAGCCTTAATTGGCTCATTAATAGATGTGATTAGAAGGAATGGAGAAGCCTTTATCTTTGAAGTCCCGGGGCTGTGATAGAAGCTCATGCAGGGAGCTTGCTGTAGCTAATTAAAGCTGAGCTGTGTTTCCTGTCAAGAGCCCAGAGTGTTAATGGCTTCAAGTGAGGAAGATCAAACTTCCACTTTCATTCACGGGTAATGGATAGAACCAGCAGAATGCAGAGGAGAAGAAAGGGCCTTGTAAAAGCACAGAGCCCCTGGGCCCTCTTCTGAAGCATGTGTCCAAAGAGAAAATGCTGGTTTTAGTGGATCTGGGGGACCCTGGATTCCCCACACAGACAACCCAGCCTGTCATTATCTTCATTCTTTTGTTTTATGATTTTTGAGCATTTCAGCCTCTGGTCTCTAATCGCACCTGCTCAGGTGTGTATGAATTGGAAGTGGTGAGGGAGGGCTAGGTGACAGTCCCGGTGGTAACAGAATCTCAGGGGCTGTGAAGATTCTGGTCCCAAAAGTCGCATCTCTGATCAGCTTCCACTGCTATAACCAGGACTATTTGATCAGCCACCTTTTCTCAAGTCCTTAGTAAGTGCCAGATACAAGCTGATAATGTTTTACATGATCTCATATGATGCCCTCAGTGATCCTACAAAAGATGCAGGAGGCACAGGTACTTTAGGTAAGTGACTTGCCTGAAGACAAAGCTGATTTAAAATCCCTTGTTCTTAACCAGTAAGATAACCAAACCTTTTCTACACTTGAACTTTCTTTCTTGGGGCTCAGAGTCATTTCAAGCTGGGAATGCTAATGGTGCTACCCCAACTTTCACCTGGTGAGGATAACTGGGACCTCTCATCCTTTCATCTTCTTCTCCCCACCAGCCCCTCCACTTCAGGGGAGCTGACTGAGGACAGAACTTTTCCTGAGAACACCTTGTGGTTGGGTCAGGAAGTCAGACTAGACCCCAGCTGGTGGGTATAAACACAGAGCCAATATTTCTGAACCAAGAATCGAGACAGGTGATATTGAGAATGGCCTAGTCTTATCTGATTGATTTTATTTGTCTGAAAAATTTGATGAAAGCAATCAAATCATAGAAAGTCTGTAAACAGATATAGCCTTTAGTGAAAATATTATTACATAAATATGAGTACAAAAAACCAACCTCAAGTTGATATTTCCATTCAAATAAGACCCAGGTAGTTTAAATAAGAACTAAAACCAGATACCCACCAGGTGATCAGTGAGATTCCCCAGGAACTCATCTTTGTGCAGGGGTCCTGGTTCAATACCTGGTCAGGGAACTAGATCCCACATGCTGCAACTAAGACCCAGAGCAACCAACAATTAAATAAATTTTTTTTAAACGAATGATCAAGAGAACAAAGACCTTGCATCTAAACAAAGCGCCTCAGAAACATTCCTTTCTTGGCAGAGAGAGGGTTAACCTGTTTGCATGCGCCTACTTCTCCCCAGCTCAGCAACCCCTGCCCCACCAGAAACCTCATCAAATTAGAAGGAGGCCTAGGTCAGAGCGCAGAGCTGGGGCAGGGCCAAGCTGAGAGCCCTGGCAGGGTGGAGGGGGCGGGACAGGACCACATGAGCACGGTCACTCGGGACCCCTCCACAGACATGGCTTCGGGGGAGTGTCCCCAGCTCCCCCTGCTGCCTTGGCATGCTGAGTTCCTCAGAGGCCTGTAGGTCCTTGGCCCAGCTATGGAGGTTAGCATGGCGGAGAGGAAAAAACACCCAGAGAAGCCCTGGCTCCTTCCCTGATGTTGCCGCCCCCTCCACAGGCCCTCCCCCACCCCACAAAACAGGGCAACAATAAGGATGCCAGCTCCAGGGCGTGGTTGGGATATGGAGCACAATGACCACTGGGGCAGCCGGTGGGAATGGCTATGGGTACTGTTAGGTGGCGCATTGCTCATAACGGCTTCCATAAAATCAGAAAGAGATGCTGAATGTGGAGAGGAAAACAGACCAAACCGTGCTTTCTTGCCCTCCCCACCTGGCTCTCTTCCTCTTCCTGCAATTGATGGGAGCAGCCTGGTGCAGCAAAGACAGTGGGTGCTCACTATCAACAGGGACCACTCGAGGCCCACTTCCCAAGACTCATTCCTCTCCAAGCCCTGGACTGGTAGACACACGCGCACACATTACTTCACTAATATTCACCGCCAATCCTCAGAGATGGGATTAACTCCATGGAAAAGATGGGGAAATTGAGACCAGGGAGACACAAAGATGTAAAGCCATGCACAAACAGCTGGTCCCGAATTTCAAGGCTGAGGCAGACTAGAAACCCAGGACTTAATGCCCCCCACTCTACTGCCATCTCCCCCAAAGCCTTCTGGCTCCATCTCGGCCACTCACTTGTCCTGTTTCATTGGGCAAGTGCTTCCTGCTGTGCCTGCTAAAGTCCTACCCCTCTTCAGGGTGCTGCTTGCTCAGTCACTGTGGCTCGATCAGGTGCCCTGTCTCTCCATGACCACTGGAACAGTGATGTCATTTCTGCTATAGTCAGAATTGGGATAGCAGCGTGGGTTGAAACCTGCCTTCTTCTGGAAAGAGTTGTGTGAGCCTGGGCCTCTCCTCCCAAACGGAGATCTTTGGGGAAACAGCCTGTATTCTAACAGCAATATGTTCCCCTATACCACCCAACCACACAGCCTAGTTCAGAGTCTTGTGCAAAAGAGGGAGGAACAGAAGTATCTAGTCAAGTATCCCTTCCCCAGGCCAGTTTCCTCACTAATTACTGGATGTGCTGGACTAAATCAATGGTTCAAAAAGGTCAGGTTGTACGCCTTATACAACCCACCTGACCCCATTGCCTCTCTGACTATCTCCTACATTCCAGCAACACTGACCTCCTAGTTCTCCCTTCAAGACAACAGTCAGCCCTGCTTCAGGGACTTTGCACTTGCAACTCCACCTGAGGGGTCTTTCTCCAGATTTCCCCATGGCTTCCTCCTTCAGGTCTTTTAAAAACACAGTTCAAAGTTGTGCTGCCATCTGCATTCTCGAACTCTCTCATCTACTTTCTTTTTCTCCATCGTGTTTATCAGTGACTTACGTTTATAAGAAATGCTGGGCTGCTCAGCTGACTACCTCAAAACTCCCAGGCCAGCTAAGTCTGGAGCTCAAGGGTGGGGACCATTTGTATTGTACAAAATCTCTTCTCTAGGTATTTCAGATGCACGAGCAGGGTTGGGAACAGCTGTAAAAACAAAAACACAGAACACTGGAACAAACCAGAATCCCCCGTCCCCAGCTGGGACATGGCTTGAGTTGACCAAGACTCAGCCTCAACTCTGGTTTTCATTCTGTCCCTACCCTCCACCAAGCATCCATGCCCCCTCACAAATAACTGGTCTCTGATCATAGCAGCCTTTTGGTATTTCTGTTCAGCTTTTCTCATGCTCTCTCCCTTCCTCTAAGTTTCCTCTCCAGTGCTTTGAACTTGTTCTCTAAGTAGCTGCTGATACCACCTGCTCTTGGGCAATCTGTTACCCCCTCCACCACCCCCACCCCTGCCAAGAGTCCCTAACGCCCACCTCTGCACTCAGAGGAGCACGCACGCATCTTTGGTAAAGGACTCATCACACCATTTGTCAATTTTTCCAACGTGCGTCCTTCCCTGTTGACCATGACTTTGAAGAAGGCCACAATGGAATCTCATCTGTCGACATTCCCAGTATCCGGCAGAGTAACTGGCACACAGTGGGTGCTTCCTAAACACCTAGCATGGGAGTAGATGCCCTCAGGACTGGACAGCTGCTTAAGCACTTGCATGCTTGGCAAAGGTTGTAGAGTGGGTACACTTTGTCTTCAAACAGTCCCATCGTTTGCCAGCTTCATCTCAGCACAGCTGACCACGGACTACTTCCAGTTCAAGCCGGCTCTTAGAACAGACCCTGATACCAATCTCATACCCACCTGTTGGTGAAAGCACCCCCTTCCCCTGTCCCTGCCTTCTTAGAGTGCCTGGCTCTGTTTCCAGGGGGAATCCAAGCCTCCCGCCACAAAGTTTCTAGACACAGAAACAGCACTCAGGAGATCTTGCGTTCATGGGAAGGACTTCCTCTTAGCTCCCCCAAGTCGGATGACAGGCACTCAGCCCTCCGCACCATGGGATATAACGAGATTTATCCCCGACGGTGCTCCAAACAGAAAGGAAAGACATCACATGCTCTGAAGCAACAGGACAGCTCCACAGTTTGGCGTGAACTATCAGAGATCACTGTGTACGGCCTCGTAACTCTTCAGATGGACGAAGAGCCCAAATGGTTCGGGACACTTGCTAAGGTCACTGGGACTTGGTGGGACTTAACCCCTTTCTGTGGGGCGTTCTCACCCTGCATCCTTCCCATCTCTCGCCCCTCGCCTGCCAGAGAACGGCTGGACTTCCTCTTAACGAGAGCCCTGATTTATGTCGGCTGGGCCCAATTAGCGCCAAGCTCTCTCGGGCCGCCAAGTGCCCCGCCGGCCAGCAGCTGAGGCCTGTCTGGCAGGACATACTTGGATGATGAAGCCATGCTGCGTGCTAAACTCGGCGCAGGAAAGAGCAGCTCGACTTGGACGCCCACCAAAGGCTGCCAGGCTTGGCTCCTGCCCATGAGTTGGGCAACCAGGCTGTCTGGCAGGGGATGAGGGCCATGCTTCCCAGGCAAGAGGGGCGAGGCTGGCCGGGGAGAGCACGCGCCTGGGTGGGATGCCCTTCCTGGGGCTTGGCAGGGCCCAGTCAGGATGGGTGATGGGAAAGCCCTGACTTGGGAACTAGGAGACCTGGACTCAGATGAAGGTCCCCCTCCAGCTCCTTCCTGGGTGATCTAGGTACACTGTGCCTCAGCTCCTCCTCTGTAAAGTGGGAAAGGCTTCCATGTCTGCCTCAGGAAACACATGAGGAACACAGCAGGTGCCCAAAAAGCGCCCACTGTCTTTAAGCCTCAGTTTCCTCATCCATAAAATGGGAGAAGCATGGTACCTCCCTCCCAGAGCTGGAGTGAGGATTGATTCGTAGTGCTTGACATGGATGAAGGCTAACTTGGCCAGGACTTAACCCCTTGTAGGATTCCTATTACCACCTGGGCCATCGTTCCACCTCTCTGATGTTTAGTTTTCTAACAGGCCTCCTTTAAATGGGTTGGCATGAAAATCAAATTCAGACACCGAGGCCCAGAAAGTATCGACAGCTTCTGTAAGTTGGTACAACTGAGAATTGGTAGATCTGGGTTCTGAATTTCAATCTGTGGGTCTGCGTTTCATCTCCAGTGGCAATATCCACTCACACCCCGACCACTGGCTTTCAGATTGACTTTTGGTGGTGGGAGTGCAGCTCAGAGCTGGCATGAAGAGCCTAAAGTCCCAACAGACATAGCCCTGGGTGCCGCCTACCTATCCGATTAGCCCTGTTATTGAGGGTAGCACTTCTAAAAAGCCCAACCTTCCAGGAAAAGAGGCTAAGCCAGAAAGCGAGACAGGACTGGCCTGACCACTCCGTGAGTGACACACCAGCCCTGACACCATGACCATGGCCTGGATCGCCCACAAGGACGCCTGGCCCAGGCCACTCTTGTTACAGCCTTCTTCTTCCACTGTCCTAGGTCCTCCCTGCAGTACACAATAGGAGCTCAGACTGGGGAAGAGACATCTGGATTTTAATCTCAATTCTGCCACTGGCTTTTATAAGACTTTGGGTAAGCACTTTTAAGTTTGGGAGACTCACAGCGGAGAAGGGGAGGGTGGGATGAATTAGGAGAGGCGCATTGACATATACACACTATTACGTGTGAAATAGACAGCTAGTGGGAAGTTGCTCTACCACATAGGGAGCTCAGCCCGGTGCCCTGTGATGACCTAGGGGGTGGGATGGGGTGTGTGGGAGGGAGGCTCAAGAGGGAGGGGATACATGTGTAGGTATATCTGATTCACTCTGCTCTACCACAGAAACTAATGCCCCATTGTAAAGCAATTATTCTCCAATTTAAAAAATTAACTCTACTAACCCAAAAATAACAGATATTTGGGGGCCTGAGCACCTTTCTGAAAAACGGCAGTACCAGGCAAACTGACGGCTGTGAATGCCTTTGTCACAATGGGATCTTTTTGGTCTTATAAACTCTCGGGTGGTAAAACGACTGACTCCTCTCTGCTTTGTGCTTCATTCTGTTTCTCCAATATCTCTTCCTTAAATAAAAGCAAACAACCCCTATTTCATCTGTTAATGTCTCTGGGATATCCAGCTGGGGGATAAAGAATGCAAGGAAGATGGCTGTGAAGTCTGGATAAATCTTGCAGCTCTTCGTGTCCACTTGGAGGAGGACAGACCAAGGCCGTCGCCAAACTCTGTGAACACGAGAGCCTGCAACTCCCAGAGAAGTAAACACACTTCAGGGCAAGAGGGGAGCCAACAGACGTCAATAAGCTCACAGGGACTGCAGAGGTTTTTGAATCTTTAGGCAGAGTGTTCATTAATTTGGGGGAAGTTATGTATTATTAGATCCCAACCTGGTCTAGATAAATTACAAGATGCCCGTTGAAATGCCTTAAGTTTCTGTCCCAAACCTGTCACCATCCCCCTATCCTCTTTCCTTCTGAGGACCTCCAGGTCTCTTGATTTATTCTAATTCCACCCCATACACAGCCTCCACCCCAGTGCTGAGCATGCAGAAGGCACTCAATAGAAGCTCCATCCATGATCCTCAACCCATGCTGATTGGGGCCCCAAGTGGAGTCTGTAAAGATGTGATCACCAGGAGTTAGTTCTGATTTGAGTAGGTGGCAGGTGCCCACTTTGGCTAAACTCATGTCCATTGCAGTCCGTGGATTCCAGGAAGGATGGTCAGCTCAGCTGTGATTCATTCCAGCCACACAGCCTCTGGGTGTGACCTCAGATAAGTGGTGGAATGTAAGAACATTCAGATCACGGACATCAAGACACCCTGATCCAATCAGCTTACAAACGAATACATGTCTGTTTACTAACCAGCAGATGGTATCTTTCTGATCTCCCAACTGCTGGGTGTGGGTAGCCCAGAGGAGCTGAGACAGAAGGAAAAGATATGTGAGAATGGAACACACAATAGTTTACGAAAATGTTAGTCACTGGATGTGGGAAAAAAAGGTCAAAGACAGAAAACAAATTTAACTCTTGGTGTTATTATACAAAATGATTACACTAATATTTCCTCATTCCATAGGAATTTCTTACTTTCCTAGACTCAAAATTCACATTTATCACAGCCTCGTCAAATAAGCTTTGTCATGCCCACTTTTCAGATTAGGAAATGGAGTCAATGAGGACTGAGATGGCTTTCTCCAGCATCTTGTTAACAAAATGACTAAAAATCAGTGCTATATTTTTGAATCATAGAAGGTCATCAATTTGACCAGTTTCCTTCCAGAGTGAGGATGATGTAAAAAATAATTCTAAAAGATTACGAATCATAAAACTTCCTTCCAAAGTGTCTTTGTTGTTGTCCTTTAGTTGCTAAGACTTGTTTGACTCTTTTGTGAGTCGAACTGTAGCTGCAATCCCATGGACTGTAGCCTGCCAGGCTCCTCTGTCCATGAGATTCTCCAGGCAAGAATACTGGAGTGATTTGCCATTTCCTTCTCCAGGGGATCTTCCTGACCCAGGGATCAAACTCACATCTCCAGCATTGGCAGGAGGATTCTTTACCACTTGGCCTTATAAAAACAAACCTATGGCAATTTTCCTCTGAAAGACCTTTTCTCTCTCTAATTTTACTTTAAATGGCTCAGTCTTTGGTTTCTAGTCTTCATCCTTCTCTCTTTTCTTATTTTATACACTCTTTCTTTCTTTTTTTTTTTTTTTTGGTGGTCTTACTTACATAATGAATTTCAGTGTATCTTCTCATCTGTCCATGTCCAGCATGAATTCTACTCTTGAGTCACACCTGCATGTTTTACTGTAGGCATTTGGTCTGCGCAATTCAACAGCACTTAAAACTAGACAGTTTCAAGAAAACTAAGCAGTTTCCGTCCCCAAGGTAATACTAGTCTTTCTTTCATACACAATCATGGAAGAAAGAAAGAAAGTAGGGGAAGAAAGGAAGGAGAGAGGGACAAAAAGGAAAGAAGAAAAACAGAGGGAGAGAAGGAAGAAACAAAAGATGGTGGATAGAGCTGGAAGAGTCTGCAAAGGTGTAGTCCAACTCTTCATTCTGAAGATGAAAAAGCTGGCTAGATAGAATCAGATCTGGAACTGGAAACCCTGCTTCCCTGACATCTGGCTGGGATCTTGGTAAGAGCAGTGACACGGAGTCCTGAGAAATGACACTGGGAAGGCAGAGGGCCAGGGTGGAAAGCTGGGCCTCTGCTCAGCACACTCTCCACAATGTCTGGCCATCCATTTGCCTGTTTACATGTGCAACGTCTGTCTCTGCAGAGTCAGCTCCATGAGACCAGGGACAAGGTCATGTTCACTACTACATTCCTAGCATCCAGCACAGGACCTGTGCTTACTAAATATTTGCACCATTTGTTGTTGCAACAACATAGAAAGTATCCAGAAATTCATTTAACTAAGAATACAGCATACCACTGTGAAAAAGAGTATAACACTAGTATAGGATACAGACTATCTGAATAAGCAAACACATTCCTGTTCTTGGAAGGGCGGACTTAGCATTAAAAAAAGCATACCTCTTCTCTGAAATCAGTATAAACATTTAACACAAGGTCAGTCAAAATTCCAATTGATTTTTTTGAGAACTCAATCTATTTATTTGAAAATATACAGCGAGGAATACAAATGGATTTAACCTAAAAGTTTTAAACATTGAAAAAGAAAAATGAAGGGAGGAAAACTCACCTTTCCAGATACTGACGTGACACAAAACCACAGTATAAACACATTGTGGTATTGATACAAGAACACATGAGCAAATACGCCATTGGCGCAGAACAGACTGCTCAGAGACACAGCCATTCTCATATACAGGTGTTGTGCTAGATACTCTACTTTCCCTTCCAGTCCCTTCTCCACTATTCTCTTCTCTACTCTTGCTCTGAGAGGCTGGCCTTTCTGCATTGTAGTAACCATACCCCTTTGCCCTGTAATTCCCAGAGGAGTTGTATTTTATATAATTGGAAAGTACAATCATAAACTGAAGATTTGTAAAGGCTGTTTTTAAGAGCATCAGAAATGATGAAATACTTAGGGAATCGTTTTACAAAGGATGGCAGGTTGTATACACTGAAAACCTCAAAAGATCACTGAGGGGAAGGTAAAAAACAAAAAGAGAGAGAGAGAGAGATTTGCCATGCTTATGGATCAGAAGACAGTGTTTTTAAGGTGTAAATCTGGAGAATCACTGCAATCATCATTGCAATCTAAATCAAAGTCTCAGCAAGCTTCTGTCCAAAAATAGACAAACTGATTCTAAAATCTGTATGAAAATTCAAATGATTCAAGGTAGCCATACACATACATAAATGAAGAACAAGGTTGGAAAATTTATACTGCCCAGTTTCATGACTAAGTATAAGGCTATAGCAATTTTTAAAAAGTGTGGAGTTCCTATAAATACAGATACCTAAATCAAAAGAAGAGTCCAAATATACACCATGCATAAATAACCAATGATTTTTGATAAGGGTGCCAAAATGATTCAATATAGAAAGGATGATCTTTTCAACAAGTGATGCTAGAACAATGGATATCCATTTCCAAAAAGAAGGAAAAAAGAAGAAAAAGAAGACTTTGATCCTCACTTCACACTTCATACAAATTCAACTAAAAATGGATCACTGACCTAAGTCTAAAACCTAAAACTATAAAGCTTCTGGAGGAAAACAAAGGAGAGAAAATCTTAATGATCGTGGGTTAGGCCAAGACTTCTTAAATAAGATACCAAAAACACAAATTATAAAATGAAAAAATTGATAACTTGGATTTCTGCAAAATTTGCTCTTCATAAATCACCATTAAGAAAATGAAAATACAAGCCATGTACTGGGAGAACATATTTGCAAAACTATGTTTAACACAAGACTTGCAAACAGAATACCTAAAGAACTAACACATCTCAGTAAAAAGCCAAACAAACAGCCTGATACAAGTGAGCAAAACATTTCAAGAAATGACTCACTAAAGAAGGTATAAGAATGTCAAATAAACACAGGAAAAGATGCTTAACATCATTAGTCATTAGAGAGACGCAGACTGAAACCTCAGTGGGATACCACTTCACACCCACTAGCATGACTATAATTACAAAAATGGACAGGACCAAGAATTGGTGAGGAGGTAGAATGACAGGAAAAAACAAGACCGAGATCTGACTGCAGCTCAGGTCATGAACCCCTTATCACAAAATTCAGACTTATATTGAAGAAAGTAGGGAAAACCACTAGACCATTCAGGTTTGACCTAAATCAAATCCCTTATTATTATACAGTGGAAGTGACAAATAGATTCAAGGGATTAGATTTGGTAGACAGAGTGCCTGAAGAACTATGGATGAAGGATCGTGACACTGTACAGGAGGCAGTGGTCAAAACCATCCCCAAGAAAAAGAAATGCAAAAAGGCAAAAAGGTTGTCTAAGGAAGCCTTACAAATAGCTGAGAAAAGAAGAGAAGCTAAAGGCAAAGGAGAAAAGGAAAGATATATCCATCTGAATGCAGAGATCCAAAAAATACCGAGGAGAGATAAGAAAGCCTTTCTAAGTGGTCAATGTAAATAAATAGAGGAAATAATATAATGGAAAAAACTAGAGATCACTTCAAGAAAATTAGAAATACCAAAGGAACATTTCATGCAAAGAGGGGCACAATAAAGGACAGAAATGGTATGGACCTAACAGAAGCAGAACATATTAAGAAGAGGTGGCAAGAATACACAGAAGAATTATACAAAAAAGATCTTCATGACCCATGATGACGTGATCACTCACTTAGAGCCAGACATTCTGGAGTGTGAAGTCAAGTGGGCCTTAGGAAACATCACTATGAACAAAGCTAGTGGAAGTGATGGAATTCCAGCTGAGCTATTTCAAATCCTAAAAGATGATGCTGTGAAAGTGCTGCAGTCAATATGCCAACAAATTTGGAAAACTCAGCAGTGGCCACAGGACTGGAAACAGTCAGTTTTCATTCCAACCCAAAGAAAGACAATGCCAAAAAATGTTCAAACTACCGCACAATTGCTCTCATCTCACACACTAGTGAAGTAATGCTCAGAATTCTCCAAGCTAGGCTTCAACAGTACATGAACCGAGGACTTCATAAGTTGGATTTTGAAAAGGCAGAGGAACCAGAGATCAAATTGCCAACATCCATTGGATCAAAGAAAAAGCAAGAGAATTCCAGAAAAAATATCTATTTCTGCTTCATTGACTACTCTAAAGCCTTTGACTGTGTGGATCACAACAAGCTGTGGAAAATTCTTAAAGTCATTGGAATACCAGGCCACCTTACCTACCTCCTGCAAAACTTGTATATAGGTCAAGAAACCAATTAGAACCGGACATGGAAAAACAGACCAGTTTCTAATTGGGAAAGGAGTATGTCAAGGCTATATATTGTCACCCTACTTATTTAACTCATATGCAGAGTACATCATGAAAAATGCCAGGTTGGATGAAGCACAAGCTGGAATCAAGATTGCTGGGAGAAATATCAATAACCGCAGATACACAGATGACACCACCCTTATGGCAGAAAGTGAAGAGGAACTAAAGGGTCTCTTGATGAAACTGAGAGGGGAGAGTGAAAAACGTGGCTTAAAGCTCAACATTCAGAAAACTAAGATCATGGCATCCGGTCCTATCACTTCATAGCAAATAGATGAGGAAACAATAGAAACAGGGACAGACTTTATTTTTTTTGGGCTCCAAAATCACTGTGGGCTTCCCCAGTAGCTCAGCTGGTAAAGAATTGGCCTGTAATGCAGGAGACCCTGGTTCAATTCCTGGGTCGGGAAGATTCACTGGAGAAGGGATAGGCTAGTCACTCCAGTATTCTTGGGTTTCCCTGGTGGCTCAGCTGGTAAAGAATCCACCCGAAATGCAGGACACCTGGGTTTGACCCTTGGGTTGGGAAGATCCCCTGGAGAAGGGAACCGCTACCCACTCCAGTAATCTGGCCTGGAGAATTCCATGAACTGTATAGTCCATGGGGTTGCAAAAAGTTGGACATAACTAAGAGACTTTCACTTTCACGAAATCACTACAGATGGTGACTGCAGCCATTAAATTAAAAGATGCTTGCTCCTTGGAAGAAAAGCTATGACCAACCTAGACAGCATATTAAAAAGCAGAGACATTACTGTGCTGACAAAGGTCTGTCTAATCAAAGCTATGGTTTTTCCAGTAGTTATGTATGGATGTGAGAGTTGGACCATAAAGAAATCTGAGAGCCGAAGAATTGATGCTTTTGAACTGTGGTGTTGGAGAAGACTCTTGAGAGTCCCTTGGACTGCAAGGAGATCAAACCAGTCAATCCTAAAGGAAATCAATCCTGAATATTCAGTGGAAGGACTGTTGCTGAAGCTTCAATTCTTTGGCCATCTGATGGGAAGAACTGACTCATTGGAAAAGACCCTGATGCTGGGAAAGATAGAAGGCAGCAGGAGAAGGGGATGACAGAGGATGAGATGGTTGGATGGCATCACCGACTCAATGGATATGAGTTTGAGCAAGCTTTGGGAGTTGGTGATGGACAGGGAAGCCTGGCGTGCTGCAGTCCATGGGGTCACAAAGAGTCGGACACAACTGAACTGAGGATGACTGGAACTCTCCTAACTCTATGTGAATGCTAATTTGCTTCAGCCATGTCAGACTCTTTGCAACCCCAATGGACTGTAGCCCACCAGGCTCCTCTGTCCATGGATTCTCCAAGCAAGAATACTGGAGTGAACTGCCATGCCCTTCTCCAGGGAATCTTCCTGATCCAGCGATCGAACCTGTGTATCTCATGTCACCTACATTGGCAGGCGGGTTCTTTACCACTAGCACCTAACTGTACATGTGGCTAAATTTTTGGCTTAGAGAAAGTGTCCCAATGCCATTAGTGAGTTATAGCTAGAAGGAGCAGCTATTATGAATATGAATGAGGCACAATGTTAAATGAAAAACATGGTCATGGTCTTCACCCTCATAAAGCTTCTGTCTAACCATATTCTTTCCCTGTATAGGTGATAATCTGATATTCCTTAGAATTTACTCTCTTAGGAACCTATGTTGTTGTTTTTAATTATTGGGGTATAATTGCTTTACAATGTTGGGTTAGCTTCTGCTATACAACAAAGTGAATCAGCTATATGTGTACACATGTCCCCTTCCTCTTAAGCTTCCCTCCCACGCCCATCTCCCATCCCAGCCCTCTAGGTCACCACAAAGCACTGAGCTGAGTTCCCTCCGCTTCTCAGCAGCTTCCCACTAGCTGTCTATTTCACACATGGTAGTGTGTATATGTCAACGCTACTCTCCCAATTCATCCCTAGGCTGAGCTAGTGCTGTATGTTATCACTGCCGCCGCTGCTGCTGCTAAGTCGAAATAGTGATTACTCCAGCAAGTGAGGGAAAAAGATCTAGAACTATGAAGAAACCGTGGACATTGAATCAGCTACACTCTGAGCATGTGCTGCTGATGTGAGAGGGGAGGAGAGAGATGGGAAGCAATCTTGTGAGGTTTTCAAAACTCAAACTCAAACTACCAGACACTCTGGACAAATTTAGAAAAACCTCCAAGGCAAAAAGTTTGATGAAGCAGAGGAGTTTCTGCCGCTTTAGATGTGAACTAGATTCTGAGGACACTGATTCTATGCAGAGGCAGCTGTAGTCATAGCTGTTGTTGTTGTTCAGTCACTAAATCATGTCCAACTCTCTGCAACGCCATGGACAGCAGCACCCCAGGCTTCCCTGTCCTTTACTATCTCCCGGAGTTTGCACAGACTCATGTCCATTGAATCGGTGGTGCCATCCAACCACCTCATCCTCTGTCACCCCCCACCACTTCTCCTCCTGCCCTTAATCTTTCCAGCATCAAGGTTTTTTCCCATGTGTCAGTTCCTCGTCTCAGGTGGCCAAAGTATTGGAGCTTCAGCTTCAGCATCAATTCTTCCAATGAATATTCAGGGTCAATTTCCTTTAGGAATGACTGGTCTGATCTCCTTGCCTTGTAGTCATGGTGAAAGAATACAATCTAGAGTCGGAGAAGAGTTTAGTCACTGTAAGATCCTGGGCAAGGCATCTCCTGCCTTAGCCTCTGATCACTGGGCACGTGGATATCAGATGAATGAGTTAGTAAATCAATAAATGAAATAACTGTATAATGTTGGTACCATTTCTAGACACAGAAAACATTTTACATTGAAGTATAACAGATATTTGGACTTCCCTGGTGGCTCAGTGGTAAAGAATCTGCCTGCCAATGCAGGAGTTGAGGGTTTGTTCCCTGGGTCAGAAAGATCCTTGGAGTAGGAAATGGCAACCTACTTCCATATCCTTGCCTGAAAAATCCCATGGACAGAGGAGTCTGGTGGGCTACAGTCCAAAGGGTTGCAAAGAGTCAGACAGAACTGAGCAACAGAACATGCACATAGCTTATTTACAACACTGGGTTAGTTTCAGATATGCAGCAATCATATATATAAATAATTCACTTATACATATATTTATTTTTCAGATTCTTTTACCTTATAGGTTATTACAAAATACTCAGTATAATTCCCTGTGGTATATAGTAGCTCCTTATTGGTTATCTATTTTATATATAGTCGGGTGTATGTGGTACTCCTAATTTACCCATCCCCCCTCCTTTTCCCTTTGGTAACCCCAAGTTTGTTTTCTATGTCCATGGGTTTGTTTCCTTTTTGTAAATAAATTCATTTGTATCTTTTTTTTAGGTTCCACATATAACTAACATTATTTGATATTTGTTTTTCTCTTTCTGACTTACTTCACTTAATAATCTCTTAGGTCCAGCCATGTTGCTACAAATGGCATTATTTCATTCTTTTTTATGGCTGAGTAATATTCAACTGTATGTATGTACACCACATCTTTTTTCCTATTCATTTGTTAATGGACATTAAGGTTGCTTCCATTAGACACAGGAATTTTAGAAATGAAGATAAGGAGAGTAGAAAGAAACAAAACCTTTTCTAGGAGGAATGGAAAAAAGAGCCATATGACACAGAGTAACTTCATCCCTATTAATCTATAAATAGCTGTCATGAAGAAAATGGAGAAGACTTGCTCTGTGTGATCCCAAGGGTAAAGACCAGCAACTAGTGAGTATAAGGCACAGGTAGGCAGATGCAGCCTCAATATACAGAAGTTTCTAAATGTTAAGAGATGCTTAAAAATGGAGCTGGCTACTTCACAAGGCAGTAAGCTTCTTGTCACAAGCAACATCCAAACAAGATTAATGAAAAGGGCTTTCAAACATAAGATGTGAGAAGTAGATACTCCAGCCCAAATTCTGAATTGAAAAAATGGAGACTGGAATTTGGATATGATGCGCTTGGGGGCTTCCCAGGTGGCGACAGTCGTAAAGAACCCGGCTGCCAATACAGGCAACATAAGAGATTCGGGTTCAATCCCTGAGTCGGGAAGATCCCCAGAAGAAGGGAATGGCAACCCACTCCAGTATTCTTGACTGGAGAATCCCATGTACAGAGGAGCCTGGCAGGCTATGGTCCACAGGGTTGCAAGGAGTCAGACATGACTGAAGCAACTTAGCATGCAGGCATGCATGATGAGTTTGAGAGAAAAGCAGGGCACTCAAGTAGAGGGGAAACCATCTGTATCTGAAGATACAGCTTGGAAAGTCATCATAATGTGTCAATAGCTGAAGGCAGAAAGTCAGCTGAGTCCCCATCACTGAATTTGCTGAAGCCCCCAAATTCATCATATCCAAATTCAAATCTCCATTTTTCTCAATTCAGAATTTCAGCTGGATTCTCTATTTCTCACAGTGGCTTCACTTTGCTGACAAAGATCCATATAGTCAAAGTTATGGTTTTTCCAGTAGTCATGTACAGATGTGAGAGTTGGACCATAAAGAATGCTGAGAGTCAAAGAATTGATGCTTTTAAATCATGGTGCTGGAGAAGACTCGTGAGAGTCTCCTTGGACTGCAAGGAGATCAAACCAGTCAATCCTAAAGGAAATCAACCCTGAATATTCATTGGAAGGAATGATGCTGAAGCTGAAGCTCCAACACTTTGGCCTCCTGATGCAAAGAGCCGATTCACTGGAAAAGACCCTGATGCTGGGAAAGACTAAGGGCATAAAGGCAAGGGGGCAGCACAGAATGAAATGGTTAAGTAGCATAACCAACTCAATGGGCATTGATTTGAGCAAACTCTGGGCGACAGTGGAGGACGGGGAGCCTGGTGTGCTGATTGCAAAGAGTTGGACACATCTTAGTGACTGAACAACAACAACAAAGTTCAAGTAAGCATTAAATATTTGAGGAAGTGTGCAGGCCAGTGTTATCAGAGCCACTGCCAGCCTGATTTGTGCCTTGTGGAATCAAACATAGATGCAGCCCCCTGCCCCTGGATTTCACTGCCCACTAACCTCCTCAACAGAGTGCCCTTGTGCAAGGCACCACCTGCCCAAATGCTCAGGGCAGCAGCTCTGGGTGCCACTATGCTGTGGACACTCATGACCTCTTCCGTGAGGCATCTGTGTCCCAGATGACTCATGCTCTTTTGTAACTTCTTAGAAGAGCATGAAAGCATTTATCAAAGGAGAGGAGATATTTTAGAAGCCTCTTGCTATCAATATAATTAATAATCATCATAAAAGTAACATTCATGCCCTTGACAGTACACAAAGCACCTTCATATCCAACAGCTTGATCCCCACAACACACCTGTGCGCTATGTGTTACTATTGTTCTTACTTCACAGATGAGGAAATTGAGGTCTCAGGGATTAGGCTAGGAGTTGTGAAGCCTCTTCTTATACAGCATCTATTTAAGAGTTATAAACTCTTAATCACCATATAAAAGCATAAGCCTAATTGCACAAGCGACATTAGTCCTGCAAGGACCCACAAGAAAGGGAAAAGCTGCAAGTCACTCGGTGTTCCTAGATTTACTTGACCACCAATAACCCCACTTAACCCACTCTTCACTCTGCTTGAGTCCTTGTTGACAATCTCAGTAACATCCTATGTCAGTCTGGGCCTCTCATTCTAATGAAGCCCAACCTTTGACCCATTTTGAAAGGCCTCTTGGCTTGTTGATTTTGTTGCGTAGTTGTTAAGTCGTATCCAACTCTTTTGCGACCTCACGGACTGTGGCTCCTCTGTCCATGGGATTTCCCAGGCAAGAACACTGGAGTGAGTTGTCATTTCTTTCTCTAGGGGATTCTCCCAACCCAGGGATCGAACCTGCATCTCTTGCATTGCAGGCAGAACCACTTTACTGCTGAACCACCTACGAAAGCCCAGCCTCTTGGCTATCCTCCTATTAAGACACTCCTCAAAAATGGTTCTACTCTTAATAACCCTCTCCTTTCAAGTCCTGGGGATGCCACTTCTGGATACTGTCTTAAAGCAACCTTCATCTATTGATCCTTCCTGGTTGTGGAATATCAACTACTTTGCTTCAAGTGGTCTTTTCGGCTATAGAGATGGGTTACATTGAGTCATCCATGGTCATTCCCAGGGTCTCCTTCATGAACAAAGCATTAGATATCCAGTCTTGGGGCCAGAACTCAGTCTGGATCATTGTTCAGGGCTAGGGGCTGACCAGTGGCCCATAACAAGGCACTGATATTTCTGAGGAATAAGTATTTTAGAACAGCTTTCTGAACTACTTACAACATTCACATGCTTGCTGCCCGCACTCCTGTGATAACAGATGAAACATCCTAACAAGGATGGGATCCTCCATTATCTCTGGATCTCAAGCCTCTTACCTGCTCTAGTGCTTCTCAAGGACTCCTCCCCAGAGCGCTTCTTGCTCTGGGATTACAAACTCTTTCCTGTCTGCTGGATTCTTCACACTGGCATACAAACACAATAGGATCGTGATTTTAAGTCTCTCCACTGATGCGTGTTCTTTCTCCATTCTATTTCTTTCCCACAATAGTCCAAGCAAGAGCTGCCTGAACGGGCCACGTCCACCTCCTCACTTCCCTCTCTTTCCTCAACCCAAACCTGCTCACTTTCCTCCAGTTTCACTACACGCACCTTGGATGGAACCACCACCAACCTTACCTCCTGCCTTTACTGGACTCCTGGAAATCTTCACTTGCCACCTCACCAACCTCCATACCAAAGTCTAAACCAGCTTTTAAAAGTGTAAATCAGATTGTGTTGCTTTCTTTAAAGTCCTCCTTTGGTTTCTTGGGCTTCCCTGGTTGGAATGCCTGCAATGCAGGAGACCTGGGTTCAACCCTTGGGTCAGGAAGATCCCCTAGTGAAGAGAATGGCAACCCACTCCTGTATTCTTCCCTGGAAAATCCCATGGATAGAGGAACCTGGAGGACTACAGTCCATAGGGTTGCAACTGACACATTCAGACACGACTGATCAACTCACACACACACACACACACACACGGTTTCTTAGTAAAGCTGGAATTCCAACTCCTTACTTTGACCTTCAAACCCCTACTTCACCTGGCTCCTCCCATCTCTCGAATGTGATCCACCAGACACACTCTCTCCCAACTGGTCTGGGTTACTTCGTTATTGTTTTTCTTCATGAACTAGATAGTAAGGCCATTGTGGGTCGATCTCTGTCTATCTTGTTCACCAACGCTTTAGCATTGATTCGACTGTCAACACATACGTGTCGCATTAACGAATGACCAAATCCTCTTTCCCTCTTTATAGAAGTCGCCATCCTTGCCATGCTCCAGATGCTGGAGCAGGTACCTGAGTTTTGTTCAGCTTGTGTCAGCCTCTGGGGTCACCCTGCCATAGTTCAAATCCGGCTCTGCCATGGACTGGCTGGGGGATTTTGATCAAGTTCAGGCTCCAATTTCCTAATCTGTATTGCTGTGCTTAGTCGCTCAGTCATGTGGGACTCTTTGCGACCCCATGGACACCTCGGTAGCCCGCCAGGTACCTCTGTCCACGAGGGATTCTCCAGGCAAGAATATTGGAGTGGTTGCCATGCCCTCCTCCAGGGGATCTTCCCAACCGAGGGGTCAAACCTAGATCTCCTGCATTGCAGGTGGATTCTTTACTGTCTGAGCCACCAGGAATGCCCAAGAATACTGGAGTGGGTAGCCTATCCCTGCTCCAGGGGATCTTCCCGACCCAGGAATCAAACCGGAGTCTCCTGCATTGTAGGCGGATTCCTTATACGTTGAGTAACCAGGGAAGCCCTAGGTATCTAGAATAATCAAATTCAGAGAGACAAAGTAGAATGACAGCTGACAAAGGCTGCAGGGAGGGAAGAATGGAGTTGCCGTTTAATGGATACAGAGTTTCTGTTTTGCCAAGAGGAAAATAGTTCTGGAAACTGGTTGCACAACATTATGAATATACAGTTGACCACTGAACAATGAGGATTTGAACTGCTCAGATCCACCTATATGCAGGACTTTTTCAATAGTAAATACTGCAATACCACATGATCTGCGGTTGGCTGGATCCTTGAATGTGTAGCCGTGGATAAAGGACCGATGTTATATTCAGATTTTCAACTGCATAGAGGTTTGGCACCCCTAACCTCTACATTGTTTAAGGGTCATCTGTACTTACTGCTGTAGAACCATGTACTAAAAGATGGCAAATTTTATGTTATACGTATTTAAGCACAATAAAAAATGCAATCATGATCAAATCAGCAATACACACTCAGGAGCTAATGTCTGAGTTACACTGTTTGAATCATCAGGGTTCAGACAATCAGCATTTCTCAAACTGTTGTGATTCAGCCTTTGCCAGGAATTATTAATTGAAATATTTAGATATCATTTTTTGTTGTTGTTAAGTTGCTTAGTCATGTCCAGCTCTTTGCAACCCCCTATGGACTACAGCTCACCAGGCTCCTCTATCCATGGGATTTCCCAGGCAAGAATATTAGAGTGGGTTGCCATTTCCTTCTGCAGGGGATCTTCCCAACTCAGGGATTGACAGGTGGGTTCTTAACCACTGAGTCACCTGGGAAGACCATCCTGTGCATTGTAGGATGTTTAACAGCACCACCGTCTCTGCCTGCTAGATGCCAGTGGCACCTTCCCAATTATGATAACCAAAAATATCTTCAGTTCAGTTCAGTTTAGTCGCTCAGTCGTGACTGACTCTTTGTGACCCCACGAATCGCAGCACACCAGGCCTCCCTGTCCATCACCAACTCCCGGAGTTTACTCAAACTCATGCCCATAGAGTCGGTGATGCCATCCAGCCATCTCATCCTCTGTGGTCCCCTTCTCCTCCTGCCCCCAATCCCTCCCAGCATCAGGGTCTTTTCCAATGAGTCAACTCTTTGCATGAAGTGGCCAAAGTATTGGAGTTTCAGCTTCAGTATCAGTCCTTCCAATCAACACCTAGGACTGATCTCCTTTATGATGGACTGATTGGATCTCCTTGCAGTCCAAGGGACTCTCAAGAGTCCTCAACAACACCAGAGTTTAAAAGCATCAATTTTTCAGTGTTCAGCTTTCTTCACAGTCCAACTCTCACATCCATACATGACCACTGGAAAAACCATAGCTTTGACTAGATGAACCTTTGTTGGCAAAGTAATGTCTCTGCTTTTTATTTATTTATTTTTTATTTTTTATTTGTTTTTTTATGTCTCTGCTTTTTAATATGCTATCTAGGTTGGTCATAACTTTCCTTCCAAGGAGTAAGAGTCTTTTCATTTCATGGCTGCACTTACCATCTGCAATGATTTTGGAGCCCCCAAAAATAAAGTCTGACACTGTTTCCACTGTTTCCCCATCTATTTGCCATGAAGTGATGGGACCAGGTGCCATGATCTTAGTTTTCTGAATGTTAAGTTTTAAGCCAATTTTTTCACTTTCCTCTTTCACTTTCATCAAGAGGCTCCTTAGTTCCTCTTCACTTTCTGCCATAAGGGTGGTGTCATCTGCATATCTGAGGTTATTGATATTTCTCCCGGCAATCTTGATTCCAGCTTGTGCTTCTTCCAGTCCAGCGTTTCTCATGATGCTCTCTGCATATAAGTTAAATAAGCAGGGTGACAATATACAGCCTTGATGTACTCCTTTTCCTATTTGGAACCAGTCTGTTGTTCCATGTCCAGTTCTAACTCTTGCTTCCTGACCTGCATACAGGTTTCTCAAGAGGTAGGTCAGGTGGTCTGGTATTCCCATCTCTTTCAGAATTTTCCTCAGTTTATTGTGATCCACACAGTCAAAGGCTTTGGCATCATAGTCAATAAAGCAGAAAGAGATGTTTTTCTGGAACTCTCTTGCTTTTTCAATGATCCAGCGGATGTTGGAAATTTGATCTCTGGTTCCTCTGCCTTTTCTAAAACATGCCAAATGTTCCTCTAGGGGCAAGAAGGGTCAATCCATTTGCAATAAGGCATATACTTTTACACCTATTGACAGATATGAAACTGGAAGTTCACAAAATTTAAATAAATTGCCCAAGGTCTTAGTGCTGCAACGTGGGCAGTAAGGATTCAAATCCCCTTCTTCTTGGTCCACCAGCACATGCTCTTCCTTCCAGCTCTCTGCACTAGAGGCTTCAGCCCCCCTTCCCTCACCCTGGTCGGCTCACACACTCACAGATCCGTGCTAATTACACAGCTATGTAAAACGTTATATGTGGTTTGTTATTTTATATCCAGGAACATGGTCCACAGCCTTCATTACATAAAGCAGCTGTGTGTATACTTGGGGTCTAAGTGCTATTTAGCGGTCAGCTCGATGGGGTATTTTGTTTCAAGCATCACATTTCTTTTTTCCCCTTCCATACTTCTACTAATGCCTAAATAGAGAACTAGAGCCTCAAATGGCTCGGGCTAAAGTGAAAGGCAAAAGTTTCCTAAATGACAAATGTCCCACTGTCCTAATGAGATCAGGAGAGACAGCCCAGGATGTGCCACGTGTGGTGTGAATGTGTCCTCAAGTGACCGTGTGTGTGTGTTCACAAGATGCACCCAGTCTGGCTCAAACACCTTTCACTACCTTCCCACTGGTGTCTTAAAGGAAGTGAGTGGTTCAGCAGAAAGAACCAGACCATCTAGACCTTCAAATTATCAGCTGTGTTACTTGAATATGTCATATGTCCCCTCTGAGACTCAGTTTCCTCGTCTTTAAAATGGGGGTAAAAATACCTGTCCCACAGTGTTGCTGAGATCCTTTAAATCAGTGGTCCCCAACTTTTTTGGCATCAGGAACCAGTTTCATGGAAGACAATTTTTCCAGGGACCTGGATCAGAGGGATGGTTCTGAGATGATTCAAGCACACTACATTTATTGTGTACTTTACTTCTATCATTAGTACATCAGCTCCACCTCAGATCATCAGATCCTAGAGGCTGGGGTCCCCTGCTTTAGATAAAAGAATCTGGCACAGAACTGGTCTATGATAATCCCCAGTTCTTACTCCTCCTTCACTTGCAGAGACCTGGTCCATATCACCCCACCCTTACTACAACTCATTCTCAACATCACCCCTCTCCTTCGGCCAGAATGTCCTAGGCCCTGACCCTCCTCTGCCTCTTTACTTTTATCATTCATCTTAACTGGGTCGCAAACAAGGGTCTTTCCACCTATTTAAATCCCACTTTCCTCTACAGCTGAATACAAATCCCATGCCTCCTGGTTTAATGCCCCTGACCTTCCAGTTCTCACTGGCTTTTCCTGAACTTTTACGACTACTACATGATTCACCTGGCACTGAAGTGCATTTTAACTAGTCACCTGAATAATTTTTGTGTTGTTCAACAATGGCAAGTAGCCAGAGGTCAGGACTGTATTCCTTCATGCCTGCAGACATGAGTAACTGTTTGTGAGTTAACAGAGTCAATGCAGACCATTTTTCTTCCATCCCTGATGGCTGCAAACACAGGGCTGTGAATGCATTTCTTCAGGAACCTGACATGTTCGCTACCCTCAGTAAGCACAACTTATGGAGAATAACCCAAGATGATTACATCCTCTGAAGGGCAAGATGAACGGCTTTCTATAGTCATACATGGCTCTTCCCAGTGCAGTCTTATTTCTGATCATCCCCACTGGTTCTCAAGTTCTAGCTTATGGCATTCCCAGTGAGCCGAACACTTACACCTCCCTGCCTTTGCACACACTGCTCCCACTGTCTGAAATGACTTTCCCTTCCTCACATCCCCTGTCCAAACACTGCTCATCCTGAGATCAACTCAAGCATCACCTTCTCAGCAAGACCTTTGCTGGCCTCCTCTCTCCTAAGCCTGACTTTCTTCTCTCCTAAGGTTGCTGCTCTCCCTCAGCCCCCATCTGCTTCCCAAAGTGCTCTTTGTGGGTATCTCTGTCTCCCTCCCTGGCTGGCAAGCTCCCTGAGGACAGAACTCTGGGCTGATTCCTCTGCGTCCTGCTCCCCCACTGGGCCAGATCTAGTAGCACTTTCTGTTTTTAATGAACGCCATCTTATCTGGTAAGTTTGCTCCTCGGTTGCACTTCCGTGGTGAGTATTTCCCTGCTCCTGTGAGAGAATGAGTACCCTTTTGGAATCATCTCAGCCTCTGCCTTTTTTCCTGGTTCTTTCTACCACTCTAATGTATTAAGCACTACGGATCCCTGCATGGTCTCAGAAACCTCTTCCCGTCTTTCCCATCTCCCAAGGACATCATGACCTTCAACCTTCAAAGATTAACTTCCAACCCACTAAGACTAGGGTAAGGGCACGTTCCTGGTGGTCCAGTGGCTAAGGCTCCGTGCTCCCAGTGTCTGAGGCCGGGTTCTACCCCTGGTCGGGGAACTAGATCCCACACACTGCACATGCTGCAACTAAGACTTGGCTCACCCCAATAAATGAAAATATTTTTTAAAAGACTGGGGAAAACAGGGTTTGGGGGTGGGTAGGAGTAGGGTTCATCTGAGATAGAGCTGGAGCTGGGAGTCAGGCCACGCCAGGTCCACTGGAAAATACCAATGTGGCCCACGACCAAGGCTATGGCTGGACAAGAGAGCAGCCCTCTGGCTCAGAGCAAAGCTTCTCCTTTGGTCCAGCCCAGCAGGGGAGCCCCTCACCTCCCTGCCTGAGAGAAGCCCCTCACAGGACCAGGGCTCCTGGATCTGCTCAAGAGGCAGACTTTGTTGGTTTAGTTCTGCTACAAGGCTTCTGTTTCTGCCTCGGCTGTTATAGCCTTCAGATTCCTAGTACCCACCTGATTGAACAAGTCAATTAAAATGCAATCAAAGGAAAGTGACCAGGGAGAGAAGGCAGGCATCTGAGTCCACTGCCTGCCTCCCGAGCCCCGTGCCCCTTCCCATCCTGCCTACAGGTCCCTGGGCAGGCAGGGGCCATGGACCTCTGGACTCAAGTGCTGGGCACAGAAGACCCTTAAGGGTCTCTGATCCCTGCGCTGTTCATCTTGATGACAGGGTAACTGAGGTCTAGGCAGGACAGCTCAACCACCTGAAGCCACTCTCCCTGCTAACCAGGGAGAGGTTAGCAGAAGCCTGTGGAATCTCTAGGACTTTAATATAGCTCATCCAGGGCTGCTCACCATATACCAGGTGGGAGAAAAACTTGAAAACACAGAAACCCCTATTCTTGGGGACCACCCTCTCCTGGCGCCTCAAACTCGTTTGTTCTTCTTTGGGAATAACAAGTTTATGGAGATAAAACTCACATACCATACAATTCACCCATTTAAACTATACAATATACTGGGTTTTTTAGTATATTCACAGAGTTGTGCAACCATCACAACAATCACAACAATCAATTTTGGAACAGTTTCATTATTTTCCAAAGAAATACAGTTCCCTTTAACCACAGTCCTTCCTCCCCACCAACCTCCACCTATCTCTGCATTTCTCCTTGGCCGAAGCAACCACCAATTGACTCTCTGCCTCTATATATGTGCCTATTCTGGACATTTCATATAAGTGGAATCGTATTATATATGCCTTTTTGTGACTGGCTTCTTTTATTTAGCATAATTTTTTCAAGATTGAGCCATACTGACTGTAGCATGTATCACCACCTCATTCTTTTTTTATGGCCAAATAGTATTCCATTCTATGACCCTACATAGAATTGGTACAGCCACTCATCAGTTAATGGACATTAGGGTTCGTTCTCCCTTTCAGCTATTTTCTACTGTCAACATTTGTGTACAAGTTTTTGTGAGATGCTTTCAGTTTTCTTGGCTATGTACCTAGGAGTGGAAAAACTTGTTTGTTCTTGCATGTCAGTAATAGTATCAGTAACCATACATACCAGTGAGGATCCTGAAGTATTATTGTACACACTGACTGAGAAAAATAGTGAGGGCAAGAAACAGGGTGAAGCAAGAGAGGCACAGAGAAGTTAATTGTTTTGACCTGGCCACACAGTCATAGAAAAGGACCATGGAGGAAGGAAGTCATAACTGGCTCTCATGATAATTAGCCAATGAAACGTTTATAATTTTAGGAAAAAAGCCCTGGAACATTTTAAAACTCATACACATAGCCACGTGCACCGTCATTTAACTATATGGGTTCCTTTTTAATTTCATCAGGTCCTTTGTTACCTACGATCTGCCTTGTGTTCTATGTCCCTGTGAAGACCATCGCACACACTCTCGGTGGAATTAAATCCTCTTCCCACTCCCCAGGCTTTTCACCTCATCCCCGCCACGGGGAGTGCTGACTTTGCAGGGAGTTTTGGAGCCTTGAGAAGTGGAGGCTCTTTAAACGACTTCTCTTTTGTCGCAGCTGCAGTTCTCAGAGCTCTGTGTGTGGGAAGCACGGAGCCACACTGTTCTCTCACACCATCCGGGCCCTTTGGCCCGATCTGCATCTGTCACCAGATGTGTGCATAGCAAAGAGTTGAGGCGGCTTTGACACCCAGCAGGTGGAACCAGATGAAACTGCCCACAGTCATTATTTCTGACCTTCAGAAATGACCATCTCAGGTGAGTCAGCCTGGAAGTCTCTGGGAGCCCCTCCTTACCTTCTCGGTTCCCCACCAAAGATCCAGGTTCTGGGCTCCAGAAGCTTTTCAGCCCCTGCAGCCCAGCGGATCTTTCCTGTTCAGCTTCTAGAGTGGCCATTCTCCAGGTGCTCTCACTGCTGCCTGAAGCAGCGGGGGTCACTGGAGAGACCGAAGTCCGGGACCTTCTCCACTCACTGCCCGTCTACCCAATGATCTGTCTACCTTCAGCTTGACCCCTCCACTCCAGGCCTCCTAAAAGCATGGATCAGCCCCAGCCACCCTCTACTTCACGTCTTGCAATGATTCCCCATCACCTAGTACATAACAAGTTCAACACCTGGCCAAAGGACACAACTTAAGTTCTTCCCGCTGGGTTTTTGCTCCCAGCCATGCCTAACTCCTAGCAGACCCCTGCAGGTACCAACACTCTCCCACCTGCTCCGTTGCTCAGCGACCCCTGGCTTATCCTTCAAGACCTCTCCCAGGAGACTTCCCTGAGCCCCGGGGCTGAATGAGGAAACTTTTCTCTCTGTTCCCATTTCTCTGTGCTTCTGTCTCTCCTGGCACTTACCGTCCATATTTGAATTACCTGTTTGCAAGTTTGTGCCCATCTACCCTCCTCCATAGGCTGCCGGCTCTGACAACTTCACCTCATTCTTCCTCCAGTCTCTATCCTCAGGCTAGAGTCAGCAAACTCTTCTTAACACAAGTAAGCAGTGGTGCCCATGACTTGGTTTCCCTCTTGCCTGGAAACCATCCAGAGGCTTGGGTCTTGCCTCTTGGCCTTCTCTAAGTTTCATTTGCCTCTCCCGAACTGAAGGAGGCTGGTTTTATGGGCTCTTTCAACTTTTAAGGTCTAAGGAACTGGGATATTGATCCTCACCCTTGCAGGACCCCTCACCAGGATCCTGTGTGGTACAAAGATATAGATGGAGAAAACTGTTTAAATGTTTTACGTCTGAGGAAATTTTGAGGAAGATCATTTTGTTGTTTTGTTTTAATGCAGCTAGTGTCTGCAGAACACCTACTAACCACGTACCAGCATTGGGAACAGTGGTTTGATACAAAGTTGTAGATACCAGCTTCCGGGGATTTCCTTTGAGTGCTGCCTTCCAGCCAGTCTGGGAGCGCCGACCCACTCCACTTCCTCTCCTCTCTCGCTATTCACGGCTCCAGGACTTGTCTGGTCCATCTCCCCACATTTGCCTCTGCCCGGGCCAGTGGAGTCCAGAGCAGAGCGGATTGAAGTTGGCCCTTCGGATCTCGGCCCAGGCGCCCTCTGGCGGCCGCGCGCGGAAGCTGCGGCCCGGAGGGGAGCTGGCGAAGGGAGGAGGGAGGGAGATCGAGGAGGAGGCGCGGGCAGGGGAGGAGAGGAAAAAGTTGCGCTGGGAAGTTTGGAAAGTTGGGAAGTGGCTGCTGCGGGCTTCGCCTCCCTCCGCGCGTGTGTGTGAGGGAGCGAGCGAGGGAACAGGAGAAGAGTGAGCGAGCGCCTGCCATGCCCATCAGACCCCGCCTCACCGCGCCCGGGCGCAGAGCTCGCCCGGACTCCCTGCGGCCCGGCCCGGACCGGCGCGGCCCCGGGCCCCCGCCCCCCGCGCCGGGTCCTCCCCTCCCCCCGCCCCGGCGGCCCCAGCCCCCCGCCCGGCCCGGCTCCGCGCCGCTCTCCCGCCCTCCTCTCTCCCTCCCTCCCGGCCGCGGAGCAGCATGGCGGAGCCCGGGCAGCGGCCGCGCGGCCGCCCGCCGCCCCTCTGAGCCCCGCTCGGGGGCCACCGGGCGCCCCAGACCCGACCCCCGCCCCCGCCGCGCCCGCCGCCGCACTTGTCCCGCCGCGCGCCTCCTGGAGCGCCGCGCACCCCTGGGACCCTTGCGCGCCCCGGGTCCCCAGCATAACCCCGGGTCCTCGCGCGCCCGCCGTCCCGGTACTGCTCCGGGAACACCGCGCACCCCTGGACCGCGACGCAGCTCCGGGACCTCCGCAGGTCCCGGGACCCCGGCGCGCTCTCACAGCCCCGGGGCTCGTCCGAGCGGGCGGCGCGCCCCGGTGAGGGGGCCCCGCCCCAGAGGATCCCCCTCTTACCGCAGACGGAGCCCCGCCCCAAAGGGACCCCCGGGTCCGGCAGGGACATTCAGCCACGCCCCAAAGGGCTCCCGGCATCCCGCGTCCGGAGCCCAGCGCTGCGGAGGAACCTCTGTGCCCAGCCGGGGGCTGCCTGCCCCGCTGAGGGGGCGCCGCCCAGGACGGTCCCCCGCGCCCCGCAGGCCCGGCAGGATGCACGCCGCCCTGGCAGGGCCGCTGCTCGCCGCCCTCCTGGCCACCGCCCGCGCCCGCCCGCAGCCCCCGGACGGAGGACAGTGCCGGCCGCCCGGATCGGTGAGCGAGCGCCCGCCCGGCCACTCTCCCGGCCGCCCGGCCCCTCCAGCCGCGCGGGGACGATGGTTTGGGGGTCCTGCCTTCCGCACCCACCTCGGCCCCCCCGCTCCACCTCTCCGCTCCGGGCGCTGCCTCGGGCGCCCTGCCCTGGCTTCTGCCGCCCGAGCTCCTGCCCCGTGCGGGGAACCGAGTTGGGGCGCTCTCTCTCCAGCTCCTTCTCCACCCGCTGACGCTCTCGGGCTCTCCTCGGACTCTTGGTCCCGCTTGGACCTTTCCTCTCTGTGCCCTTTTGGACTCCCGTCTTACTTTGATCCCGTCTTTACCCTCTGGTTCCTCTCTTCCCACTTCTGACACTGTTTCTGCCGTTCCTTGCCTTTCTCTTCTCTGCCCCTTCCTCTCGTTCACACGCTCAGACTCCTCGCAGGCTCCCCTCTTTCTCTTGACCCCCGCCGGTGACCTCAGGCAAACTTTCTCCATCTCTAGCCCAGGCCCCAGCACCCACGCTCCCAAGTGTCCGCGGTTTCACAAAAAGGATGAAGATTCCAGAGGAGAGGGAAAGAAAGTGCCAGGACATGCTGGCCTAATATTTCTTTGGGGGTTGAGTAATTACTAGGTCTCCTAATTTTCCTTCCAAACGAAGGAATCCCTTGATTTCCCTCAGTCTCTCTCCCTCAAAGTGTAAATTAGTGCCTTGAAAATAACCCTGGATTGGAGACCAGGGAGCAGGAAACCGTCTGCAGGGTCCTCACTGGCTGCCCGGTTAGCTGACCTTGGGCAAGGTGCACCTCCAGCGACCTGACTTGCGCGGAAACAGGGAGCTTGGCGCCAGGCAGAGCCTTCAGTGCTGTCTCTCGCCAGGATGCTGAGGTTTACATTTGTTGGCTGTTAGTAAAGTAAGGTACTATTCCCTCTTCCCACCCCGACAGATACTTTTCTTTTGTACTAGAATCAGGCAGAAAAATTTTATGAGTTGACCGAAAGCTTGCAGGAGGTGCCTGGCAGTGGACAGTCCAGGGGGAGTTCCAGGGTGGTTGGCAGTGGACAGTTCAGAGGATGTTCCTGGGTGGAAAATGACTTTGCCTGAGAGACATGAGAGATCTTTTTCATGTCCCTTGACCCCTGGACCTAAACTGGATTGGAGAAATGACCCATGTCTTCACGACCCTCCTTCATCTCTACACACAAACACACACACACACACACACACACACACATTCCTCTTCAGAGCCTAGGTGATGGCAGACAATTGGACTTGGAGCCCAGGTACACCTTTTAAGGGGAGGAGCCTGGAAAGCATGTACATTTCTTGGGACTAATTCTGTGAAATCTTTCCCTCCCGAACCAGGGCCTTGAGACTTTACTTAGCCTGCAGGTTTTAAAGCACTTTCTCATCTGTGGTTTCAGCTGGTGGAGCAGAGTGGCTGACACTCCAGACCTGCCCTCCAAAAAGAAAACTGCATCCGCCCTGCTGAATGGGGAAGTAGCTGTTTAAATAGGCTATTTTTAATAGGTGTTCTGCTTTCAAAGTGCTCTTGGCGTGTATCTTCTAATGGTTGGATTTAAAAGTTATATGACTTCCTCCCTTCTTGCCAGAGCAGGACTCTTGGTCCCCCTCTCCCCACCCTCCACATGAAACACCGCTGGTGAAGGTTTGGCTTGGCCAAGATTAAATATTCTCAGGTGGTGTGGCAGTCCTTGGCACTCACAGCTAGAGCCAATCAAAACGAGAGCTTCCTTCACTGCCTTCACTCCCTCTGAGCCTGGCACTGCTCTCAGGGCTTATTTACATAGATTGTGTCTTTTCATTCTCCCAGCAATCTTTGAGGTGGCTGCTCTCAGCTCCCATTTTACAGATGGGGAAACTGAGTCTGTGAGAAGTGAAACAGTGTGCTTAAGATCATACAGCCAAGAGAGGCCAAAGCCAGGATTTGAATGTGGGTCTCAGTTTCCAAAGCCCTTACTCCTTCCCATGGCCTTAGGTCGGTCTCTGTCTTCTTATTCCCACCTCCACCTGACCCCTCTGTTCTAACCTTCTGCTGGTTTCAGCCTGACTGCCATCCTTCACCTCTCCTTCTGCAGCAGAGGGACCTGAACTCCTTCCTGTGGACTATTCGGCGCGACCCCCCGGCCTACCTGTTTGGCACCATCCACGTCCCCTACACCCGTGTCTGGGACTTCATCCCGGACAACTCCAAGGCAGCCTTCCAGGCCAGTGCCCGCGTCTACTTCGAGCTGGACCTGACTGACCCCTACACCATCTCGGCACTGGCCAGCTGCCAGCTGCTGCCGCACGGGGAGAACCTGCAGGACGTGCTGCCCCGCGAGCTCTACTGGCGTCTGAAGCGCCACCTGGACTACGTGAAGCTGATGATGCCGTCATGGATGACACCCGCGCAGCGGGGCAAGGGACTCTACGCCGACTACCTATTCAACGCCATCGCGGGCAACTGGGAGCGCAAGAGGCCAGTGTGGGTGATGCTCATGGTGAACTCGCTCACGGAGACCGATGTTCGCTCCCGTGGCGTGCCAGTGCTTGACCTTTACCTAGCCCAGCAGGCTGAGAAGATGAAGAAGAGCACCGGGGCCGTGGAGCGCGTGGAGGAGCAATGCCATCCGCTCAATGGGCTCAACTTCTCCCAGGTAAGCCCGGGGCGCCCGGGTCCCAGAGCTCAGCCGTTCCCATGTGCCTTCCTCCTCTTCTCAGATTGTCTTCCTCCTGCTTCCAGATCCTGTTCTTCCCTTAAAAGGAGAGGATCTTTCAAGATGTGGGGCAGCTTTTGGGCTGCCTTTGTGGTGGTCTGAGGACAAACTGGTGTGTGCTGACCTTTGGGGTGAGAGTTCGGGTGTTTGCTTCTGTCTCAGTATGCCACCTGGCCGGGATGTATACACTCCCCACCTGCTGTGCCCGCCCAAGCAGAAAGAATTTCCCTCGGAGCATCACAGTGATGAGAAGCAGAGAGGTGCCAGGTTGCGCCTGACTTTCCCCGAGGCCCTGGGGTCTCAAGAGCAGGAGGCTGTCCTGAGGCCTTTGGGAGGATGCATCTAGGCAGCCGTTTGTGTGTGTGTGCGTACACGTGTACGGAGGAAGCATAGAGGGAGATGTGCTTCCTGGGGTTGGGAAGCAGGAGAGGTGCGATGGACCTGGTGTCTGCTGACCCTGGCTTGCAAGTTGAGGTAAAGAGCTGCCAAATTTCCTGGGGGCCTCTACAAAGCTCCATGTGCCCCTCGGACTGCCTCCCTAGGCTGAGAGAAAGTCAGCAAGGATAGTTTAGGGGTTAATAATTTCAGAGAGATGTATTCACTTCAAGGTTGACAGTTCTGATTTCTGAACCTCAGGCATGGGGGCAGGGAGGAGGGCGGAGCTTACCCAGCAAAGTGTCGTTAAAAGCCCTGTCGCCGTGGGCAGAGGTCACTCACAACTCACTGGCCCCAAACTCAACTCTGAAGCCCTGGGAACAATGAGTTCACATCTGCGCCTTGAGACGGCCTGTCAATCCCAGAATGGGCTCGCTGAGTCAGGGGTTGGTGGCTCCTGCAAGCAGGACCCTAGACAGGGCCCCGGGCCCATGCCGCAAGTGAGGCATGGTCCCCAAGACATGCTTTCCCAGGAAGGAGCCAGCCGGGTAAATTGGCTGGACTAGAAGCTCTACCGCTGGAACCAGACCTGCTTGTGCTCCCGTCCCGAGATGCTGCAAGCTCTTCACCAGGGAAACAGGAGCAGAAACTGATCCCCCTTCGGAGATCTCTGGCTTTTGTTTTTCCAGGGGAAATGCAATATTGTCCCCAGGGAGGTAAGAAGCCAGATTGATTTGCCGGCCAAATGAAAGACGGGTTTGTCGTTCTCCTGCTGGTTCTCCCATAATTGTGGAGTCCTTACCCAGAGGGCCCGGTGGCAGGAATATTGGGGCAGTTAGTCACGCCCCGCAGGGTTCTGACTACGCCTGACTCCTTCTCCGCGGGGAAAAATCCTGTGCATTCTCTGGCCCAGCGCTGATTCCTCTGAACGTACCGGCTCGCTCCCTCTGAAGTGACTTTTCCCTTGCCAGCCTCAGGAGCTGATATTATCTGCGTTAGGCTCCCCAGTGCTCACCGCCCATCTCATTTTGGAGACAGGTTTGTGGGAGGCCTCTCTGTTCAGAGGCCTCATGACTGGCCTCGATGTCTTTTTTTAGGCTGGGAAGGTGGGTGACCCACTGTCCCTCTCAACACCCTCTTTGTACCAACCACAGAGGAATCCGACCAGAGCCAAAGGGAGCACACTGACCCTCTGGTTAAACAGCCCCTGGCTTTAATCTGTCTCTCTTAAAACAACAAAACTATCTTTCTTCGAGGTCTGGAAACACCGCTGTGCAACCAAAGGATGGCTCTGGTAGGTTGAAAACATTTGCTGGAAAGCATGCGAGGTTATGTTTTAGGAAAAGTCTGAGAGCCATTCATCGGCCAGCAAGAAGCCCGCTGACAGTCTCCAAAGCCCACGTTTGAAGATCAAACAGACTCAAATCTCTGGTTTCAAAAATGCACCCACCCCATCACCAGCCAGGGCCCACTCTTAAAATTGTTCTTGGGTCCAGCTCCCTGAGAGGGCTGCAGGAAGTAAGTCCTGAACAAAAGAAAACAGGATTCCTCTTGGTTCCCTAATCTGCACACCCTTCACCACCTGCCAGAGTGCCTGACCCCGCCAATTTGTCCTGTTATCATTTTGGAGCAAGGTGATGAAATCTCTCCTCCATACTCGTGGGCAGACATGGGCTAACTGGGAAGGGAGCGATTCCAGAGCCTGGGCAGATGGAGTTGTTAGGGATCCCCAACCCCAAAGTCAGAAATGCAACAACAGCTTTCTCAGTAAAATTGTATGCACGCGTGCACAGTTTGATATGAACATCTGTGATGCATTATTGTACTGAAATATCTGTTAAGTGCATCAGATTTTTATTTTTTCTTTCCTCCCAGCATTACTGTTATTGCAAAATATTTGGGGAGGGGGGAGCAATGAGAGAAGACGGTGAGGGTAAAAAAAGCTTGAAAAGAGTGTGCGTTTTGTTAAGACCTGGGATTTTAGTTTTAATTTTAGTATTTCTCAAAATTGTTATATTTTCTTCTGTCAGAAATACCACATTTTCCCTAGTTAATGGAGAAAGAAAGCTATACCAGCTAAAGGTAGGACTTATGTAAAAGTTTCTTCCGTCTTTGTACAGCATGAAAGATCAAGCTTCTTGGCCCTGGTCTCTAATTTTAATATGAACTGAGCGTACTGAACCCCACATCACCGTGTGTTTGCTATGTGACCTTGAGCAAGTCACTTCCCCTCTCTGACCCTTGTTTTTCCCATCTGTGAAATGAGACACCAGGATTAGGTCATCATTCAAGCCACTCAACCCTGACATTCCATGGGACGATTTTAATCAACTCCATGTGCCGGGCACCCCGCAGGAGGCTCTGCACGCTTTTTCATCTTGTCGGAGTCTCACAACCCTATGACTTTCTTAGGTGGGCACTCCGAAAGCCTGGATGACTTGACCAAGGCCACGCGGCTAATAAGGAACAGAGCCAGTCTGCCTGACTTAAGGGAAGGACGCAGTTCGCGTGCTGCCCTACATTGATCCCCTGGACGTCCCGCGTCTAGGCGGTTTGTGTCCTGGAGTTCCTCCTTCAGGACTGTCTTTGGTATCCTTCTTTCCTTTAGGGTAAAGGGCTCAACAGTTTACTTCTTGGAGAATTTATCCTTCTAGAGAAATTACTTCTTTTGGCTCTGTGGCTGGAGCAGGGATGGTAAATGCAGGTCCTCTAAAGATTTCTCTGATGTGTTTTCAGGCAGTAGTGGGCTGAGGGATGGGAGTCTAGCTTCTAGGTTTCGGGCCCAGCTCTGGCTCCAAAGCCAATGACTTGTGTATAACTCTGGCGTTCTTGTTTATCTCTTGAAAGGAGCAGTAGTGACAAGCCTTTTTTTTTTTTTTTTTTTTTTAACAACTGAGCTGGTTTTGTGAGGATGTGAACCGATGCGACCTGTGAGGGGGTTGTCAGGAGGGTAAGAAACTACCTAGACATAGGGCCCTGCTTGGAAAAGAGTCTGGGAGGCTTCAGGACAAGGAAAGAAGGATGCGTGGGAAGCATCACCTTCCCCTGTTGGCACCTTCTCCCAGCAGCCATGCCCACTGCCTGGGCTTTGCTGAACAAAGTAAAGCTGGAGTAATAGGAGGTGGTGGTAGCCCCTGCGCTCAGGGGCCTGGGGATGCCTGAGTCTCGAGTCTAGATCTTGTGACAATCTTGAGACCTGCCCATTTCAATCAGCTCTGCTGGCTGCCTCTGGGGATTGGTACCAGCTGCCACGACCGCAGTGGGCTGATCAGGGGACCTCCTTCTCCCTCTAGGGGGCCTCAGTGGCCCCCAGTCTGTACAGTGGAGGCACTGGATGAGGAGCCCTCTAAGTTATGTGGTCCTCCGAGGCAAGACGAAAAAACGAAGACACTGCCATTCTGAACTTGGCTGTGATTTAACTCACATGCCGACGCTGTTCATCCAGTGTGTGTGGCTTGGGCGTGGCTGCCAAGGGTGTCCAAGATGTTTGTAAAATTCTACAGCCTCCTCTCAGAGGAGTTAGAAAGCCCAAAGTTATCGTTTATTGAGCTGTGTCTCCATACAGGGTGCTATATTAGACCTTGTAATTACATCATCTCTAATCCTCCCGGAGATGTGACAAGGCCTGTCATTGTATCTCTTTTACAGACAATAAATTAAGGCTTAATAGGTTAAGTCATTCGGTTGTGCTTATACAGCCAGGTCAGGCGGACTCAGGATTCAAGCGTGAGTGTGTCTGATGCCAGAGTATGTTTTTCAAGATTCCGAGAGCTGATGTAATTTTGTTTTTAACAGTCAGATGGCATTATCTGGTGATTTGTGTGTGTGTGTGTGTGTGTGTTGTAGTGCAGGGAGATCATCGTATCTTGCTAAAAAATAAAGTATTAAAAAAATGTATTGAAAGAGATCATTGAAAAGTGCTGAAACTGTTTTTCTCCCTGCCTTAGAAATTGGATCTGATTCTAAAATAGGAGTTCTTGCCTGGAGAATCCCATGGACAGAGGAGCCTGGCAGGCTACAGTTCATGGGATCGCAAGAGTTGGACATGACTTAGCGCGCTATCTTTCTTTCTTCTAAAGGCTTGCCCAGCTTTCCAAGAGACCAAGGTGAAGACAAGACCCCTAACACAGGCTAGGCAGCACAACTGAATGAACGGTCTCCTTGGTTATAGTCAGAGGTCCTAGATCTACCTGAGGGAACAGCACATACTATGGGATGCTTAATTAGGATTTAGAGAGAGACTGGATGGTCAGAAACAGCGGTATGACCATCCCTGCTTCCCTTCCTTCGTCCAGCACTATGGAATGAACGAATGAAGAAAGATGGCACGAGCCACAGTGAAGAGCTCCCTCCTTGAACTTTAATAGTTCCTCACCATCCTACCGGAGAAGGCAATGGCACCCCACTCCAGTACTCTTGCCTGGAAAATCCCACGGACCGAGGAGCCTGGTAGGCTGCAGTCCGTGAGGTCGCTAAGAGTCGGACATGACTGCGCGACTTCACTTTCACTTTTCACTTTCATGCGCTGGAGAAGGCAATGGCAACCCACTCCAGTGGTCTTGCCTGGAGAATCCCAGGGCCGGGGGAGCCTGGTGGGCTGCCGTCTATGGGGCCGCACAGAGTCAGACACGACTGAAGCGACTTAGCAGCAGCAGCACATCCTACAAGGACACAAAATGTGGAAATAATGAAGCGGGCAGCGGAGTACAAAATAGGCTCTGGCCCTACCCTCTTTCTACCTTGGCCGTGACTTTGGACTTGTCCTGTCCCTCTCCGGGCCTAGATTGCCCGCTCTGTCCCGCCGCAGTTTCCAGGACCGGCCCGGTTCTGACTTCCGTGTGCCCTTCTGCAGTCCTTGTACTTTGGAGGGCCTGGGCCGCCCTGAGATTTCCAGGCTGAATTCTCCGCAGTTTCGGGAGGGCTGGCCAGCTTATGTCTGGCGGGCTGCTGCCTATACCTAATCTATGTGTCCTGAAGCCTGCTGGTTCCAGTGGGTGAGCTGGTGCTTCTTGCTTCCAGCCCGTCGTGGCGCAGTCTGGTGTAAAGCTGCCCAGTCTTGCAGCCTGCGCTTCCCCAGGACTCCTCCCTCACTGGCTCCCTCATTCATTCAGCCAGAGCATCTTTGTGTCAGCCAGGATAGTACAGGGAGCAGACACTGGGGAGCAGCCTGAATTTTTCCCCTGGGGAGTTTACTGCCAAGCCAGGGGCGTTATCAGTGCTTTCTTCCTAACAGCTGAGGAAACCGAGGCATGGAGAGCCTGTGTGTTAGTCTCCCCTGGGTCCTGCCTGCACATCACACGGACAGCCTGTTCTTCCTTTCTCTCGCCATCATGCATTCCCATCTCACGGAACCCACCTCTCACTTCCCATCCTCCAAGAACGGCTGTCCCTGAGTCCTCCCCCCTCCCCCACCCGCTGGGCCTCCATTTCAGCTACCGCAGCACTGACCTTTTGCCTCTCACGTCCATAGCACTTATCCCTATTTGTGGCTTCCTATCAGACCCGTGTGCCCTCCCCAGATGGAAAGGGTAAGACACTTCTCAAGACCAGCTGGGCACCCCTAAGGACCTGCAACCATGCTGAGCCATTTTCTCCCCGCAGAGTGTCACCCGCAGAGTGAGAGCTTCGGGGTCAGTGTTGGCTCCGAGCACAGGCTGGCCTGCCCCACACCTGTAACTCCAGACCCTGGCCTGGGAGCAGGCTGCTTCTGCAGCCTGCCGCACCCGCTGTGGCTCCCGCCCCAGCCCTGTGGTCAGGAGCTGTTCAGCAAATGTCTGTCACATGGGGTGGAAGTCACCTGGAGGACCCCCGAGGCCTGACCCCTAGACATGTGTACTCTCAGTTTCTTTCTGTGCTCAGAGAGCTGTTTGCAAAGAGCCCCTGCCAGCACAGCAGGCTCTGTCCTTTTCTCTTTTTTCCCCTGACTTGGTTAATTTCAGACTTTAACATTTAATGTTATTAAGCTCAGAAGCAGACACGTAGGATGGCTCAGGTCCTTCCATCAAAGGAGAGTGAGGCCATAAAGCTGGAGGTGTGACCAAGATGTCATGAAATATTCTTGTCTCTGAATCAGAAGTTCACAGCATGAAGTCTTCCTGATTTACAGAATCTCTGAGCTGGGACTTGGAGACTCAGGGAATCTAAGAATGGTGAAATCTTAGAACATTAGCCTCAGAGGCATTTTTGGACTCGAAGAATCTTCACATCGTGAAATCCTAGCCCCTTAGCTTTGAAGACTTTTCAGCTCATACACACAGACTTCGAACATCTTAGAGTTGGAAGGGACCAGTTCTCAAGAATTCCAAGAAGTCCCATCCTCAAACACAGTGATCTCCTCCCCACAACTCAGCCTCCCGCCCTCCCCAGGCCAAAGAAAAGCCTGACTTTGTGACGGAGATAAAAATGGGAGCGTGCCTTTGTTAATAGTTCCCATTTGGACATCTCTCAAAGCCAGGAAGAGGTCGCCTGGTAATGCAGCTTTCTGAGGGAGGAAACTGAAGAATAGGACGAGCCTGCAGCCAGCCAGCCAGGCGGCCGTGTTTCTTTCCCCCTCGAGTTTGCTTCTAAATATTATCCACTTCACTCCCTTTTATCTCCCATCACTGGCTCTCTGTCCGCCCACTTAATCCACAGGCAGCCGGTGGCCCAGCCTTCAGCTCTGCTTAGCGGCTGCCAAGCCGTCTGGCCTAGCAGCTCCTCCAAGATCCGCAGGCTTTTAAATCTGCGCAGAATATCCGCTGGAACACAGAACGTTGCCCCAAGCTTGGAAATGCTGTTGCATGTGCTGGGCTCCCTCCCTCTGCAGGCATTTCCTTCTTTTCTCTTCTACTCCTGAATCCTCTGAGGTCTCTAAGGCTCAGCTCCATGCTGTACCTCCTCCAGGAAGTCTTCCCAGAATGCTTCTAAATCTCATCTGCTTGGGAGGACTTGGTGTAAGACTTTCTTTGATGACGCAGCCACATCTATTTTTTCCCTCCGTGAAATGTGTGATGGCATTTTATGATATTCTTTCACCACTTAGATATTTTGCATTCTATTGTAATTATTACTGCAGCTGTCTTTTCTTTCCTCATCAACCCAGCTTCAAAACCTAGCTCAAAATATGCTCAAAGTTGATTACAAAATGAGACTGGATGTTTTCCAGTTCTGAAGTTGGGGTCCTGTGGTGTATCCTGTGGTTGAGGTGTTGGCAGCTCTGGATGCTAACAGGAGGCTGCCTCTTGGCCTCTGGATTCACAGAAAGCCTCAGACTGCCCACCTGAGACATGGAAGCAGTTTAGTGCTATCTCTGGCCCATTGGTGAGGACTCTATGACACCCACAGGTCACTGCTGAATTTCTCTATCTCTCCATCCTGGAATGCTTTGGTGTCTTCTCTTACTCATGTGCTCCTTGCAAACAAAGACCTCTTTTTTTTTCCCCTCCTTTTCTCTACTCAGAATTCATGTGAGCTTCTACAGGGTCACTACATCCCCCACTTTATTTTCACTTAAAAATGTTTAATTTTACCCGTACTTGCTACTTTGCCTGGGCTCCCGTGCTGCCGACCTGTTCTAGTCCTCTCTTCTTTCCTCTCTGTCACATAGTCCTTGATCAGGCCTCCATGCATTTGCTTATGCTCTTCCTCTACCTGAGAGCCCTTCCTGGTTTTTATGGTCTGGCTTTAAGGGTCCCCAAGGGCAGTCATTTGAAAAGCCTGGACCCTTCAAGCAAATGATTCCTTATAGTCAGACTTTCATCCGAGAAGATGAAAGTCACCAGATTGGACTGTCCCCTTTCGGGTGATACTGCCTGATCATAACTCAGGCAGTCTGAGTTTAGGTGCAATGATGTGATTGGCTTTCAGCGTTGTAAGTTTTTTTTTTTTCTTTTTATTTTTGATTTTTTTTTTTTTTTTTTTTTTTTTTTGAGGCTTACTTGACGACATTGTATTAGAGATTGAGAAAGAGTTAGTACTCTGGTGACAGGCACCTGTCCCATCATGAGGATCCCACCTTCTTGACCTCTTTTAAACCTAATTCCCTCGTAAAGTCTCCATCTTCAAATACTATCATAGTGGAGGTTAGGGCTTCAGCATATGGATGGAGTGGCACAAATCTGCAGTCCCTAATAGCGAGTGAGTTGTACTGGGGCCACTCTGCATGCTTGACTACCCTTGAAAAGAACCAGAAGGTCATCAGACTTGGCCCACACAGGTCAGGGCCCTGGAGCTGTCTCTGGTGGTGGCCTCAGTCCTGTCCAGTCTCTTCAGGGCCACCTGCTGCTGGCCTGTGTTCCTCCCTTGATTAGGCAAGGTGATTTCTCTGGGGCGGGGGGACCTGCGGGTTTTTTCAGATCTGTCCCTAACCACCATCCACCTCCCCTGTGCATGCTAAGTCACTTCAGTCATGTCTGATTCTTTGGAAACCCATGGACTCTAGCCCACCAGACTCCTCTGTCTGTGGGAATTCTCCAGGCAAGAATACTGGAGTGGGTTGCCATGCCCTTTATAGGGCATGTCCCTATATATATATATTCCTGACCCTATATATATATTCCTTTTCTCCCCATCAGGTCAGGAAGAGCAGGGGAAAGCACTCAGTTTTACCTCTCAGTGGCTCTTATCTTGTGAACCTGTTCTTTGCATAAAGCTTCCTCTCTAGATTCCTCATTCCGAGGAACATCCTGGCCTGACTTAACCTCCAGAACCAAGAATTAGTCAGTATTCACCCAGCATAGCACAGACTCAGCTCAGACGCCCCCTAGGATGCCTCCAGGCAGGGCCCAGGACAGGCCAGTGCTCTTTCAGGCAGGGCCTAAAACTCATCAGGAATATAGGTCACCTAAGGCTAGTTACCTAACCTTCTTGGGTCTTAGTTTCCTATCTGTCAATTTCATCTGATTGCTGTGAGGATTAACTTGATTATGAAGTGCCAGACACTCATGGTTATTGCATCTTTAAATTAGCATCATCATATAATTTTTCCAGAAATGTTTTTTAGTTCCCACTGTGTGCCAGATACTGGGATTTGTGCTGAGATACAAAAGTGAGCAAGAAGGACGAGGCTGTTCCCCAGTGATGCCTTCCAGGGTGGGGCTGGAGGGAGCAGAAGCACCTTACCCTTGGGGGACGGTGGAGGGGGGAGCCGTAGGCAAAGTGGGGGTTGGTCGTGGCAGGTAACGTGATGTGCTCTGGGAGCCGGCTTCCCACTCCTGCCCACCTCTGCTCCAGTCGGGGTCAGAGTGCAGTTGGCTTTGCTCAGACGAGATTCCGCTGGTGAGATTCCGCTAGTGAAGATGCACGTTTCCCAGAGGCGCTGCACACAGCCCCGCCTGCCCCTCAGTCAGCCCTGGCGACTGTACAGGAGACACGGCAAGCTGCGCCCACGTCCCCTGGCCAGCCCTGCCCTGGGAAGCCAAAGTGCACAGATAAAAGGCCAGCCCTTTTCCAGTTCCTCTTCTGTTTAAAGGACTTACCTGCTTCCTCCCTGTTACGGTTCTGTTAAGTTTCCTGACCAGTTTTACCTCCTGGCAACTCAGTGCGCCTTCTAGGCGGTTTGTAATTTAAGCCTCCAGCCCCATTTGAAACCGCTTTTGAGAAAAGATGTGGGCAGAGAAAGCCTTTCAGATACCTCCCTGTATCATCTTTTTGCCCTAGTTCTCATGGTTTCCTTTCCTTGAACTGCTCTGCTTTGAGTTTGAGGAGAGACAAAAGCCTAATTGGCAATGATAATTCCAACCATTTGCATCGAGGTTTGCAGTTTCCACAGTCTTTCACATGCAATAACTCTAGCTCACAATTCCTCCGGACCCCCCAGACAAACACCTTGAAGGGGGCTGGACCAGTTTCCTGTCCCTACCCCCCATCTCCCCTATTCTGACTCCCAGTGGGCCCCCAGGAGAACTAGTTGGGTGGCTATAAATTCTCCAGGATTATGGGATATTTTTGAGCTCCAGACCCTCTGCTGGGGATGAGATGCAGTCTGAGGAACTGTGGATGGGCTGTGGATGGGTGAACTGAGTCACTTTGGGACCTCAGTGGCCATAATTGGCAGGGCCACTGTGTTTGAGCTTGATTGTTTAGTTGACCCAGCACTATATAGCCCCCATGCCAGGGCCTTTTGGTGGTCTTGCAGGTGGCGTTTCTGTTATTCTGCTTCCATCAGTATCTCCATCTACCATCTCCATAAAACTTCCATGTAGTTTTATGGAGGGGGTGATGAGAACGGGATGCAGGATTCTTGACGGAGAACTTGCAGTTTCTACAGGACCTGGGCCCATGGAGAGAGGAGTGGGAGAGGCCTTGCCTGGGGGAAGGAAACTGTTAGGCAGAAGTGCTGGAAGGGAAATGCAGGTTTGCAAGGAAGGTCTTTCTACCCCTCCTTCCTTTGACTGTACTCTCTCCTTTTCCTCTCCAGCTCCCAAGACAGCTGTTGTTATTTAGTGCCTATTATGTGCTAGACCTCAGGTTTATTACAGTAAATTTCTAAAGTACTCCTGAAAGGTAAGTAGCATTTCCCCCATTTTAGGAGCTAAGACTAAGTACTTTGTGCAGAATGATGGAGTCAGTATTTAGATCCTTTGATACTTTAAGAAAAGGACTGGACTGAGCTGGAGTTAGAATTCCAGCTCCACCAACTCAGACTGGATGACTGAGGGTCTGTTTCTATATCTGAAAAGCTGGGGCTCATAATAGCATCCTCCTCCTGGTGTGTTGAGGAGTGAATGAGGTAATGCATATCCACCACAGAGCTGACCGCTGGCACACCCTCAGAGGTAATGGATGTTAATTGTGGTGGTTTAAGTCATGGTCAGTTTAATTATTGTTACTGCCCATTTTCACACTGTCTGTGTCTGGAGGTGAAGCCCATCCCATAGAGAAGGTGGTTCTTGATCCTTGAGTCTCCTCTATAGTGAGCGTCATCCAGAGCAGGCTGAGGGGTTGGCCTGATTGGGACCGTGCAACCTGATCACCCACAGCGTGGTTATTTTTTTCTGACCATCTAGCCATACTTGTTCTAGTTCAGCTTGCCTACGGTTTCCCACCACTCCCTGGAGTGTGGACATGTCAAAAAGGAAAAACAGGTTTAGGTTGAAGACTGCCATGGGCCCAGCTCTGCCACAGGTTGCATGCCTCATGCATGACCTGAGACCCTTCCCCCTCTGAGGGTCCTTTTCCTCTATTGCACAGGGGGCGGGATGTTAATAGCAGTGACTCAGTGATAGGGAGAATTGGGGTGAAAGCCTGGGCCGGGCTTTATTAGCTCTTCAGTGGGCTGTGCTCTTTGTGCGGCTCAGTATGTGTCTCTCCTCTTCTCCCAAAGAGAAGTACCCTGTATCTACTCGGAATTGAATTAGTTATTATGGAACTCACCCATCCATTCCTTCCTTCAGTTGTTTACCAAACCCTGCTGGGAACTACACTGTGCCAGGCTTACTTCCAGGTCACAAGTCTGGGGCTGGTGAGGAAAGGAGGGATTGAAGAGACCCCAGAGAGAAGTGCTTCAGAGCAGAGTGCCAGGAATGGGTCTGAGTCTTATATAGGCACTGCCCTGCTGAATCCTCACCACACTCTCTCAGGGACATAGTATCATTCAACCCCATTTTATAGGTGAGAAAACTGAGGCACTGATAGGTGATTTCATTTACCTGAGGTCACACAGTTGGTGAGGGGAGGACCTAGAATTCAGGCCGAGGAAGTCTGGCTGCAAAGTCTGGGCGCTCACACTCTCTGCATCTTTGAAAAGGGACTGAAATCTGACAGTAGGCGGGTCAGGAGTGGATGGGGGAGGCATAGCTCTTCTTCTGGGACTAGAAGTAAGAAAGATTAGGAGCAGCAGGGAGTTGATAGACTTCTGAGGTTCCCTCCTAAGGAAGAATGCCACATTGGGAAGGAGAGAGGGAGGTGGTCTGTTGGCCAGGACCTAAGGTGAGGGGGGAGGCAGGGGTTGAGAGCCAAAGCTGGCCTTGGCAGGTGAAGGAATAGCAGGGCAGACTGAGGGTCCAACAGGAGTGGAGGCTGTGAGTTTATAACGGCACAGGCTGGACAACTGGGCTACTTCTTTCTGTCACTCTTTAGGGCAGGCGCAGGAGGAGGAAGTGTGACAAAGGGCCACCCCCAAACCCCCAGCCTCAGGAGCCCATGCTGGGTAGGGTAACAGTTTCCGTCTGCCTGTCGTGGTTGAGTGCTGACCCTGAGCCCCCAGCCCCACCTGCAGCTGGGGCTATGCAGGGCCGTGGGAGGCCTTACAGATGCTGTCCAGGTGGATGACAGCATCCTTGCTGTCCTGGAGCTTTCTTTGCTGGTGAAGATGCTCCCTGTATACAATAGACAGATGCCCCTCCTTAGGAGTACCTGGCTGGGCTAGCAACTCGTGCCTATGCTCATACTGTGCTTGGCAGTACAGTGCCCCCTCAGGTCAGTGTAAGAAGACAAACAGGTGTTCCCAGGGTTCAGGAGGAACGCCAGCATGGGCGTGGGAGCTGATGCTGATCAATATCACCATCAATATCAATATTCAGACTGAGGGACTGTCCTTACTCACTGTCTATCCTGTTTACTCATGGAGAGTGCTTGCTGGTGGAATAGGAGATCAGGGGACTGGCTAGAGAGGCTCACGGGCCACATGGTGGAGTGCTCTTAAGCTGTTTTAAGAAATTTAGACTCCATCCTGGGTGCACTGGGGGGCACTGTTCCCCACTCCTGTGTTCTGTAATTCACTCTTTCATCATACTGGAGCGCCTCACTCAGGCTTGCTTGGAAATTCCCAAGCCCCTTGGCTTGAGGGAGGAGCTCCCATGTGAAGGTCTTTTCCCTCAACAATTCCAAGTTGCTGAGGCGAAGGAGAAGGACTCTCAGCTTCTGGAACAGGAACGTGGGTCTATTGTCTCTTAGAAACAGGATCGTAAAAGTGGTCTGGCTGCCGAGTGAGACTAGTGTGTAGTTAGTTAAAGATCAATTCTTTGTGAGGAGCCTGAGACCCTGATCACCATTTCTAAAATAGCTACCATGGCATAACATGGCCTTGCATTTTGTATGGCCCATTTGATGGCAGAATTGGGGGGAGGGATTCCAGCTGTTCAGTGTGGAAGTGGGATGAGGCAGGTGGTTCTGGGAGGTGGTGGATGGGAAGATCTGCAGTTCGTAAATGGCCTTTCCATCGTGGGAGCACTGGATCAGGAGTCCAGCAGCACGAGCCTGGGCAGGTTCCTCCCTGGCCGAGCCCGCTCCATGGATATGAGCACTTGGTAGACACACGTGGCATCCCGCTGCTGCAAAACCGCTGTCTCTGCTGGCTCCGACTTCACAGGAAAAGGGCATTTTTAAATTTTATTGTCTTTAATGTGTTTACATGTCTGTCTCCTCCCTAGACTGAAGTTCTCTGAGGGTGGGACCCTCATCTGATGACCTGAGTTTGCCTGGGGCCTGGCTCCCAACACACACCCAGGGATCCTGGGGTTAGCTGTAAAATTACCATCTGTACCCTCACATCACCGCCTGAGTATCTGAGTGGAAAACAGAAAGTCCCCAACGACCCCCACTCTGTTCCCAGATTTCCAGATGTTCAGTTCTAGGAGGTCGAGCGTCTAGGGAGGCGCCCGTGTGTCCCACTGTGGCGCCCAGGTGTTCAGCTTTGGCAGCTGTACCCACTGAGCCGCTTCTCACCTGCGATGCTCCCCCGCTGATGCTTCATTCCCACGGGGGCCCTCAGTGCTTCTCCTGGGATTGGAGGCGTCTTCCCAGCCCTCCCCCTGGCCCCCTTCCTCACGCTTCTGTATTTTTTCCAGGACACGGATCAGAGCTTCTGTTTGCTGGTCATTCCGTGATCCTCACACAATATAAATGAAAGCTGCTAAAACCGATAAACTCAAACCATGTGTGGGCACTGGGGAAGCACAGCGACGTCAGAGGGCCGCAGTATGAGGTGGCGTCAGCTCTGACGGCACCCGAGCTGATTTGTGTATGAGAAAAGTAAATATCCCAAGTGGTAAACAGCCCTGGGTCTCTCATCATCGCTGCGTTTCAAAGGCATTTAATAGGAACACACGCTCTCTGTCTCTTGTAAACAAAGCGAGCTTCTCTCTGCCTGCTGACCTAAATTCTGCATTTTCATCTTTGGGAAAGCCAGCCAATCGTTCTCGTTGGGAGACCGCAGGCAGTCTGGGCCTTCGGATTGGGTCGTCTTCTTCCTGGCTTTGGCAGTTGGTCTGGCACTTGGGCTTTGCCAGGGGGCTACCTTTTCATCTCTTCTCGGCCTTGGAGCAAATGGGTTGGGTGGCCATTCTCAGCCTCGTCTCATTGAGGATCACAAAGTCCGGAGATGTAAATCCACTTGCCCAAGATTGCACATCAGGGCCGGCTGAGCCAGGACATCCCTTTGCCCTTCCCTGAGGACTCTCCAGCTCTCCATCCTTTCTCATGAATGGTACTTCTGTTCTCCCTCACACAGAATCCCAGAGAATCCTCATCCACTCCTCCCCTGTTTCCTCTCCCTTCCTGGAGCCAGGCCTTCCTCTGGGTCGCTGCTGCTTCTCTCTCTCTCTTTTTTTCTTTAAATTCAGGCCCTTCTTATGTGCAGGAATGTGTCCCAGTGAAGGAACCAGACAGTCCCTGGCTGGGGGTTCTGCTTTCTCCACCTGTCAGCTGTGTGGCTTTCAACAAGTTCCTTTCTCTGAGCCCTGCAGTTGTCAGTCTTCACGTCTGTAGAATGGGGATAAGAACACCTACCCTCTTGGAGGGCTGTGAGGATTAAACAGAACTCGCGTGTGTGGAAGTGCCTAGCCTGCTCCATCCCACTTTCCTTCAACTCTTCAACTGGCCTCCTAATTGTCAGAAAGAGATTGGGCCTTAAAATTGCATATCACTGAATATACCGTATACATATACACAAGCAAGGACACATAAAACTCTGAAGTCTGAATCACATCAGAGGATTGTGTTAATGCCGCTATCCTGGGTTTGATATTGAGTTCCAGTTACATGAGATGTTACTGTTGGGGGAAGCTGAGTGAAGGGTATTATTTCTAACAATTGCTTATTAATTTACAATTATCTGAAAATAAAAAGTTTAATGAAAAAAATGAATTAAGTGTTTCGACACACTCATTCGTCTGTGCCTGCTGCCAGTCAGGTACTGCTGCAGATACTAGGCATGTGTCAGAAAGAAAAAAATCCTCTCTCCCACCTCCTTCAGGTCTTTGTTCAAAGGTAGTCTGTCTCCCTGTGACACCTGTTTAAAATTAAGATGGCAGATCACTCCCTTGAACTTCCTGTCCTTTCCTGCTGTTTTCCTCCATAGAAGGTGTCATCAGTTGGCATTCTATATATTTTACTTCCTTATTTTGTTTATTGCCCTTCACTCTCACTAGAATGTCAGCTCTGTGAGAGTAGGGAATTCTGTCTGTGTTATCTGTACCCTTGGCACCTAGAACAGGCCAGGCATGTAGTAGGTACTCAGCTAAAGTTTGTTGAATGACTGAGAGGTGACAGATAAGCAACAAGTCAGGATAGGCTAAGTATTAAAGACAAAGAAAGCAGAGAAGGGACTGGTGAGATGGGGAAGGAAATGTTTTGATCGTGTATTTTCCTGCAAATTTTGTAGGCCTGCGTGTTGTGTGAGGGGTAAAGTCCTGGCTTCTTAGATTGTGATCTACTCATTAATTCACTGTTCTTTTTATTCATTCACCAGATGTTTCTCTGAGCCATTACGATGTGCTGGGCTCTCTAGGGCAGACTGGGAGGAGGCAGAAAAGGATCCTGCCCCCAGGAGGCCTGCAGGTGGGCAGGGAAGAGGTTGTGGGGATGCACACAGCACGTGACAAGGAAGGATGAAGCTGGTGTGAGCCATGATGCTAGGCAAGGGGCGCTGAAGACGGAGGGTTCATTTGGTGCTTGGGAAAGACTCCCTGGAGGAGATGCTGATTCCTAGCCTGAAAAGTCTGGGAGGATCTCCAGCCTCTACTCAGCAAACCAACTTCCTCTTCCATGGCTTCCCTAGGAGACCCAGCAAGTCTATTCAGACTATTTCTTGCAGCTGCGTTTGGATGCCCTGACTCTACTGGCTCCCTCTCTCCTTCACTTTGCCCTCGAAATCCTATTTCCTTTTCCAGATCCAGTCTGGCCCTTCCTATAGGAAGGCATCCTTGATTGCTCTAGTTCCCATGATCTGTTACCTCTGAACATCTGTGCCATTTATAGTCTGTACTGCACCATTTGACCCTGTGAGGGTCAAATGACCAAAGTGAGGGGACCAGCTTCACTGTGGGTGGGACTTGGTCCTCTGTCTGGTGCAGGAGCTGGCTACTAAGCTGATCCTGGGCTTGGGTGCACAATACACCCTCAGCAATGCTTGTGGCTGGATGGACTTGAGAGCACTGGAAAAATGTGATTCATCTTCAAAGAGAGCAGGATTTGTTATTTTTGTTGTTGACCTAAGTGCTTCTAATCTTGAACCACTGGAAGTCCACTTAGGAGAGGGCTGAGGTCTTCCTTGACAGTGTTCCTGAGTATATTGTTAACAAACCAGTGCTGTAAGCAGAGCAGCCCCGGTGCTTCACAGACTCAAGAATTTGTCTGTTTCCTGGCATCGGACTGGAGCCTGTGCTCAGTGTATTCTTACAAAAAGACATGAAAATATATTTATTGCTGTGCATTCATTCACATAACAAATGTGTTTTTTAAATAAATATTTAAATTTAAAACAGTTTCTGATTTCCAGAATTATTGAGAAGATCGTACAGAGCTCTGTATCCACTTTGCCCTGTTGTTGACATCTCACATTAGAATATGGTACTTTCTAACAATGAACGCATCAATATTGACATCTTACTATTAACTGAAGTCCATTCTTCACTCAGATTTCCTCAGTTTTCCCCTAATGTCCTTCTTCTGTCCCAGGATCCCATATTACATTTACTTATCATCTCTCCTTCAATTCTTCCTGGCTGGGACAGTGTCTCAAACTTGCCTTGTTTTTGATGACCTTGACGTTGAGTAATAACCAGATATTTGACCCTCAAGTGGGGTTTGTTTTGCTGTTTTTCTTATGATTAGTCTGGGGTTATGCTCTGAGGAGAAAAAGACTAGAGATAAAGAGCCTTTTTATCACATTCTGCTGAGGGCACGTACTGTCAGCCTGACTTATCCCTGCTGATACTAACCTTGATCACCTGGCTCAGGCACTCTGTCAGGTTCCTCCTCTGGAAGTTACTCGTTTTACCCCATCTTCCCATACTATCCACTTTGGCAAGAAGTCACTATGAGCAGGCTGTACCTGAGGCATGGGGAGTGTTGCTCCTCATCCAGCCGATGTGTCTGGGCACTGCTCAAACACATGCTCTGTGTTTGCCAAATACTTGCTGTGTGCTGGGCGCTGTCACAGATGCTAACAATGTAGCTGTGAATGAGACAGAAATTCTTTTCCTGCATGGAAGTGAGGGTTTAACAATGAGTGAGTAGACCATTTTGGAGCGTGATAAGTTGTATAGGGAAAGGGCAATGGGTCAGAGAGGGACCTGGGTGCCAGGGAGATAAGGGAAGGGGAGGAGCAGCTGCTGGTTTCCTGGGGTTTCCGGGAGAAGGTGCTTTTCAAGCTGAGTCTGGAGGAATGAGAAGGGGCCAGCCATGAGAACCTGGGCAGCACATTCTGGGCAGAAGGAGCAGCGGATGCCAAGCACTGAGGCCTGCTTAGGGAACGGAAAGGATGTGATCAGAGCCCTCTGTGTACTGGACAGTGTCAGGAGATGGAGCAGAAAGGAGGTGGCGTGAGATGGCGTGCAGATGACAAGAAGGCATTTAGATTTTGAAGCCATTGGTTCAGAGCAGGGGAGATTGGATTTTCTTTTTTATACATCAGTGATGGCTTTGGGTGTGGTGTGCAGAATGGGCCCTGCTGGAGTTGAGAGAGGAGGAAACTGGGACACCAGTATGCATGATGGTGGTTTGGACCTGGGGAAAGCAGGCAGAGATCAGTTCGGCTCCGTTTTGGAGGCAGAGTCGACAGTGCGTCCGATGAGTTGCTTGTGGAGAGATCAAGAAACTGAAACAGGCTTGCGTGCTTTGGCCCCTGGCGGTGCCATTCACTGAAGGTAGAGGAGGCCGAGGAGGGTCACGTTAAGGAGGCAAACGTGCAAATACTCGGATGCATTGGAGTGGCTCCCACAGGATCCCCCTTGTTGGCACTGCTGTTAGTGGCACCTCTGGGTTCCACCACACACCTGGAGGGATGGAGACAGCATTCTGTTTGCTGGTTCACTCGCCACCTTTCTCCTCGGCAGTCCACACAATTGAGGGGTGAGTGCAAAGGGCAGCTGTCCTTGGCAGGCGATCCGGATGTGAAGGGTGGACCTGGCCTGTCCGCCCGCCACGCCCTTCTTGGCATGTGCCAGGCACCGAGCAGGACGCCTTCCTGCCTCTCCCCGTGCCCAGCCCACGGGAAGTTGTTTTTTCCTATCCCAGTTGCCATTAAGTAAGCACGTGTTAGTTTGTGTTGAATCATGTCCACGGTAAAGTCGGTCAACAAGTATTAATCCAGCACCGATCACTGTGTGGCGCCGTGGTCCCTGCCTCTGTGGGAATTAAGACGCAAGCACGGTGAAGGGACTGCGTGTGGGTAGCATGTTTAACAAAGAGTGTACCGCCATCTGTGTACGGGAGGGGAAGAAAGCATAAGTCTCCAGGGATGCCTGGAGGTATCAGGGAGGGCTTCCTGGAGGAGATGGAAACAGAGCTGTGAATGGGAAGCGCACTGAGGGGACTGGGCCATGTGGCCAGGGGCACGATTATGGCCCATCTGCCAGCATACGGGGGCTTCCCAGGTGGCTCAGTGGGTAAAGAATCTGCCTGCAGTGCAGGAGACGCAGCCTCGATCCCTGGGTTGGGAAGAGGGCATGGCAACCCACTCCAGCATTCTTGCCTGGAGAATCTCATGGACAGAGGAGCCTGGCCGGCTACAGTCCACGGGGTTGCAAAGAGTTGGACATGACTGAAGGGACTGAGCACTTATGTACCAGCTTGTGGATCAGAATAGATGCTAAAAACTCAAGACTGTTGGATGGGTGAGTGATTGGAAACTAGGTTGCTACCACTGCCTGCAGGGCCTCTGATGCTAGAGTGAAGGAGTCCATTGTCTTCTCAGGGCCACGGGGAACCACTGTCTAAGAAAACTGGAGGGAACTAGATCCTGAAGAAAGACTTTTGAATTTCTAGCCAGTATTTAATTTTTTATAATAATAATGATACAGCTCATAATAACAATAATTTTTATAACTACTTAATTAGCATTATTTTTGCCGGAAAGGAACTGTTAGTTATATGCTTGGCCCCGTCTGTGTGTGATTAGAGATTATTGGCTGAGACCAAGAGGGACTTTTTATCTTGAGGTTTTGCTGTTTTCTTTCCTCATTGGTCTCTGCTGATCGTCCATCTCACTGTTGGCTCTTTAATCTGCTTGTGTTCCATGAGGCACCACAAAAGCACAATCTTTGACAAGGTAAATATGCCAAATCCTTCTTATAACATTTAATCACTTAGGGAGGTTTCATCCTGGAGTGGGGGTGGAGGGGTGGTGGGAATGGAAAGAGAAGTCCAGATTGCTTTGATTAACTGCATTTTTCTTTCTGGGTGAATGGGAAGGCTTTGGTGCAGATCTCAGTCTTGGAGGCTATTTCCAGGAAGGAGTGAGAAAAGTGATTGAGAAGATTCTGGTGTCTTGGACAGCGGAAGGGATGGAACACCGAATTGGGCCTGGTGCTGGATGGGTGCTGTCAGAACGCAGGAAGAAGGCCCCTTTCTTCCCATCAGGAGATGTGTGTGGGGGGAGGTCAGGGGGTTTTGACTGGGCAGGCCTAACTGGCTGGTGGACCTCAATAAATTCCCATTGATTGGATGAGCCTTCAACCACACAGTAGTTAATTGTTTTAAGGATTCAGACTGATGAGCAATCGCTTCCAACAGCACTTGCTGGCCTGGGTGTCACAGAAGAAAGTGGTGTTTGATACAGGACTTGGCCCCCTTGTGACTACATTCAAAGCCGGCCAGCTTCCCAGTTTTCTTTTGTATTTCAAGGTTGTTTCTTTCCACTTTGTGGATGAGGGAGCAGCACTCTGGGGGCTAAGAGCTTCATTCATACCACCAGGAGATCAGGGGCGGGCCTCTTTATTCACCAGCCTGGCTCAGGGTCCAGGTGGTATGCTTACACTCAGTAGGGTTTTGGGGCCTATGCATTGAATTAGTGAAGTCTTCTGGGAACACACTGTGTTGGAGGGCTTCAGAAAGTAATATGCGCGTGATACAGCCTCCTGTTCCCAAAGCTTGCTTTCTTTTACCACACTGCCCAGTTTCATTAGGCAGAGCTGGTGTGTTAGACGGCTTCCCTGGTGGCTCATGTGGTAAAGACTTTGCCTGCAGGTTCGATCCCTGGGTCGGGAAGATCCCCTGGAGAAGGAAATGGCAACCCACTCCAGTATTCTTGCTTGAAAAATCCCATGTACAGAGGAGCCTAGCGGGCTTGGCAGGCTACAGTTCATGGGGTGTGTTAGACTATCGTTCAGAAATATTCACAGCATCCCCCTTTGCCATTCTCCAGTGATGCCGGGTTTGGCCACGCGCCTTGCCTTGGCTTCCTGTTGGGCAGAGTGTACTGCCTGGCTCCTTGATTTTAGGCTCTGTCATGGGACTTGCTTTGACCAATGAGACATTAGCAGACTTGAAGCAAGCAGAACCTTGAGGTGCTTGCTTAGTTGGGCTCATACTCTCACGTGTCTGCCACCACCATCAAAAGAGATTTCCCATGTGGCTGCTGGCTGCTCAGCCTGGACCCCACGGTGAACACAGTAGACCTGAAACCCAGCCTGCAGTGAAAAACCAAGCCCAGATGGACACATGGCTTGGCTTTAACCCAGACCAGTCAACCACTCTCTGGCCCACAGTGAAAAGAAGGGATTGTTACTTTCAACCACAGAGCCTTGGGGTGGTTTGTAACACAGCAGTAGCTGACATTCCAGGCAGGGCATCCCGGGCAAGGGCTGGCCCTCAGCATATGTAGGGGAGGGAAAGAGGAAGTGAGAGGCAGGAGTTGAGGCTGGGAGTAGAGGATCCAGCTAAATCTCAGGTCTTGAATGTCAGTGGAAGGAATTTGATCATTTTCCAATAGGCAGTGGGAGATGTGGAAAGTTGTTGAGCTTAGGTGGGTGAGACCCAAACCCACTGAAGAAGGTACACTTTAAAATAAGTGCAGAATAGTTAAAATGGAGAGGGGAGGAAGTAAAGGTCAAAGGACTTGGGAAGCTGCTTTTACTTGCTCTCCACTCTGTCCCAGAGCTCAGCACTGTACCCTGTATACGGAAGGTACTTAATTTGTTGAATGAATAAATGTATAACATATTGTCCTAAGGGGGGTTGATAATGAAGACTTAAATAGAAGTCCCTGATTATTCACTGATTTACCCATTTATTTGTTCATCCTTGAAATGGATAAGTACTCGAATCCAGGGCAGAGCTGGGTGGAACTTGGGGAGGGACCCTTCCCATAGCTTTTGGTAAAGGGGTCAGGCCGACCAGGAGGTAGGGCTAGGACAGAAGAGTGAGGAGGTCAGGGGTCACGGCAGTCGGGCATAGGAACGGGGCGGTGGTGCCCTCAAGGGAGGGGGTTTGCCCGGCTCCTAGTCATGAGGACACAGCAGGTTCAAACATCCTCTCTGCTGGCTTCACCTGGGACCACCAGGACAGTTCCCCTTGTCCGTTCACTGAAACCTCACAGGACTGGTTCTGCAGGGGTTACTAGGTTTGGGGATTTCCATTATGTTGGACTTCCTCTTTTTTTTACATCAGGCTGCCCATTCTTTTCGAAGAAGGCAATGGCACCCCACTCCAGTACTCTTGCCTGGAAAATCCCATGGACAGAGGAGCATGGTAGCCTGCAGTCCATGGGGTCGCTAAGAGTCGGACATGACTGAGCGACTTCACTTTCACTTTTCACTTTCATGCATTGGAGAAGGAAATGGCAACCCATTCCAGTGTTCTTGCCTGGAGAATCCCAGGGACGGCGGAGCCTGGTGGGTTTCCATCTATGGGGTCGCATGGAGTCGGACACAACTGAAGTGACTTAGCAGCAGCAGCAGCGGCCCATTCTTTTAAGGCTTCGTGTCCACACTTCATTCACTCATCTGCTCTGGGCCAGCCCCTTGCTTGTGCTAAGTCACTTCAGTTGTGTCCAACTCTTTGGAACCCTGTGGGCCCTATACCTTGGAATTCTCCAGGCAAGAATATTGGAGTGAGTTGTCATTTCCACCTCCAGGGGATCTTCGCAACCCAGGGATCGAACCTGCATCTCTTATATCTCCTGCACTGGCAGGCAAGTTCTTTACCACTAGCACCACCTGGGAAGCCCCTTGCTTCGAGGAACACAAAGTTCAGTGGTTCTTAAATCTCTAACGTGTGACTTTGGGCACATCTGGCCTTCTCCTGGTCTGTGTCCTCATCTGTAAAATGGCCACTGAGGCCTGGATTCAAATCCCAAGTTTGCACTTTTCTGGCTGTGTGGTCTTAAGTGAGTCGATACTGGATCAAGGCTCTGAAAAGTGGCCTCGTTCCTTTCCTGCAAGATGGGAGGGTCCCTCGGGGTGGCATGTGGAAGAGAAGCTGAGGTGAACTCTCAGAGAACGGTGACTTTTTAAAAAGTGCCTGAAGCTGGTTGAGATGACGATCAGCCCCCGACACAAGGCTGCATCTTGCTTGTGTGAGCAGACTCACCTGCTCTGGGTCAGGAGACATCAGCTCCTACCAGTGGATTCACTAGGGAAAGAGAAGTAAACACACAGAACCCCCAGGCTTCAGTGAGAACTGCCTGGGCCAGGAAGGGTACCAGAACCTGTTTCCAGTGTTAAAGAGGCGCTAATGGTAGTGGCCTCCTGAAATCTTGGGTTGAGAATGATTCTGAGGCTCCGTTTGACTTACTAAGACGCTGGACTCTGATGAATTAGGAGAAGTTGTGGGGGGCACACGTGTCAAGTGCTTGTGAGGGCTGAGCTCTTTCCTCGGGCTGCAGGCTCACCCATGCACTTATCATTCATTCGACAGATTCTTACTGAGCCCCTGCTTGGTGCTGGGGAGTGTCCTGGGTGCTGTGGCTCCAAAACCAAGCAGTGTGAAAGACCCTTGTGCACATTACATTCAGAGGGGACAGGAAGGCAGCAAAAGACAAATATCCTAAGTAAATATACTGGCAAGCTGGAGAGTAATGTGTGCTGTGAAAATAGGACCATGTGTGCATGCGTGCTAAGGCGCTTCAGTCGTGTCTGACTCTTTGTGACCCCATGGACTGTAGTCCACCAGGCTTCTCTGTCCTTGGGATTCTCCAGGCAAGAATGCTGGAGTGGGTTGTCATGCCCTCCCCCAGGAAAATAGGACCAGCTAATGCCAAAACAACGGTTAATCCAAAGTCATACATCTTGAGGTCAGGTACACAGGATCACATCCTGGGGTCACACCCAGGTGTGCACACGCCCACACACACACATTAAGACAACCAGACTGCATTGGAATTGCCTCAGCTGCTCAGCTGTACTTCCTCCAGCTGCCCAGACAACCAAGAGTTACTGTCTCTTCATGGCCATTCATGCCCAGGGTCTTGGCCTTCTGGCAGCTGGTCTTGGAATTTGGGGCCTGAGGTGGTAGATGGAGTAAGATCACAATATTTGTCCTAGGAGCAGCTTGTAGTTGCTTGATTTTGGCTTGATTTACTGAACACATTAGAATTAAAAATAAATATTCATGAGGAAATATGCATATGTGTCATGAACATGCAGTTATCACAAGGCAGGAATGTTACTTGTTTTGAATCAAATATTAATAAGCTAAATTTCAACAGTTCTTATCTCTGTGAAAGCAGGTAGTGTAAGCATCTCTACTAGGCACTGCTTTCTTGCTTAGTTCCAGTTACCATGGGAATCAGTCAACCAGGGTGGGTCCCACCATGTGCCCATCACTGATTCTGCATTATAATCATCAGTACTGTCTGCCCCTGAAAGCCACATTGTATACTGTGGGATAACACACAGTGACACCTCATTTAGGCAACGTCAGTTTCGTGAGCTCTTCTAGATAATTGAATTATCTAGATCATTAAGTTCAGATAGATAATTATCTAGATAATAGAATCATAACCCTTGGATCTCATAATGTTAGCTGACATATCCACTTGGGATGGGAAGCTCTTTAGAAGTATGTTTGTCACACATGAGGTCAGGCGCTTCCATGGGTCTACCTTTTGCTTGGAGACTCAGGGTCATCCCCGGTGGCCTGGACGGTACATGCCAGTGGCTGCCTTTTCTCTGCATGACCCCCAGTGGCTGCTGTCTTACTCTATTTTCTGGGAGTTCTGCTAACCATTTCTCTATCTCTCCCATTAGAGTCAGACTGAAGGTTTTGACTTGCTTCCTGGAGCCAATATCCTTTGCAACTTTTTGGCTGCTTTAAATATTTCATGGGCTAGGAAGCCAGAGGACCAGATTTATTAAAAGCAAGTCCAAAGCTAAACTAATTTCAGATGAAGATGCTGAGTTATTCTTCGAGGAGTCAAGTGCACGAATGCGATGTGGTGCCAATTCTGTTGTTTGAACATGTGTTCTAGACACGGGAAGTTACCAGATATGGAACTTATAAATTCATGAAGTATTACTCTGTTTGTGCGTGTGTTTGTGTTCATTCACATATACTCAAGACCCATGGGGGGGGGGGTGGGGTGGCTAATTTAGTTTCTGAAGGGCTCTCTTTCGATACAGGGATCCAGTGTGTTCTTTATGACCCTGATAACTGGATGAAAGCTTTTAGGGGGCTGATTTCAGCTCAGTAAAGGAAGAGTTTGCTAGTAGAGAAGTTCAGTCATGGGACGCCTGCCTTGGGGGCTGCTGGAACTGTTCTAATGAAGGCCAGGTAACTACACATCTAAGGACATGGTCGAGGGGATTTAAACATCCCTCAAGTGATTGACTTGATTTTTAAATTTAGAATTTTTTTTCAACTTTATTGAAGTATATTTGATGTATACTGAGTGTATATATTTGAAGGGTTGACGTAGTTGATTTTTAAAATCTGTTTTTAAGATTAACCAAAGCTATGTTATCCAAGTGTAAATATACATATCACTGCAACCTGCAATTCACCTCAGTGACTGTTGTGAACTGAATGTATCCTCCCAAAATGTATATGCATGCATGCTAAGTCACTTCAGTCATGTCCGACTCTGCAGCATTATGGATTGCAGCCCGCCAGGCTCCTCTGTCCAAGGGATTCTCCAGGCAAGGATACTGGAGTGGGTTGCATGCCCTCCTCCAGGGGGCCTTCCCGACCCAAGGATCGAACTCGCGTCTCTTATGTCTCCTGCATTGGCAGGTGGGTTCTTTACCCCTAGTCCCACCTGGGAAGCCCCACAATTGTATGTTGAACCCTAAACCCCAATGTGATGGTGTTTGGAGACGGGGTATTTGGGGGGTAATTAGGTTTAGATGAGTTCCTGACGGCAGAGCACTTATGATGGGATGAGTGTCCTTTTAAGAAGGAACACCAGAGCTTGCTCTCTCTCCTCTCCGTGAGGACACAGCCAGAAGGTAGCCATCTGCAGCCCAGGGAGAGAGGCCTCTCTGGAACTCGGCCACTCTGGCCCCTTGATCTTGGACTTCCAGTCTCCAAAACGGTGAGGAAACACATTTCTGTTGTCTGAACTACTCAGTCTATGGTGTTTTGTTGTGGGAGCCCAAACTGACTAGGAAAGCTGCCCTTGTCCCAGGTGGGTTTGAATTACTGAGGTCTCTGCCAGGAAGTTTATCAACCAGTCTGGGGAGCACTGCCTTCTGTCATTCACACTGACAGCTGAGTGTCCTTGTGTCCCACCCTCCTTGGCTCCCAAGGTGAGACCTTTGTCTTAAATGACTGGAGATGGGTGATGCTTCCTTTGATGTCGCATGACAGCGAGGCAGATCAAGAGCCCAGCTGGAAGGCTGTAAATACTGATGAGTATAGCCCAGTGCCTTCCAGAAGGCGTGCGCACGGCACTGGGCTTCATGTGTCTGCGCTGGGAGCAGCTGCCTGGGTTCTCATGGCTTGGCTAGTGCTTGTAGATGTCACATGGACAGACCTGCCACCTCTCTACTGTTTACGGCCAAGTCACTGTGGAGGGCTCAGACCCTAGGGCCCTGTGCTGGTGTTCAAAAGGATTTAATAGGCCTCTTTGTAAACAGCGCCAAGCAGTCATTCTAGCGACAGGCAGAGCTCCGCGTGGCTGTGGTGCCGAGCGCAGCTTGGCCTTTTTTTATTTGTCTGAGCTCTTCCCTGCTTTATGAACAGAGAGGAGTGTCTGCCTGCAAAATTGTCTCCTTGGCAGGATGGGAAGGGTAAAGAGAGAATTCTTCCTTCCCTGCTCTGTTCTTCGTGGCTCGGGGCCCACGTCTCCAAAAGCCGTTTTGGAGAACCTGGCTCCCAGTAACCTCGAGTCCTGAGTGTTTAGAGGTGGGAGGGACTCAGGCTGACTCAAGCCAACCCCAGATCACATGGTGTCAAGAAAGAAGGTGGGATCCTGTTTTCCTATGTACTGAAGTAGAAAGGGGGGTGTGATGTCACGTTTAGGTCTCAGGCTCCTAGTCAGAAGCCCTGCTGAAACAGATTCCCCCAGAGGTCTGTTGGATCTGGGTTGGGGAAGGGGAAGGACCAGTGTCAGTCGAAGAGCCATCCTCAGGACATGGGAGGGAGGGTGACGTCAGATGTCCGATGTCGCCAAGGCCAGCCTCCCTCTGCCCCAATGTCCCGCACAGCCATTCATTAGACCTTCTGGTCAGGAAGGCAATCTTTTGCTTGGAGGGGGATGCTTAACGGCAAGTCTGGATCTGTAACCTGGTCGTGAGCCCTGCCAGATAGATATTCCCCATCACTTTGGAATGCAGAGGTGTAACCCCCAAGTTCCTAGGAAACTCAGACTTGTGTCCTCACTGGAACCCCTTTTACCATCCCCCAGCCCCATCTGACAGGAGCATCCTTCCCAGAGGGACTTTGGGTTGAAACCTCAACCTGGCCTTGATGCTTGAGTTGAACCCACTTGATCAAGTCCTGGAAGAAAAATCAAAGGCTATGAAGGGAGAATCATGTGAGGCACTTATAGTCCTGAATACGTCTCTACACAAAGAGACGTATTCTTTGAAGACTGAGTCAGCTGGCTCAGTGCCCTGCTTGCTCTAAAGGGAAAAGCTCGAAAGAGTTAGGTGGAACCCTGAGATGAGGAGAGACGGTGTGTGCCTGCGGTCGGGGGCAGCTCCTTGCCCCGGCCTGGGCAGAGCTTCCCAGGGGTCCCTCCTGTGCTGTATCCAGAGGGTATGTTGTCTCCTTCCCAGGACTTCCATCACTTCATCTGCAACTTGAGAGATTCTTGCCCTGAGTTCCCCAGCTGTGTAGAAGGTGCTAGTTGAAATTCCAAGGCTGTTCAATGGTAAACAAACAACTGAAGGAATATGATAGTAACTGGAAGCCAACTGCAGAGATTACTCAAATGGCAAGTCTTTAACCCCCAAATACATCAGTATCCTTGGCTTAAACTGTTATCTCTTTCCTGATGAGAAGATAGAACTTGCATTTTTGACAACATCATTAGGGACAGGGATGTCATTTGTTCATTAGGGAAAATATTTCAAAACAGGACACTCAACAGGCTGTGAGTGGAAAGGAGAGGTCTTAGTAAAAAGCTTGGAAACCTTGTTTCCAGCGTTTCAGAATTCTTAATAAAGTTTGGTTCCTTCCCTCAACAGCACTGTGGGTGATCTTTGCAGACTCTTCCAAGCCTAAATTTGTAGAACGGTCGAGATTCAGGTCTGGAAAGTGCTAAGCCGGCTCACAGGAAGCTCCAAGGTACCTTTGGCTCCGCCCCTGCACTCACTCAGGTAGTAATTCCATGTGTAATGTAACCAGAACGCTCCCTTTCCATTTCTGTTAATTTCCAGATTGGCTCGTTAAATCTATACATTCCAGAGACTTGGTCCAACATTCCAGGGAACCTTTCCATGGACAATCAGAGCAGGAGTTCTTTTCAGCAGGGTTTGTTCAAGCAGAGGGAATGTGAAAAAAGAACACTCGAGAACCAATTACCTTCATCTTGCAAAGGGGAACTCAGATGGCAGCCTCACTAGCCTCATGGTTACCCTGGCCACATCTCCCCCTGAGTCTGCCTTGCCCCTTCACTTCACAGTGTCTCAGTTAGCCCAACTTTGGGCCTAGTCCCAGTTTGCTTCCATCTGTCGAACTCCTACCATAGGCAAGACACTGAACTAGCAACCCCGCCAGAGAATCAGTGCAGTAAACTCCAGGGTGCGCTTTCCTGCGTTGTTGTTGTGACACAAGCATGTAAGTGTGTTTTAAACTTCAGGGTGCAGCTGCCAGGGGAGGTGTCTGTTTTGCTGCCAGATGGGTATATAATGTACCACACCTGTGAGCAGGGCACTGGGGAATTTTCCCTGAAATTAACAACTGCATAAGAACTGAAAGCAAATAAATAAATAACCCGAGTGTTCAAAGGCCGTTTATCAGCTCAGTCTATCTCCACAGCTAAATGCCAACTTTTTTTCTCGACTTACCTTTTGCATTGCTTTGACCTTCACAATTCTTCCGACATTGGGGATTAATTGAAGTTGCTCTCGTAGCTGTTCAGGCCCCGGCTCTTTGGGCCCTTGTTTAAAGGACCAGCCTGCTCTTTTTCTCTGATGTGCTTTGGTGGGGCAATAACTTTTCTATTCCCCAAAGGGCAGCTCCAAGCAGTGGGGAGTCAGGAGGAGAGTTCTGGTCCCCAGGCTTCTGGTCTCTCTGTTTACCACCTGTCACGTGGGGGCAGAGGCAGTAGAGGCCATCCAAGCCTCATCCATGTGTTTGTTATTGGAAGGATCTTCAATAAACACATCTTGAACCCCTAGTGAATGCATGTAGCCAGGCACCTGTCTGTGAGGTGGCTCCTGCTCTCAGGAACCTGTCAATCCCTGTTTGGAGAGAATCCAGCAGGTAAACGCAAACGGATGTTTAAGTCAGTCTGTGCTCACTTCCCTGAGACCTGTGCAGCTAGTACCAGCCAGTGGCAGGCATATAATCAGTAGTTACTGAATGAACAAATGAATGAATTCTGGCATTTACAGAAGTTTATTTCTAACTCAGAGGTAAAGCAGAAACCAGGCTTACCTTGTTTCAGGGCCAAGCAGCAGGCTCACCTGCATGATGTCTCTATGTGATAGAGAAGCAGACAGCCTTCCCCTGCATGCATGGGGCCCCTTGTGGGATGCATGGCTCATTGTGGCTGGGAGCTTTTGGGCAAAGCGCAGATCGCACCAGTATGTGCAGTGGCCCTGCTGGGTGAGATAGGAAACAGAGAGGTAAAGAGCACCCACTCTGAAGCCAGAGTGCTGAGGCTCCTGTGCTAATGTCCCCTCTTCATCTGCTCATCTGTAAAGTGGAGGAAGAATAGTACCTACTTCAAAGGGTTGCTATGAGGCCTCACTGAATCAATGCGTGTGAAGTGTTTAGAACCGGAACTGGCACAGAGTAAGTACTAATTATTTAGCTCTTTCTCATGTTATTATTTAGAGGAGAGGTGGGGGTGTCAGGACCTCTAGGTACCTCAGTTTTTAGAGGGGTGAAGGGTGTGAGGGAGGGCTGCTGCAGTTGGAAGTAGATTGTTCAGAGGCTGTGGTCAGTTGAGTGAGTTTCTGAAGCGTGGCTCTCTAGCCCTCAGGTCTTGTCTGCTGGGCAGGTTTCTACAGCAGTGGAGGCGGGAGGTCATAGGTGAAAGCGGATAGCCAGCAGCTTCCTCCTGGTTCTGGTTTTAAGCAATAACCATCTATCCTCCCAACACACACACACACACACACACACACTACTGAATGGGTGAGAGTTTAGCAAATAACATCCAGGCAACAGGCAAGCTCAGGTAGGGCGGTCCAGGGATATATTTGAGTGCTTAGTAGGGAAACTGAGGCAGAAGCCTAGTAGATACAGGTTGCCCAAAGTTCCTGGCAGGCACACCTGAAATCAGGTCTCTGGCAGCCAGACCATAAGCCTCTGCTACTGGCATTGCTAACTAGCAGACTCCTGGCCTGGCAGGGCTTGGTCTGAGGACCACGAGAGCAGAGTCAGCAGTGACCCAGATCCCCAAAAGGAAAGAGGTGAAGAGGGGCTTGATAAAGGCCTGAAATTGAGATGGGGCCCCGGAGGATGACTTGGGTGACCAGAGTTGAGGCATTCTGGGCAGAGGGGGAGAATGGAATGAAGATGCAGGTGGGGTTGTTCATAATGAGATCCAGGAATCTAAGCACACTTGTGAGGATGGAATAGAGCGGAGGCTGTAGGTGGCAGGGAGAAGCCTGGGACGAGACTCAGGAGCCAAGGCCAGGGGAGGGGGACCTTGGAACTGAGCTGGTAATAAAGAGCACTGGCCATTTTGTGAGCACTGTCACAGTGCATCTGATGCAATTAGAGTTTCGGTATGTCTATACTGTGATAACAGGAGAAGGCAATGGTACCCCTCTCCAGTACTCTTGCCTGGAATATCCCATGGACAGAGGAGTCTGATAGGCTGCAGTCCATGGGGTCGCAGAGTCAGCCACGACTGAGTAACTTCACTTTCACTTTTCACTTTCACGCATTGGAGAAGGAAATGGCAACCCACTCCAGTGTTCTTGCCTGGAGAATCCCAGGGACGGGGGAGCCTGGTGGGCTACCGTCTATGGGGTTGCACAGAGTCAGACACGACTGGAGTGACTTAGCAGCAGCAGCAGCAGCATACTGTGGAAAGAGTGGCAGATTTTATTTTCTTGGGGTCCAAAAATCACTGAGGATGGTGACTGCAGCCATGAAATTAAAAGATGCTTGCTCCTTGAAAGAAAAGCTATGACAAACCTTTATTGCTCAGTGGCTCAGTTGTGTCCGATCTTTGTGACCCCACGGTCTGCAGCACACCAGGCTTCCCTGTCCATCACCAACTCTCGGAGCTTGCTCAAACTCATGTCCATCAAGTCAGTGATGCCATCCAACCATCTCATCCTCTGTCATCCCCTTCTCCTCCTGCCTTCAATCTTTCCCAGCATTGGAGTCTTTTCCAATGAGTCAGCTCTTCACATCAGGTGGCCAAAGTATTGAAGCTGCAACTTCAGCCTCGGTGCTTCCAATGAATATTCAGTGTTGATTTCTTTTAGGATTGGCTGGTTTGTTCTCCTTACAGTCCAAGGGACTCTCACGAGTCTTCTCCAGCACTACAGTTCAAAAGCATCAATGACAAACCTAGACAGCATATTACAAAGCAGAGACATCACCTTGCTGTCAATGATCCGTATAGTCAGAGCTCTGGTTTTTCCAGTAGTTGTGTATGGATGAGAACATTGGACCGTAAAGAAGGCTGAGTGCTAAAGAATTGATGCTTTCGTGTAGTTCATGGGGTTGCAAAGAGTCGGACATGACTTAGTGACTGATCATAAAGTGTTGGAAGTAGCAAGAGATTGACAGAGGAGCTTTCTTAACTGAGCCCTTGTGGTGAAGAGCCTGCACAGTGCAGAGGCCTGGGTAGAGGCAGCAGAAACAATGAGGGAAGGAAAGATGGGAGAAATACCATGAAGCAACATGGTATCTCTAGCTTCTGGTGGCTATGAGATACAGAAGGAGTGGGTGTGGGGGGGAGGCCGGCTGTGGTCCAAAGTGAGTTCTGTTTCCATCTTGTAGGACTCAAGGTGAGTGTCAAGGGCCCTAATGGACAGGCCATCAGGAAGTGGCCTTAGGGAGTGGGCTCTGGGCTGGAGAGCAGGATTCAGGAGGCCTCGGCAGAGCTGGAGCTACAGATGGGGAAGAGATGGAGCACAGAGAGGAAGAGAGGAGACCAGTGACAGAAGTGGGGACAGCAGCTGTCCTCGGGGCCAAGAGGGCAGAGGGGATGCAGGACCTCAGAGCGTGGGTTCCTGGTGTCCAGAGATGTCATCAGAGGCAAGCAGGAGAGCCCAGCTCCCCCCACGCCCAGCCCCAGGCTGGACCCTCTGCCGCAATCCTTGTCCCCAACACACACACACACACACACACACACACGCACGTTCACACTCACACATGCTTGTTCGCACACACACACAGGCTTGTTCATAGACACAAGCACCCAAGCACACCTGCTTGTACACAGTCACCACAGCTCAACCCCATGACTCATCAGGTGCCGGCTTAGGTATTCTCTCCTCTGGAAAACTCTGGGCAGCTCCCTGCTCGAGGCACCAGTTCCTCCTCCTCTACATCCCCACAGCCCCTCCCCGACCTCTCCAGGCACCTATCAGATGACGTGGCAATGACCTGCTTAATGGAGGATCTCCCCGCCGGATGTGAGCTTTGCAGGCTGCTTCCTCCATGGGGCCACAGCCCTGGACAGCACACGGGGCCCCTGAACTGGTGTCAGCCGGTTCAGGAGAGTTCTCGTGAGAAGGGAGCTAGGGCAAATAGAGTCCTGAACAGGTACCCGAGGGTTCGGCCTTGCAGGCTGCAGACCATGTGGGAAGTGGAAGGAGAGGAAGTGTGATGGGAGGAATACCTCCCCATGACTCCAGCTGCTGGAACTGCTCCCTCCTGTCCAGATTGCCCATCACCTACAGTCCAGCTGTACCCGGGCTGTGCCCCTCGCCTGACTTTCCTTCTAACTCAGTTTCTGCAGTCTTTTGAAGCTGTGACCTGAGCCCCTCCTGTAACTGCTAGGTCCTCAGAAAATGCTTGTTTAGATGGATTGTGGTCATTTGTCAAACGAGGACTGTTGAAAGAGGAGACACTGACTGCCGCTCAGAGCTCCTTCCAATGGAACTCAGATCGCTCGAGTCTCTGAACTCATTTGAACGCCTGAAGGAGGCTGAACCATTTACTAGAAAGAGCGCTGGAGTCAGGGTTGTAGTGCTACTCAGCCACCGACCCCAGTCGAAACTTAGTTTCCTGAGTATCTTCTGAAGCCAAGCATGAGACTTGGCACCTTCACAAACAGCATTTTGTTTCATCAATCCACAGAGCAACCTTGGGATACTGACTCATACACTGATTCATCAGCTTCATCTTATTTAATAATATCAGGGAACTCAGAGGGGTGAAGTAACTAGATCAAGCTGGTAGGTTAAGGTTGCCTGATTGTGCATTTCTTAAATGTCACCGGCACTGATTCTCTGCTAAGCACGTTATCCATCCCACAGCCCAGGAGGCCTCTGGAAATAGAAGAGGTTTGCTTTTGTCTGAGAAGAGGCAGGAGTGAGCCTTCAGGAAAGTCTGGAGTGGGAAGGGATGTCGTGTTGAGCCCTAGGATTCCAACAGCAAAGGACCGTGTGACTTGAACACAGAGTATTAGGGCCAAACTCAGTCTTGGGTGTCTGGAAACATCTGACATGATGTCATGAAAAGCTATGAAAGTGTCTCTCCAAAACTCCAAGGGAGGAATTAGGCTTTTGCACGTACGTATGTGTTCAATTTTCAGCTATCCTGATTTCTCTGAGAGAGCCGCTGGTTCTTCCTTGGACTTGGTCCAGGCCCCTCTGTGCTTCGTCTGCACTGGGACAAGTCCTGCATGCCCAGCTTCTTTGTCCCATTTTTTCCTGAGCTGCTTGGGCTGTCCTCAGGGGTGTTTTTCAATCACGCATGGTCAGGAGCTAAGAAAATGAGAGCAGAGCAAACCTTGCCCCCAACCCTCAGCAACAGCGGGGGATTGCCAGGTGGCCTGTGGATTAAGCAGGAACCTGGGGTAGGGAGTGAGGACCCAGCGTCCCTTTGCTGTCATTGAGGAAGGAGAGGACGCCCAGGCCACCCCTCTCAGAGTTGAGAGTAGAAAAGGTCCAGAAAACAAAAAGTGGATCTGCCTTTGGGGAGGCCACAGTGTCCTCTAGGGAGGAGATAGGTTGTATGGAAGAGCAATTACATAAATATTAGAGTCCTTCTGGGCTTCCCCAGTGGCTTGGCAGTAAAGAATCTGCCTGCAGTGCAAAAGATGCTGATTCAATCCCTGGGTCAGGAAGAGTCCCTGGAGAAGGGATTGGCAGCCCACTCCACTACTCTTGCCTGGGAAATCCCATGGACAGAGGAGCCTGGTGGGCAACAGTCCATGGGGTCGCAAAAGAGTTGGAGACAACTTGGCAACTAAACAGCGAGTCATCCTCTCTCTCATCAGGGTGTCAGCAAACCCTAGGTGAGCAGAGACGGTATGGGTTGTAGAAGCCCCAGATGGCTCGGTACTGGGCGTCCCGCCCTGGAGGGGCTGACCATGTAGGGGGAGAGACAGGCATGCTCAGGAGTCCTGGCATGGGTGATGGGTGTGGAGATGGAGGGTGTGCCCAGCAGTCTTGGGTGTCAGGAAGGAGCCCCAGAGGAGGAGGAGTTTGACTTAAGGAAAAGAAGGGGAAAATGTCTTAAATACAAACAACGGCCAGTGGCAGGACCAAGACCTGGAGCTACCTGACGTACTCTGTGGGGAGGGCGTGGGTGTGGCTGCCCTCTACACTCCACCTGAGGGCCGACTCAGGTCTCAGTGGAGCCCAGCTGTCAAGACAGGCCGCAGAGGCTCTAAGGAGGGTGAGGTGTGTGGAGGTGGGAGTAACCTGGGAGGCTTCCTGGAGGAGGAGGCATACCTGAGGCTTCAGTGGAGGAGAGGGTTGGATAAGTAGGAAGGAAAGCAAGAGGACACCTAATAGGAGCATAGAACCAGGACCAGATGGGAACATGACGTGGAGGGGCCTCAGACGGTGGGGAGGCCTCATGGTGTCTGTGACAATGTCTGGCACTTTTGGAAGGGGCTGGAGCTCACTTCTCCGGAGAGTGAGTACAGGGGAGGAATCCCAGGGTCAAGAGAAGCTCCTGCTGTGCTGAGTGCTTGGGTCAGGGTGACCACCCCACGCGGCACTCTGACCACCTGGGAAACAAGGATGCTGGCGTCCTGCAATTACCTTGCCTCACGACCTTGAGCAGGACACATCACTTCTGGGATTCAGACTGGGGAGGTTTGTCGCCTGGGGAGGATGGGGCACCGTGGCTCTGTCACCTCGTTGAGCACCTGGGAGGACAGTGCACACGGTGCTGGTGAGACGATGCCAGAGCAAACCTTCCACCAGGGACCCGCAGCCTGTGATATGCTTCCCGCCCTCTCCATCACTGGTCCCCTCGGGCTTGAGGACCACACAGACCGCCAGCCCCGCCATATGTCTGGAGGGACTTCCTCAGGCCGCTGCCTGGAGCCTGCGCCTGCAGACTGGTCCACGTGCCTGGCAGCGGGAGTGCAGGCGGGCCGCCTGGCACCGGAGATGTTCGCCCTGGGAGGACGGCGGCCAGCCTGCTCTGGGCCCAGGGTCCTGGCTCTGGCGCTCTGAGCTCACCGAGGTTTATTTATTTATCATTTGTTTGGGGCGAAATGGGAGAGAATCAAATCCAGCGGGCTGTTTTAGCTGCAGTTGGTAGAAAGAAAGGCATGTCTGTTTCTCCCGAAAGAATCCCTTGCATTGTGGCCCTGGCCCCTTAGTTGGGTTTCAGCAGACAATGCCCTCCTTTCTCCCTGTGCCCGACGGCTCGCCCCCGCCTGCCCGCCCGCCTGTCTGCCCTTGGTCCAGTGGGCCTGCCGCTGCCCGCTTGACTTGGCTGCTGGGAAGGAAGGGAAGGAGACGCCTGGGGCCCTAGCTGATCAGCCCAGTCCAGCCTAGCAGGCCCTCAGGGGCCACCATGCTCCTGTGATCCTCCAGTCTCTCTGCCTGGAGCCCTAGTCCATTGGTGTGTGTTGAGGGCATGCTCTGCACCAGGCACTGTACCCACAGAAGGGAAGCCCTTCTCCCTGTTGGATCGAGGTCCGAGGTTCAGGGTTCAGGTGAGCCCTGGTGGCCCCACACCTCTGCCAATTCACAGATGGGAAAGTGGAGGCTCTAAGAGGGTAGCCAACCTGCCAAGTACACACATCGAGGTCTTATTGACTGAACTCTGGAGGGGAGGGTGCCTTTCTGCTGCTCCGGGTGGGTCAGTAGAGGCTGAGGGTGACCAAGGCAGCCTCTGCTGGTGCCTTCAGGCCCCTGCCTGCTTGTCTGCAATCTTCTCCTCTTACTCTGCTTGTAACCTGGTAAAGCCTCCCATCACACACAAGAACAAAACCAGAGCCCAGCCCTGCCCCTGTGTAATCGGCTCCTGCCTGCCTCCCCAGCTTCACCAAATGCTACTCCCCATCTTCCCCTCTCTGGTCTCACTCTGGGTTTGTTGCGTCTTCAGCCCCCCAGACTCATTTCTGCCTCAGGGCCTTTGCACTCGTGGCTCGTCTGCCTGCAGCTGTCTCCTCTGGTGGCTGGTGGTCCTTGACATGTAAGGGGCCTCTGGGTTTCTGTGGTCTCCCCTCACCCACACTCTTTAAAGCCTTACCTTACTCTGCTGTGTATCATCTGTCCCTTGCTGAAGTCAAATGTTGATGTGCTTGTTGGAGCTTTGTCTCCCCCACCAGGATGTAAGCTCCATGCCTGGTGTGTTCCTGGAACTTAGTAAATATATGTTTTGTTTTGTTTTTTTAATGAATGAGTGAAATCCAAAACGTTGTGTCTTGATTTTCAGGGACTTCTCAGAATATTTTATTGTTTCCTCTAGCATGTTTCTGGGTCCTTGGGAACACAGATCTGAAGAACTGTGGTCTAGGAAGGTATAGAGAGATTGCTGGGGAGAAGCAGCAGAGGTGGCCAGAGCGTTTAGGCAACCAGGCTTCATAGTCAAATAGACTGTGGCACTGTAGGCTCTCTGCTTAAGTCTCCTTTTCTGTAAAATGGGATTTCTGATGGTACTGCCCTCAGGACTGTCTTGAGAAGTAAACGGGTCAATAGATAAAAAACACTTAGAACAATGCTGGTGCTGTAGCAAGCATTATGTTAGTATTATAAACTATTACTCTTGTTATTATTTATTAGCTATTTTTACTATTACTTTTAAAATACATTTAGTATTTTTTTATTTTAATTTCTTTTTTTCGCCACACGGTATGTAGAATCTTAGTTCCCCAACCAGGGATTGAACTCGAGCCTGCAGCATTAACCACTAGATCACCAGAGATGTCCCTACTATTACTATTCTTAGTAGTAATACAGTTATTATTTGCTTCTGCTCTGACATTTACAACCTTTGTATCCTTATAGTAGTCGCCTAACCTCTATAAACCTCAATTTTCTTACTTACAAAATAAAGTTAATGATGGAATACTAGCCTCATAGATTTGTCATGAGGATATAATGAAAAAATGCACATCAAATGCTTAGTAAAGTCATGGGAGTTGGAGTCTTAATGGCCAGAAGAAGGGAGATTCAAGGGGTGAATGAGAGAGTGAGCAGGCTTGGCCAGAGGTGGGGTGGGGCCAACAAGAGGGGGTGATTCAGGGGCAGAGAAACAGGGAGGAAGGGGAGCATCATGAAATTTCAGGAAAGGAATACAGAGAATAAGGTGCCAGAAAAGGAGGAAGGGAGAGAGGCTCTTATTCTCTCTCTTTGGAGGGCTTTTGGAACTTTATAGAGGGATAGGAATTTTACATTCCTCTTCCCAACAAACTAAGTGCTAAGAAGGTGGGGTGAGGTCTTTGAGTTGGGCTTCCTCTCTGTTTCCCTCCTGGAAATCCAAGTATGATTCCATTTGTTTTCAAATCCAGGGAGTAGAGAGAGGCGGGGAAGTCTCCACACTTGGGGTTCAAATCTGAAGGCTGTCCTCTATGCCTTTGGTCCAGGACATCAAGAAGTGAAAAGGTGATGACCTGAAAGAAGTGAATTCACTGCCTGATACTCCAGGGACTGCAAGTTGGCTGGGGTGACTCAACCCCTTTTACTTTTTATGACTCCATTTGCTTATAGGCCTTTAGCCAGTCTCTGTTGCCCCCTGAAGGACAGCTTGCCATGGACAGGGAAGACTTTTAGGATGACCTTTGCCCCAGGTGTCTGAGGGTTTCCCAGGTGGCACTAACGGTATAGAACCCATCTGCCAATGCAGGTCCCAGACACGGGTTCAATCCCTGGGTTAGGAAGATGGAGGAGGGCAAGGGAACCCACTCCGGTATTCTTGCCTGGAATATCCCATGGACAGAGGAACCTGGTGGGCTATAGTCCATAGGTTAAAAAGAGGCGGACAGGACTGAGCGACTTAGCATGCACGCAGGTGCCTGCGTCTTTGTCCTCCCAATCTCAGAGCCCACTCCCGACATTCATCATCTTTGACCGCAGAGCCTGTTTCATTAGGATTTCAGAACTTTTGACCTCAAGATTCCAAAGCCCATGGCCCTCAAATCCCATAACTTTTAGTGCTTTGGCTTTCAGAGGCCATATCACCAAAGTCATGGAGCCTTTCAGGTGCCTCCTTGACTTCACATCCCTGTTGTCTGATCTTCCTTGTCCCTGTCATCCTGCCCCTGGCAGAATCCTGGACCAAGAATCAGGTCTGGTCCCGGGGCTTATGGTCCGCGGGGCTTCATCATCAACAAGATGTTCACCTGGATGAGGCTCGGTTTCCTCACCTTTAAAATCTGAGGAACAAACAGCCTCGGAGGACGCTGTCGAGGGCTTGGAAGATAACGTGTTGGAATGGAAAGTGCTTCGCAGATGTGAGCTATTCTTGCTTCAGTGCTTGTCAGCCCTGCTCAGCATCAGCATCGTGACACTGGAAAATCCAGCTACGTGCCCTGCTTGTCTTGGCTTCCATTTACTCCGTGGTCTGTGTCTACCCTTGCTGTTTATTCAAATTTTTAACTCAATCCACTCCCCAGTTCCTCCAGCCCTCTCGCCTGGTTTCACTGTTTTCCTGTTTTCCAATGCATTTTTCATGAGAGCCCAAATCAGGATCATCCTTCCCTGTTTCTCCCCCTCCATTCATGCCTCTACCCTAGTACTTGCTACAGTGGCTCTGTACACCTACATGTTAACTGTGTTATTATGCTGGTACCTCCTGTCCCCCGTCACTCATGAGTCTTTGGTGCCTGATAGCATTGACTGACCTCCGAACAGGGTGCTGGCCTTTCTGAATCTTAATTCCTCACTGTGAACATGGGGAAAGGAACACATACCTCATAGAGTTGCTGTGATTAGCAAGGAGCAGAATACTAGGCTTAAAGCATTTAAAGTAGCTGGTGCTTAGTTCAGTTCAGTTCAGTTGCTCAGTCGTGTCTGACTCTTTGCGACCCCATGGACTGCAGCATGCCAGGCCTCCCTGTCCATCACCAACTCTCGAGCCTACTCAAACTCATGTCCATCATGTCAGTGATGCCATCCAACCATCTCATCCTCTGTCATCCCCTTCCCCTCCCACCGTCAATCTTTCCCAGCATCAGGGTCTTTTTCATTGAGTCAATTCTTTGCATCAGGTGGCCAAAGTATTGGAGTTTCAACTTCAGCATCAGTCCTTCCAGTGAATATTCAGGACTGATTTCCTTTAGGATGGACTGATTGGATCTCCTTGCTGTCCAAGGGACTCTCAAGAGCCTTCTCCAACATCACATTTCAAAAGCATCATTTCTTCAGTGCTCGGCTTTCTTTATAGTCCCACTCTCATATCCATACATGACTACTGGAAAAACTGTAGCTTTGACTAGTAGGTGCTCATAAATATTAGGAGAGATGGTAAATTAAGGTGAGAAGAACATAAACTTTGAATGTGGGTTCAAACCACAGCTGTACCCCTTGAGTGCTGTGTGATTTCAGGCAGGCTACTTAACTCTCCCAAAGTTCAACCTTTTCATCCTTGAAATCCTGCAAACTGGCATCATGGGATTACAGCAATTTTCTCATGCTAATATTAGTAAAATGCATGGAAAAGACCAGGCACACAGTAAATGGTATCTTTTATTATTTCTTCCATTTATTTACTTAGGGAAGAAACCTAGTCTTATTTTTTTCTGCACCCCTTTGGCCGCTGTGTATAGCACAATATGGTCCCTGAAGTGAATAAAATTAGCAAAACTGATAAATCAGATGGAAAAGATGACAAAGAGAAATGAAAGGAAAAAGATAAAGCTTTGAGAGGAGGAAGGACTCCTCTTCCTAACTCACTTCGTAACCTTAATGATACCAGCATTATGTTGATAACCAACACCAGAGAAAGACATTAAAAGAAAACTATAGAGCAATCCTCCTTGTGTCATTAATGTGGATGGATGCAAAAATTCCTAACATCTCAATAGATTCAGAAAAAGCCATTGTCAAAATTCAACACTGTTCATGAAAAAAACTTTAAGTAAGGATTAGAAAGGAGCTTTCTTGATCTGATAAAGGACATCTGCCAAACACCTACAACTAACATTAAACATAATGGTGAAAACTGAATACTTTTCCCTACTGCTACTGCTGCTGCTAAGTCACTTCAGTCATGTCTGACTCTGTGCGACCCCATGGACTGCAGCCCACCAGGCTCCTCCGTCCATGGGATTTTCCAGACAAGAGTACTTTAGTGGGGTGCCATTGCCTTCTCCGACTTTTCCCTAAGAACTGGTCAAATCATGTATCTGAAAAAGGATTTGTATTCAGAATATAAGAGAACTTTTAAAACTCAATAATAAGAAAATAAATACAGTTTAGTAATGAGCAAAATATTTGAATACTTAAGATACATGGGTGGCAAATAAGCACATGAAGAAAACGCTTAATGGCTGTAGTTATTAGGAAAATGCTCATTAAAACTACAATGAGGTACTAGTACATGCTGATTAGAATGGCTAAAACAAAAACTGACAATACCACATGTTGTCAAGTTTGTGGAGCAACTATAACCCTCATACATTGCTGCTGGGAATGCCGAATGGTACTCTGAAAAACAGTTTTTCAGTTTCTTATACAGTTAAATTTCAAGGGGATTTCCCTGGTAGCTCAGTTGGTAAAGAATCTGCCTGCAATTCAGGAGACCCAGGTTTGATCTCTGGGTCAGGAAGATCCCCTGGAGAAGGAAATGGCAACCCACTCCAGTATTCTTGCCTGGAGAATCCCATTGACAGAGGAGCCTGGCAGTCTACAGTCCATGGGGTCGCAAGAGTTGGACATGATTTAGCAACTAAACCACCATACAGTTAAATGCTTGCCACACCTGAAAAATCCCACTGCTAAGTGTTTACCCAAATGAAGTGAAGAATCTCTGTTCACACAGAAACTGTACACAAATGTTTATAGTTGCTTTATCTAGAGTAACCCCAAGGTGGAAACAATCCAGATCTCCCTAAACTGAGGACCTGATACTCACACTGCGGTATGTCCATAAATGGAATACTGCTCTGTAATGAAAGGAGAGGACTCCTGATGCAGGTGGCACAGGTGAGCTCGGATGTGTTAGAGTGAGTGAGAGAAGTCAGACTCAGAAGGCTGCAGACCGTGGGGTGCATTTCTGTGACATTCTGGGAAGCGAAAAACCAGGGGGACAGAAAACAGCAGCAGCTATCAGGTTGGGGGTGGGGTGGGCTTACTACATGTGACGCAGAATTCTTTGGAGTGTTGGAACTTCTTTGTATCTCAATTTAGGGGCTGATGGGACTGTATGTGTTTGTTAAAACATATACACTGTACAGTTATTTTACTGTATGTAAACTGTCTTAAAATGAAAAAACTAAAGCCCCAAGAGCCGATTAGTAAAGCTTTAAGATCTCCAGAGTAGGTGAATGGCATGAAAATATGTGCTGGACCTGGGAAATCCGTCCTTTCCCAGGTTTTCCTCTGACCTCTCTTTCTCTCAGACTGCATCCCTGTCCAGTCCAGGGTTTGCTGTGGAGTTGCATCGCCTCCCTGGAACAGGATGGCAGCCTCCTGGGTGTCCTCCCACCTTCCACTGCTGCACGTGCTGCCCCAGGGTCTGAGATGGAAATACACACACAGCCCCTCCTTTCAAAGGCGCCCCTTGGCCTTGCTGTGAGGTCTGAATCCACCCCATAGCCCAGAGGGCCCTCGTGACTGACTCCCCCAACCCCTCACTCCCCCGGCCCTTCCTAAGCTCCGGGGACACTGAACTACTTTGTATTTGCTGCCCAAGTCAGACCTGGTTCCACCTTGGTGCCTTTGGGGGTGGTCTGTTCTCTATTCCAGGAATTCCAGCCCCATTTTTTCTCTATCTTCTCAACCTCCGAGGTTCCCCTGAGACACTTCATCCAGAGGAGCCCTCCTGAGACAGAGCTGCACGCTTCCTCCTCAATGTACCCCAGTCAGTCCATTTATCACACCTCTGACTGTGGAGGGTCCCTGCTTGCCGGCGAGCACAGAGCCCTGAAGGCCTCCAGAGGCAGCAGGGCCTTGGGGATCTGTCTGCTTTACAGAACCAAGTTCATATTCTTCCCAGGAGGCCAGCCAACAGAGCACAGTGTTTGTGCTCCAGCAGAACATCTCCCTCTGTCCTGGCTGCTGTTTCCTAGAGGATCTCTCTTTGGTTATTCCTTTTTCTCCTGTTAGCCTTTCCTTCTTTCTCCACTGGCTCTTTTTTTTTTTTTTTTTTAAATATTATTTTATTAGTTGGAGGCCAATCACTTTACAACATTTCAGTGGGTTTTGTCATACATTGACATGAATCAGCCATATAGTTACACGTATTCCCCATCCCGATCCCCCCTCCCACCTCCCTCCCCACCCGACTCCTCAGGGTCCTCCCAGTGCACTGGCTCTTAAGTCATGCATTTATTCATTCATTCCTGCAGTCCACAGTATCCGCCCCCCACCCCCGCATCCACAGCTCAGTGCCCCGGCTGCTGTCCTTATGCTGCACCTAGCTGCGTCTTCCTCATTTGCCTTTACCATGCCCCGCCCACCCCACAACCCTGCATAGCCATTCCATGTCCCATGACCCCTCCATTCCCAATACATGCAATGCCTGTATTGCAGTGTCTTGCACTGGGTCTTGCAATGTCACCTCTTATTCCTTAGGTAGCTCCTTCCATGTGGGACTTCTGCAAGTCTCAGGTTGATGGCACCTGGCTCTGGTGACAGCTCACGATAGCGCATAGCATATGTTAGGGTGCAGAAATTACTAGTTGAGTGTCTGAGTGACTTTCACTCGACTTGTCAAGATTGATTAGAAGCAGTAATGTGTGTAAAGCTATAAGCATGTGACCTGGCAGGCAGTAGGTGCATAGTAAATGTGCGTGGTTGATTTCCGGTAAATTCCATGTGATGGCATATCTCACAACTTGGAGCTGGTGTTTCCTTCTGTTGTATTCTGTGGCTTTTTTTTCCCCTTGATGCATCACACATATAGTTGGGGAAGAGAGAGATGGTGCAAACTGCATTGTGTTGTCTTTCCTAAGACACAGGACACAGATGTACTGGCCTCAATGCCTGGCAACATGTGGATCTGGAGTCAGGAGACCTTAGTCTCCTAGCCAGCCGGGGACTCTGCTGATAGCTTGATGTCTCCTTAGCCAGCTGGGGATTCTGCCAATAGCTTGATGTGTGATCCTGTCCTTCTCTGGGCCTCAGTTTCACCATCTGGAGTAGAAACTCAGTCTCTGGTTTCCACAGCCCTTATAGAGCTATGCTTTTGCAATAAGGTCCAGAGCCAATAGAGATGAACTTGGGTTTGCTTTTTGTTTTGAGATTATCTTTGCTTTTTCTACTTCCCACATCCTTTCTCTAGGAGCGCTGAGGGTTCATCAGATTGACTTAGAATAACAGAGAGCAGATGTTCAACAAATCCCTTAGAAGTTGATATTAACTACATTTTACAATGTACCTGTGGAGAAACTTAGGTATGTTTCACCCACTTTTGAAATTTCCTGCCAAAAGTGGGGGAAGAAAACGAACATGTATTATTTGCTGACTGTGTGCCAGTGTCCCAGTGGAGACCTTGTGTGCCTGTCCACATTGAACCTCTAGAACCCCATTCTGGGGTGGCCAGTGTTATCCTCATATTTTTGACTTGGAAAGCAAGACGAAGAAAGAGGAAGAAGCTTTTCCAAAAGTTGGAACAGCCAAGTGATTGGGTGTTTGATCCCTCTGCTTCCTAGCTCCAACACTTCTGCTCTTCTTTTGAGGTTTTCAAAATAAAACGAAAACCCAATAAAAAGTCTAAAATACTTAGAAACAACCAGTCACTGATTACTTGGGCATTGAAAGTAAGAAGCATGAACTCTCAAATAGCCTGTCTAGTTTAAATCCCCCCTGTATCCCCTACTAGCCTTCCTGTCTTGGGAAAGTTCCTCAACCTCCTCGGTTTCCATCTCTTCATCTATAAAATGGGTATAACAGTAGTCACAACCTCCTAGACTGTTGTAAGTATTAAATAAGTTAGTTTGCATAGAGATCTTAAGGGAGTGCCTCCTTGGCACCCTGGTTAAATATGCGATAAGCACTGGGAATTATTATCGTTGTTATTGTTGTTGTCAGAGTTATTTCAGTCCAAGCCTGGGATCTGGCGGGTTTCTCTTGGCTTCTCTGCTCTGGAGGGCTCTAGGTGGGTGGCAGGGGATGTCCTTCTGGAGACTATCATCATAGCTGCTAGGCTGCAATCCAGCCCATGTGATTCATGAAGAGGAGCAACGAGGCGCCTGAGTCCTGCTTGGCCTGAGAGCTTTTCCTGGAGAATGCTTGACGGTTGCTGGAGCGGGACCCTGAAAATGTATAAACACCTCAGCTGTGGAGACACTGCCTCCCCTGCTCTGGCCCCTTCACCCCAGTCCATCCCCTCCCAGCCCCGGTCCTGCTCTGTCTTAAGTGCTTAAGTGCTCCGCGAGGCTGAGCCCAGGAAGCGCCCCTTATTCTCCAGGAGAGGAAGGGCTTTGCTCAGCCGGAGGTGGAGAGGCTGACGTGTGAACGGCAGAGCAGGAGATCTTGGCGTCCCCAGTGAACCGGGAAGTCTGAGGACAAAAGGGGTCAGAAGAAATCATTTCAGACCAGTTCTCCAGCACTACACTTTCTCCACTACTTTGGTCTCCTGATGTGAAGAGTCAACTCATTGCAAAAGACCTTGGTATTGGGAAAGATTGAGGGCAGGAGGAGAAGGGGGCACCGATTCAATGGACATGAGTTTGAGCAGACTCCAGGAAATAGTGAAGGACAGGGGAGCCTGGCATGCTACAGTCCATGGGGTCCCAGGGAGTCGGGCATGACTTAGCAACTACACAACAACAGCTCCAGCACAGGTGGGACTGGTTGCAGGACTCCCTCCCCTGATCATGTTCCTTCATTCTTTGGACAAACATTTCCTGAACTCCTGTTTTGCACTGGGCCAAACAAAGTTAATACATAATATGACTTTGACAATTGTATACCATTGACTAACGCTGAACACATAACATTCCAGGCACTGTTCTAAAAGCTTCCTAATTGTTATTTCATTTAATCCTCACATTAAAACCCAGTGGGTAAATTCTAGGATTATCTCTATTTTGCAGATGAGGAAACAGAGGTGAAATAACTCACTCAGGGTCACGTAGATGTTGTGTGGCAGAGAAGGGACTTAAATCCAAGTAGCTGGATTTCAGAGTGGCTGTGCCATCAGTCTCACAGGAGATGAAGGCAGATCAGTTCATCGTCCCTGTCTCATGCCTTCTTTCAGTCTCCCAATAGCCCTGAGAGATAGCCAAGGCTCATTGGCCTAGTTTATAAATGAGGGGGACCAGAGTTGTGAAATGACATACATGGCCAGGTTCACACATCTAGTTCATAGTCAGATTAAACTGGAACTCAGATTTCCTGGCTCTTAGGTGGTTTATTTTTTTCCTGCACTGGGTGTGTGTGTGTGATCACAGGGGCCTGTGGGTGTGCACATGTACGTTTGTGTGTGCTCAGAGGCACACATGTTTCTCTGTGCATGTGTCTGTGCTTGCATATGGATGCATGAGTGTATGTGCACGCAGGTGTGTGTATGTGTGTTAGGAGGGGGTGGTTGGCTGATGGTAACCCTGAGTGTGGGTGGGGTCTCACCTGAAGACCTCAGTTTGCATCCTGGCTCGACCACCAGGGTCCTGGGACTGTATCAGTTTCCTTCCCCTCTCCCCAGCCTCAATTAGGGTGAGTGATGGGCAAGGAGGGTCTCAGAGGTTCTGCCCTTCTGTGGCACTCTCCGCTGCTGACAGGCCATCGTGAACAGGGAGGGGATGGGCGCAGGGAGGCTGCACCGAGGAGGTGCCCCAAGAACAAGATGTTGGGACCAAGACAGTCGGCCGGAGTAGGGAAGTGTGGGCGGGGAGTGTCATTCATACGCCCAACTGCTCTCCTGGGCTGGAGTCCAGGAATAGCTGTGGTGAGAACTACATTTTTAAAGTGGGTCTTAATGTTTTTCACTGCTGGAAAATATGCCATTATGGGCATTTTTCTCCTCCAAATTCCTGGACCGCCATGCCCCCCGAAGCTCCCCTCCCACACTGCTCACTTTATTTCTCTCTGACGAAGCCTGTCTATTTTTATTCCCGCGTGCCACCTCCATCCCTTGACTGCACACGGACAAGTCAGCTCAGGTCTTGCTGCTGTCTGTCTGTGCTGGGGACACGTGAGCGGGGCGATGTGACTCGGCTCACAGCTGGGCAGTGACCCCGGGCGCCAACCTGTGGCAGATGGGGACAGGGTGCACAAGTGGCCCCAGGAGGCTTCCGGGCTGGCACTCCTGCTCTCCAGTTCTCTAGAGGAAACATGTAGTGACGGTCAGCAGTGACACACGGGTGGCATGTGGCCTGGGCTTCAGAGAGACGCCATCAACTTCAGCTCACTTCTTCCTTTCCAAGTGTACAGATCTGGACAGGCTATACAGATCTACCTCTCTGTGCCTCCTTTCTTATGAATGAGAAATGAGCTGATAAGAGTAATGAAAATAATACTGAGAAGAGTAATGAGATACTGATGAGATAATAGTATCTGTGCACACTAGCCCCAAGCATAGCCCAGCAGCCTGCTCACTGTTTTTGAGATGCCCACAGCCTGATGGTGCAGCAGGGAACCCCCTGCTACGTGTGCGACAGGGCAAGTGGAATCCTGCCACACAGAGTCCTGTAGGGAGCCAGGGGCTGGCAGGCAGCATTCATTCCTCCTGGGAGCCAAGGGAGCTCTTCCAGGGCTGCTCTTTGAAGAGTCAGAGTTGATGGAACAGAGAAGAGACCTAAGGACCTTGTAAACAGAGGAGCAGAGAGCATGAGCCCAGTCCCCTGGGGGAGTGCTTGCGGTGGCGGGGAAGCCTGATGTTGCTAGGATGAAGGGAGTGTCAGGGCTGGTGTGGGAGAACAGACTGGAAAACAAGGACCAGGTTGTGATGGGCCTTCAGTGACAGAGTTTTCCTGGGGCATTGAAACCCTGCAAGATGTTAAACTGTGCTTGGATCTTGGAAGGACCACTCTGGGTGCAATATAGAAGGATGGAGCAGAAAGGAGAGGCTCGAGGCAGGGAAGAGGCTGGGGAATAGTCCAGAAGAGGGGTTCCAGATGCCTGAGCTAGGCAGACCTTGATAGATAAGCTCCTCTGAAGAGAGGTTTGGATGAATGATTTGGAAAGGAGGAGATAGACTGTGTGTGACCTTGAATAAGTCACTCATCCTCTGGGGACTTAAATTTTTCCATCTGAAGCAAAGACACTGAAATATTCTCGTGATTAGTATCAATGTTAGACTCCCAGCCTGGTTTCTTACAAGGTGAGTTACCTAACCTCTCAGAGCTACTGTGACTTTTATCCACAAAAGAGATTAACAGTAGAACCCCGTCTCAATGTGCTGTTGAGCAAATTAAAAGAGAGAATCCAGACAAAACACAGCTTAGCCCCTGGCAGATAGCAAACCTACTTAACTGGCCGCTCTCATTAGTGTTGCTTATGGCTAATTTATTTATTACTATTATTATCATTAAGAATCTTCTCCTTCCATTCCATGATAATCAAGTGTTTAAATAGAACTTCCCTAAGTTAGATCACAATATCCCTCCTCGTCCACTGTGCTCTAAGCTGCTCCTGGAGTGTCTGCTTTATTGTCACGTTGGCTTTTGTTGAACTTGAAAAACTTTTAAAAAGTTTCTGCCTGCTCTTTCTGTCCCATCTTCCCAATTATTTCAAAATAGAGATGATTAAAAGTTATTAGAGAATCTTGGTGGGGGGCACTAGGAATTCAAGGTGCTCACTGTTTGATCTCCTAGGTCTTAGTCCTGGTTCTCTTCCTCAGTGCTGGTACCCTGGACACTGAGGTTGGGAAGTTCTTCCTGCCTCCCAAGCTTTCTCTGAGTGGTTTTCCCCAACACCCTGTGTCTGTCTGCCTCTTTCCCTGTCTCTATCACATGTGCACACACACAGAGGCACAAAGGCATACACTCTTTTCTCTGTGTGTGCAATTCTGACTCCATCCATGTCAGCCTCTTACCCTATTTCTTCCCAGTAGCCGTCTCAGATCTCTGCTCCCAGAAGGAGTGACTCTCACCCCGGGTGCTCTCGCACAGTTCTGGTTGTCTATTACAGGGACTGTTATGTAGCATAGCTTCTCTGCAGCTGTGCACATCATCTCCACCCAGCGAGGCCCAAGCGCTGTGTGCTTCATGCTTGACTTGAGTTGAATCCGGCCCAACTCCATTGTCTTACAGATAAGGACCCAGGGTTCCACTGAAAGGAAGGTGGGAGACCCCGCCATTCCCTTTCCCCGTCCCAGAGAGCAGTGGTGCCGGAGAGAAGACAGACTGAACCGGGCGTCTTCATGCATACCACCCCCTGCCCCCCACCCACCTGCCGTTCCTGTTTATTCAGGATTCAGGACAGAAGAGACCATCGTTTTCAGATGAACAACGGGAAGGGGGAAAAGTTTGCAGAAAACCGTATTCCAAGGAGGGGTAGAGCTGTGACTGGGGTAGCCCAGAGGTTTTGTGACTGTGATTCTGAGTTCTTCCTCTTGTCCCTGCTTCCTTCCTCACCTGCCCTGCTGTAGCCAGAACCCCATCACGTGTGTAACACCCCAAGGAGAGAAGGATTCTGGGAGTGGACTGTTCATCCCTTTCTGTGGGCTTCTGGCCTCTTCCAGGCCTGAGCTCCCTTTGGCCTCCCCTAATTTCCCTCCAGCCTTGCTCTGCATGCCCGCACCCGAGGTTTGGTGGCTATGGTATGTAATTTAGGCCCCATTTGCGGCTGGCAAAATATATAATGAGCGGTAGAAGCAGAGAATGATGATATTGTTGGAGACCGCTGTGGGATTGGGGTAGGAGCCGGGGTTTTTTCCTGTTTCCCCTTGGAACAAGGAAGTCACGACAGATGTGTGTGCCCCCCGCCCGTGCCCCCCGCCAAGCCCTTCCCTGAGTCTGGGACACGTGCTTCCTCTCCCTGGCATCTGGGTTTGGGATGTTGCCCTCTGCCATCAACTGGAGATGGTGACAGCTTGGCTGAAGGACAGCTGGCACCAGCAGGGCAGCAGGCAGAGATGGACCTTGAGAGAAGGTGCCTTTGCACAAGCACTGGCCCAGTCTCCATGACCCCTGCTCCCTAGTCAGAGACCTCTGGGCTTCCACTTGTTACAGGAAGTTTGTTTTTTTTTTAAATTCCTGTTCTTGTTAGAAAAATAAAAGCGTTGAGGCCTGTGTCTAACCCTCTGAGTGACCCTGAGCAAATTCTGGGCCTCAGCTGCTTCATCTGTAAGGAAAATGATGCTGATAGTAAGGATGTTGGTGATAATAATGAAGATGATGATCCTTGTTTATGATCAACATTCCAGTGTGGTGAGTACCATTAATACCCCCTTTCTCCAGATGAGAAAACTGAGGCTTTGGATGATTAACTTGGCAAGATCACGTAGCTCCTACATGAGAAAAGCAGAATACCTTTGACAACAAGGATAGTGCAGTGGATTTTTTTAACTTCCTTCCAAGTCTAAAAATACAGTGGCAATCTAATTTTTTTAAATTTCTGATCCTTTTGCATGTTTTCTCATCTGTCAATATGTTGTCCCTCTGTAACTGGAGACACCCTTTCGTGTAAGTTCCACCCATTCTTTAAGACTCAGCTCTTCCATGAGCCTCCCCTGACTTCTCCAGGTCTGGTAGAGATCCTCATCAGCATCTGGTCCTCACACTGTCTGTCTGTCCTTTATCCTCACACCTGCCAGCTCCTCTCTTCTCCTTTCCACTCCAGTGCATATGAGCTTGTAGCTGGGAGGGAGGCAGGATTTTACGCATCTCTCTCTCCCTCTGCCCCAGTTTGGGCTGGTGTTAGGGTGGACTATCATTTGACCCACACTCTTTGTGCATCTATAAATGATGAAGCATCCAATTAACAATCCCAGCCCCAGGTAAGCCAGTCTTCTCTCTGTGCTGCTTGATCTGCAAGAGCATTGTACCCTCTGTGCTCAGCCAAGTCTGTTGCTGAGAATGACTCTTCCCTGACCTCCTCTGAGAGAGAGGGAAAGACCTTGCAAATCTCAAGTCCCTGCTGAATGCTTTGCCATATGCTCTCCTGTTTCTGTTCTCAACAGCCCTGCAAGGCAGCAGCTCTTAGCCCCATTTTTGCATTTGAACCTCGAAGAAGGGAAATGCTTTGTCCAAGGTTGCATAGCTAACAAGTGGCACAAGTGGAATTGGAGCACGAGTCTGCCTCCCTTTAACATCGGTGTCTTTCCTTCTGTGGCTTTATGTCCCAAATCAAAAATTACAAGATGTGGTGGGCCCTTTGGGATGCCTCTTCTGGACATGAGAAAGTGTTTAAAAAGTACAGTTTAGATCCCTAGATATTGGGATTTCTAGGCCATTACAGTGAGATCAGCAGCTCATGGGATATGACATCTGAAATGAGGGCTAACCCAGAACACTCAGGTCCTTCAGTCCCCATTGAGATGGAGCGTTTGTCCCTGCAGTCATGGCCTGCATCCTCATTAAGCATTGATTCCCTGCTTTTGGAGTCTACTTAAATGTCCTGCCAGAAATAGATGCCTACCCTAGTTTTATTACCTACTTTGTGCAGCAGGACTCGAGTCACGTGAAGTTCACTCATCGGTCAACTCCAGAGCCCCACCTTGTGTGGGATCGGACCTGCCCCCCACCCCCAGAAACTCTGTTCCAGCAAAGGGAGGTGAAACAGCTCATTGCAGTGTAGTGATGACAAGTATGGAAGCACACACTGTGAGTTTAAAGTTTTGAGTTGGAATCCTCCAACTTCACGTCCAACTCCATTAATTGACAGCTGTTTGAACCTTAGGCAAGTCACTTAACCTCTCTGAGCTTTTGTTCCCTTATCTATAAAGTGTGGGTAAAGCGAATGCCTCCCACAGGAATGGGGTGAGGATTAGATGAGATAAGGTGCATACTGCATTCAGCACAGCCTTGGGCAAAGAGAAGAGCATCAATAAATAGCAGGTGTGATGGTGACTGTGTGTGTACTGCGCTTAGGGGCAGGGGGAAGGGATGTCCGAGGAGGCCTCTTACAGAAGGTGAAACCAAAGCTGCCTCCTGAAGGGTCAGTGGGGATTTGCCAGCTGGCTAAGGAGAAGGGTGTTGGCGGTGGCTCCCTCACTAGGAGCTCTGTCATTTTCTTCTTTTGACTCAGACTCTGCCTTCTATTTTGAGAGGAGAGCAGTGGGCTTATCTGAGAGCCACCTCGAAGGTTCTTCAGGATGCAGGTGATGCCCTCTCAGGACTCTTACTGGAATTCCAGGCTATCAGAGGCCTCCTCTTGCAGCTCCACTCCAAACCCTGTGTCTGGCCCTGATCTCCCCCCACCCCCACCCACCTTGGAAATGCGGCCGATGACGAAACAGAGACTTGGGTCCCGTTTGTGGCTCCATCAACTCTGGAAGCAGATCATGGGAATTTTCTGAATCTGGGCCCCTGGCCAGAAGGCATTTATAATCAGACATGGAGCAATCATTAGAGCAGAAACAATAAATTACAACAGCACCGAGAGAACTCCCCAGCGCTACTCCCGCGAGTGGGAGTCCAAGGAGCAGAATGCTGGCAGGCCCAGGGCCGCCTGCCCCACCGCACACAGGCTGTGTCCCCAGACGTCTGCTAGCGAGCGGGTGCCGTGGTTCTGCCTCACACGTGTACGCTGCAGGGACTGTGGCGGCAGGGGGGTGGGGGTGGGCGGGGGCAGCAGGGTGGGAGGGGTCTCCCACTAAAGCATCTTCAGAGTCAGGCTCTGGAGAGGTGTGGGGTCTGCCTGGGGAAGTGAGGAGTAGGAAGAATCAGAGATTTGGGAATCAGAAGACCTGCTGAGGGATCATGGCAAGTACCTCCTTCTCTCTGGGGCTCAATTTCCTAGTCTGTAAAATGGGAAGAATTGTATTCCCCATCTTAAACTGGATAACAGGGAAGATTAACATGTTAAACAGAGTCAAAAACCTGACACATACTAAGTGCTTCATGATGTCAGCCCTCCCCCAGCTCCTTGCTTTCAGCCTCTGTCTGTGCAGTCCATATAACAGACATTAGCCATCTGTTACTGTTTAAATTTAAACTCTGTTGAATTAAAACATTTCGTTTCTCCATTGTCCTAGCTCATTTCAAGTGCTCAGTAAGCCAGCATGTGCCAGGCGGTCACTGAAGGGGGTGGTGCAGGCACAGAGCATCCCCATCATTGCAGCAAGTACTGCGGGCCAGGGCTGCCCCCAATCTATGACCTGGGAGGAGTATGGTCCAGGAGCCATTCATTGGACCAGGTTCTGGGGTTACAAAGATGACAGAAACTCTGCCCTGGCCCTCAAGAAGCACAGCTTCTACTAGCAGAGATGCTCAGTGTGAGAAATGCCAAGAGACAGGGCCAGAGGAAGGGTGTCTAAACGGGCCTTAAGGGAGAAGGTTCCCTGGAGAAGGCCTGAGCTGACCTGTCAGGGACGTAAGGTGGAGAGTGACATTCAGAGACAGGTGGAGAGCGGCAGAGGGGACAACAGCACTTACACACTGTGTCTTAAGGGCAGCCACAGACCCACCAAGATCCCCGGAGCGGGGATGTAGACCCGCCTGTTGATGGGAGGGATGATGAAGACTGGGGCCGCCCTTGACTGGCTGCATGACATCCCAGCGTGTCATCTGTTACTCTTATCTGTCCTGTGTCATCACCATAAGGCAGGCTTCATGAGGGCTGAGACCTTTTCTCTTTTACTCACTGCTTTATCTCCAACACTTAAAACAGTGCCTGGTACATAGGAGGGATCTGAACAATGGACAAGTGAGTGAATGAATGAAGGAATAGTTATGTGCAGAACCAGCACCTTATGTTAAGTTCTAATTCCTTATTTGAAAAAAATGGAGATGGTTTTCTTGCCTTGCCTTCTCTTTTGGAGTCCTAGAGTGTTCTAGAACAGGGCAAACTTTAGAGGGCCTCCAGCTCAGCCCTACTCAAGGCCAGAACTTTCTCTTCCCCTCACCAGTGGCCACAGTCCTTATGTTTCCTCCACCTGGACAGGTGTGCCAAGAAGACCTGTGGGGTGCGGTATGTGGGAGCCCCTGAGTCATAAGATGTAGGATCTGGTCCCAGCTGTGCTCACAAGTTGCTGTGGGACCCTGGGTCAGTTTCTTTCCCTCTCTGGACCTCAGTGCCCTAGATCCCACTCTAAGTGTCTTGGACCTTGGAGAGGAGAGCTGCCAGGAGGGAGAAGGACCTGGGTGACCTGAAGCCTCAAGGTGTTTTTTCTCAGCATAAGGGATGCTGTGGGGAGTTGGGGGGCCAGGGGACAAAGGTACATTAACCTCCATCCATATGACACCAGCTTTCAAACCAAGATTCGTGTGCGTCTCCCTCTCATCACACTGTGAGCTGGGAGTCTCCTTTGTCCACCAGCTGCCTCTGAGGGCAGAGTGGTGGGTGGGGGATGGGGGGTGGGGGGCGGAGAGCAGGCCTGGTTAACCATCACTGAGACCGCAGTTCCCTTCCCTCCAACCTCCCAAACGGCCAGGGCCCTTGTTCTGACTCAGGACCTGAAGCTGGGGCAGTGCTGGAGGCAACGAAGAATATAGCGTTGATCCAAAGGGATCAAGGTGCAGATACCCAGAAAAATCCCACCCCTGCCCCCCAGGAAGGGACCGTGCGCTTTGCTCCTGCCTGTCCTAATCTCAGGGGCTCAAACGTTGTCAGAGCCAACACTTCCCTCATAAATCACTGGCCTCCTGGTCTTTTTCTTCTTTGGCGTCTTCTGTTAGACACCAAAAGGCACTCAGGAAATTGGACCCTCAACCATGGCTGACCGTGGCTCAGGATCCACCTTCTGGGAGGGAGGGGAAGGTCATTGTGTGATCTCCAGGAACTGGGAGGGTCTGCAGCTCAAACACCCCTGCACTCCACACCTGAGTGCCCACCTGGATAAATCCTGGGGAATCGGAGATGGGGGAGAATTGGTCCCCCTTTACCCCCAAGCACTGCCGTAGAGGCGGTGAATACGTGAAAGGGTGGAGATGGAGGGAGTGGGAAGTGAGGTCTGCACAGTAATCTGCTATTTTCATACTGGAGTTCGTGCAGTGAGATGGGATTTTTGCTCAAGGAAGCAGAAGGATGAGAAGCAGCTAGACAGATGAAAAACAGCAGGAAGAGTGTACAAGGGAATAACATATGCCAAACCCAGAGGCAAAAGAGGAGAGCCAGGGAAGGCTCCCTGGAAGAGAAGGTACCCCCTTGGAGTCTGAATGGGAGGCCTGGGGAGAGGGCATTCCAGATAGAAGGATTGAAGTGTGCAAGGGCACGGGTGTGTGAAATGCCACAGGTGTGTAAGCATGTGTGTGTGGCAGGGCAGGAGCAGAAAGGGCCAGCAGTCTGGGACTGGCAAGCCAGTGGGGAAGGTGGGTCTCACGGAAGGTCTGGCATACCGTGCTGGAGTTCTACTCAAAGACCTGGAAGTTTGTTGCAAAAATTTAAGCAACAGGGAACTATAGACAGATGTGTATTTCCAATGGGCTCCTCTGATTGAGAAGGAGCTGGACAAGGAGAGGCTGGAGGTGAGGAAACAGGAAAGCTGTTGTTGGTGTTGCCCAGCTCCAGCTGCTCACAACACCCAGAGTGCCACACTGAAGCATCATTCATGTGGCATAGCCCTGCCCAGCCCACCCATGAGCACCTCCGCTGAGGCGGGCCCTGTGCTGGTCCCCGGCACGCACAGGTGAGGGCTGGCCCCCAGGCATGCATCCAGGGAGACGAGGGCAGCTTTATGGAACGGAAGGCAGGTGGTAGTCCCAGGTGCTATGATACTGGTGCTTCAGTGAGATTCAAGAGGACAGGAGGGAGTTTTCTGTCCATTCAGCAAGCACAGGGGCAGTGCCTGCTCTGTGTGCTGACTCCAGGAATAAAAAGCTGAGCAAGTTGCAGGAGTCTTGGCTCTTGAGCTTATAGTTTAGTGGGGGTAGGTGGGGTGGGGGCTGATAAACACCCAGGCAATTGCAGTACTCTTTGGGAAAGGGTGTGATGAGGGGACAGCACAGAATAGGGTGTGGTAATAGCTGGGAATTCAGGGAAACAGTGAGGGGACTAGAGTGAGTGAGGTGTGGGGACACCTGGGACACAGTGTAAGGAGATTCACTCTCTCAGGATCATGCAAGTGCAGGCTGGGCCCCTGAGAGCTGGGGCCTCTGCATTTTGTGCTCTTGGTGCATCATTTGCCTCACTTTAGTCCTGGTGCAGCAGGGGAAAATTTGTGTCTAAACTAACATGCAGGCTGAAGCATCAGGTTGAGCAGGAATTCGATGAAGGGGAGGCTTTATGGAAGAACATAATTGGTAAAGGGAATAGTCTATGCAAAGACCCTGAGGCAAGAGGTGCCTGCTCAGGGATCTGTCAGTCATCTGGTCTACTAGACAAAGGGTCAGAAAGTGAGGCTGAGAGGTAGCCAGGGTCTTACACATTATAAGGGAGCCGGCATGAAGTTCCTGAGGCTGAAGGTGTTTGGTTGAGCAGAACCCAGGCAGATGAGAGTGGAAGAAGTGATCATTCCCGAGCTCAGAGTGAGGGCCTGAGGGACCGCTCAGCCACAGAGTCATCAAACTGACCCAGCTGGGTACTGGGGGCTCTTACCAAGCTGTGGGCACCTGTCTTCACGTTGGCTTTTTGCTGGAGGATTTGATTGGGAACATCTCAGAATTTAAAGGATAAAGGAATCTAAACTTTAAGAGACTTGCTTACCCTGTCTCCTGTCCTTCATCCTCCTATCAGTTCAGCAACTGTGTCTGTGAAGAGGCAGTCTTTTCATAGACTCATGGTCCTGGTGCTCATGGGGTATGGGATTTGGAGATAGTGGAGGTAGGGAAGGCAAAACTGAATGCCGGGTGTAAGGTATTTGATATGTCATTTCATTTTAATCCTCAACGTATTCGTTAAAGGTAGCCATTATCATACCCACTTTAAATTTGGGAAAACTAAAGCTCAGAGAAATTTGCTAGCTTTCTCCCACGTCATAGACCATATTATGACAGAGGCAGGATTTGAACTCAGGTTGTCCTGATTTCAGCTACAATAAGCCTTCCTTTGCACCACACTGCAGCCGGGGCCTGTGTCTACACTTCAGTTCAGTTCAGTTCAGTCACTCAGTCGTGTCCGACTCTTTGAGACCCCATGAACCGCAGCACACCAGGCCTCCCTGTCCATCACCAACTCCTGGAATCTACCCAAACTCATGTCCATCGAGTTGGTGATGCCATCCAACCATCTCATCCTCTGTCATCCCCTTCTCCTCCTGCCCTCAATCTTTCCCATCATCAGGGTCTTTTCAAATGAGTCAGCTCTTTGTATCAGGTGGCCAAACTATTGCAGTTTCAGCTTCAACATCAGTCCTTCCAATGAACACCCAGGACTGATCTCCTTTACGATGGACTGGTTGGATCTCCTTGCATTCCAGGGGACTCTCAAGAGTCTTCTCCAACACCACATTTCAAAAGCATCAATTCTTCGGCACTCAGCTTTCTTTATAGTCCAACTCTCACATCCATGCATGGCTACCGGAAAAACCATAGCCTTGACTAGACGGACCTTTGTTGACAAAGGTCTGCTTTTTAATATGCTGTCTAGGTTGGTCATAACTATTCCAAGGAGTAACCGTCTTTTAATTTCACTTAGTAACTGTATAACCTTCTGCAAGTGACTTGTTCTGAGTGAGCCTCAGTTTCCTCACCGGTAACATGAAGGGACCAGACTCGATGGACAAGAACAAGACTTCTCAAACTTCAATCTGCACGGGAATCCCTGGGGACTTCAGTAAAATCCGGATGCTCATTCAGAAGAACTGAGTTGGGGTCCAAGAGGCAGTCCTTCTGACAGGCTCCCAGGTGATACCGATGCTTCTGGTCCAGGGACCACCCGTGGAGTGCCAAGCTCTGCACCATCGCCCAGGGCCCACCTATCCACGAAGACTGACTCCTGCTGGGGAGAGGAGCAGAAGCGTTTCTCAAACCAAGATCATTCCTGCAAAATCCTTTCCATTCCATTCAGCTTCTGGGCAGAGGTCAGGATAAGTAGGACATCTTCTGCTTTATAGAAGAACCAGAGGCTCAGCAAGGACTCAGGGCTTGTTCACTCCTGGCGATGCCTGGCCTGTGCTCTTCCCCACACTTCCTAACTCTTGGGGGGCTTTCTCCCTTCTGCAGCCTTTTCTTCTAGGTACCTCCCAATGTGGGTGGCCCCATGTTTCCCCTCATGGGGAGGGCCCTCCTGACGAAGGAGCAGCACCCTAAATGCCTGCTGGGTCTTCAGCCTACTCCTCCCCTGCTGCCTGTGGGGCCTGAGAAGGGTGTGGCTCTCTGGAGGGAGGTGCCCATGAAGAGGAGTAAGCCTCCCCTCTGGGAAGCCTGTTTTCAGGCCAGCCAGGCACTGCCATGATCACACTCCCAGCTTTGGCTTCGAGTTTGTTGACTTGGAAGGTAGAAGGCACCGGAAGAGTGGATGTTTGAGAATGGATTTGCAGGCCTCGTATTTACCTGTATTGTCAGGGAGACGGGGCTGCAGAACTGAGTCACGCAGGGCAGTAAGGCTGCACCTGGCGCCTCTGGTGGTCTGAGCCCACCCAGCCTCGGGGTCACTGTTCACCCTCGCCAGGCCTCCACTAAGGCCAACTCAGCCCCTGCCGCCACCATAGCCCACGCTAGTCTCCTTCCTGGCCTGCCGTTCTCAACCTTTGTCCTTCCAGGCCCTGCAACATCCTTCCAGGGGGCTTCCCCCGCTCCCACCTCCGCCTGCCTTCTCTGTGACCTCGGCCTCCATCCAACAGTCCAGCATCTGCCTGCCATTGTACCTTGTGTGTATATGAACTTCATGGACTTGCTTGTGGGTGGATCTTGATTTCCTTCCACTTCCTGAACCTGGGGACTCATGTTCACACTGCCTCTGCCTCTCTCAGCTGAGCACACAATCAGCACTTAGGAAAGGCTGTTAGGATGGGGTCACTGAAGCACAAGGAGCTGGAGGCGGGCGGGAACGGGGCAGAGAGGTCTGCACCTGCAGCCGGTGGTGCAACAGGCCCCGCGGAAGTCACCTTGGCCTCCTTCCTCTATAAATATGTTTGGAAGCTGTGGCCCACCCTCCACCCCCCTCACGCTCCCCAGGCCCCCTGTACACAGGCTGTGGGGTAGCAATGGCTGCACCTCCCCACTGGGAGGGACCTGCCATCCTGCTCTGGGAGCAGCTGGCAGCTTCTCAGTGCCCTGGCAGGATCCGACGCAGCGTGGGTGGTATGCAGGGGCGAGGTCACAGAAGGACAGGCTGGCCTCGGTCTGCTCAGGCCACAGTGCTGCCGAGCGCGGGCGCCCTGGCAAATCAACCTGGGTCCAGGCATAGGTGATCACTCCTGGGAGCCAGAGCCCCTGGGAGCCTGTGCTCTTCTCCAGAGGTGGACACACCTCTTCCTGGCTCCTGCGGCCAAGGAGGGGGCCGTGCCTTGGCCATGGGGCAGAATCACAGAGAAGGAGAGCTCAGGCCCTCTCGGTGCTAAGTGGCTGGGTAGCGTCCAGATCCTGAGGACCCTGGGGAAACAGCATCTGACGCCCCCCAGATAGGCACCCAGGGCCCTTCCATTCTCTGACCAGCTCCCACCATCTCCTCCTTGACCCCTAGCTGGGATGGGTGCTCTTGGAACCCCAGATGGACTGCCGGACAAATGGTGCCTTCAGAGCAGTAATTTGCCTGCACTTTTCCGGAAAGAGGAAAAAAGTAACCAAGTACAGAACACGTCAACTCAAAGCCTCCTCCCACTCTTCAACTTGCACAGCTGCTTCTTTCAGTGAAAGAAGGTTCTTCTGGGTCTCAGCAGAGGGCTGGTGCTCCCCTGCCTGGAGGTGGGAAGGGCGCGGGGAGCCTTCCCCCTGCCGTTGTTAGTGCTGGTCCTTTGGTGACTAAGAACCTGCAGTGGTACAAAGGGCAAGGCTCTCCCTGCGACCAGAGCCAGGACTCGGGCTCAGTCTGGGCCAGGGTCAAGTGTCAGGTTGCGACCCCAGATGGCCTTGATCCCAGAGAAGTCATCTAGCCCAGAAAGTAACTGAATCATTCCCTTAATATTTCCAGCAAACCAACCTGGCCCTTTTGAAATGTCAGCCTCCCTACATCATAAAATAGGACAGAAACCTCTCTTGATTCCAGTTTTTATTGGCCCCCACCTCCAGTTCCTTCTTACTTTCCTTCAAAACATCCCTGTGCCGTCTTCTGGTTTTCTCACACATTCCATGACAACAGTATGAAAACAACTTCAAAGACATATCGGCGCTCCACAGAGCCATCTTTCCTCTTCCAGAAGACTTGAAAAAGCATCAGGGAATTGTTAATAAATTGAAAAAGGAATGAGAAAGAACAGGGGTTTGAAGGAGGACTTTTGTATTTTATATTGAGAATAACCCTGGTCACTGTTTCACTTTATGAGATTCAAGCACTGATCTCAGAGTGAAAGGGGAAAATGCCTGCACTTCAGAGCAGCAGCAGCAACCAACACTTACTGAGAGCTAATAGCATCCTAAGTTCTATCTTCTGGGAATTCTTTCATTTAGTCATCACTGAACACAGAGACGTAGTTACCCCCGCTGTCCACACTGCCGATGAGGCTGGAGCCGCAGGGCCTGGTTGGGTTTAGATTAGATCTCAGAGGGCTGGGGGAGAGTCAGAGCCTCTCAGCTTATTCCCTTTGCAGTAATATCTAAAATAACGTTTGACCAAATATCTGAGTATCCAGCCAAAAGTAACACAACAAATTAGCATCACATTGCTTCCCGTCTGAAGAATCAGTGACAATGAAAAACCCCTCTCTCAGCCGTCCTGTCACACGATCCTCCGACAGCCTTGAGGAATAGTCAGAGTGACCAGGATTCATTGTTTCATCCGGTAAACGTGCTGCATTGAATTCTGACTTTGCACGAGGCCCTAGGTTAGTCTAACAAGTCACCTGTAATCCTTTCCCTCCTGAGGAGGCAGTGGTGGAGGCAGACATTGAATGAATAGCTACCCAAATCTATCATTATGTTTCCAGATGGTGAGTCCCATAAAGAAGAAAGACAGGGTGTATGGGGACCGCTGGCATAGGACCCAGCCCAGGGTCAGGATTGGAGGGGCCTTCTCTGAGGAGGGGACTTCAAGGTCCAAGCTGAGACCTGAAGGATGGGCAGGGGCCATGGTGGAGGAGAAGGTATCAGGCCCAGGAGGCACGTATATGAAGCCGGTGCGGTGAGAAAGGGTTTGGGGCGTTTGAGACTCAGAGGGAAGCCGGCAGTGAGCACAGGTTGTGCACTGTGCAAGGGAGGGAGGTCCTGTTTGAGGCTGCAGAGGAAGCAGCCTGCTTGAGGAAGGCAGAGGATGAACCTTGAGCTCTCTAGGCCCTTCCAGGATCTCTACCTTCAGCTGAAGGGCACTAGGGAGCCCCTGAAATGTTTGAAGCAGAGAAGTCCCATGAGCAGATTGGTCCTTTTGAAAAAGTGGCCGTCACTAGACTGCAGGGAACCGACTGGAGGGAGGTCAGAGTGGACCCAGGGAGACCTTGGGAAATGACTGTGACTTCCAGCGGGGAGACCACAGGGACTTAAGCCAAAGAAGCGCTGTGCAGGTGGACAGAAGAGGATAGATCTGAGGAGCACTTCGGAGGTCAAATCCATGTCATGTTTGTGTAGATCTGGGAAGAGCAGGGAGCAATCAAAGATGCATGCGATGATCCCTATTTTATGAAATGGGAAACTGAGGATCAGGGACCAGCGATTTGCCCAGTCTTGAGGACCAGCACCTTCGAAGTTCTGCAGCCCAGGCCTGTTGTGCTCCACCTCTGTCTCACTTCTAGCTGGCTCTCCTCCATGCAGCTGAGTTCTCCCTGGTGCTAATAAACCTGAAGCTTAGGTTCTGTTTGTGATCCATCTTGTCCATTCCAAGTTCTTGGCCACAGGCTTCAGCCCTAACCCTGGGATTAAACTGTGGCCTCTGCCACAGACTAAGCAATCCCCATCTGGCCCCAGAGCAGGCCCTGACCCTGGACACCCACTCAGTCCCGGTCTTGGCCTCTGGTGGAGCCCTACCCAAGACCCCTTGATTCTGTCATCCTCCAGACAGACAGCAAGCAGCTGCTCTATGCCTAGCACTGGGCTAGTTACACTCCAGCCCCTGCCCTATGGTCAGTTGACACTGTTTATCCAGGGAGCCAGAAGAGACTGGAGATGCCAATAACCCCACCGGCTAAATGGAGAACTGGTGGCTGCCATACAGATAGCAGATAAGACATGACTTTGCCCTGAATCTGAACCCAGCCATATTAGCTGTGTGGCCATGGGCAGCTTACCTTGCCTCTCTGAACATGTTTCCTCACTGTCAACTGGGAATCCCAGGCCATACTTTCCTAACTGAGGTGTGGATTAGAGATATTGTTTGTATAGGGTATGTTGCATGCTCAGTCATGTCTGACTTCTTGGGACCCCATGGACTGTAGCCCATCAGGCTCCTCTGTCCATGGGATTCTCCAGGCAAGAATACTGGAGTGGGTTGCCATGCCCTTCTCCAGGGGATCTTCCCCACCCAGGGATCAAACTGGGGTCTCCTGCATTGCAGGCAGATTGTTTACCAGCTGAGCCACCAGGAAGGCCCACTATAGATATGATATCCTTTAGATAGATTCAGGGGATATTCGATATGATATCCTTTAGATAGATTCAGGGGATATTCGAAGTGACAGCCAGCATCTCCTGGCATTGAGTCAGTATTTCTAGCACACTCCCTTGTACAAAGTAGGTGCTTTGCAGATGAAGGTCATGGAACCAGGGAAGGTTTTGGAGATAGCTGACTTCACTGACTCCCACACTGTCAGGTTCTCAGAAGCATCTTTTCACCATCCAGCAGACATCATCAAATCAGTTTTAACATCAAGGGGATACATCCAACATGTAACACCCAGTCAGTTTTAAAATGGAGTTGACACAGCACCATGTGGGTGAGTGGGGAGAAAGCCCCCGTCACAGAGACTCCATCTCGGACCCCAGGAGGAAGCCCATGACTCTGTGTTTCCTCTCTTGTGATGGATGCTGTGCTGTCAGGCTGGCGTGTGCTGAGAGGAGTCCAGGAAGGGATTAGCAAGCTTCTTCTCAGCCTGCCAGCCCTCCCATGGGCTTGTCTTCCTGGACCGCCAGCCCTGGAGGCAGAGGGAGTTTGTGTTTTCGTATCTTTAGAGGTCATCGTCTGCAGCCTGGAAATGCCTCCACTTCTAGAAGTCCGTCATAGGTCAGACTGACCCAGCTGTTGGTCCTGGCTGATCTGTCATGCCTGGGGAGTCCAGAGATGGGAGATATGGAGGGGTTTCACAAGCTCCAAGCACAGATGAAATGCTGAAGTCCAGTTCAATAAGCATTCAGCAAGTGTATGGCCGGCCGTGTGCGGTGCTGGGGATGCAGACCTCAGTGGCATCACTGGATTTCTGAAATAAAACCAGGAGTGTCCATGGTCAGCACAGGTTGGACGGTGGGAGGAGTACTGTGCTTGGAGTCCGGGAGGGTGGATTGGGGTTCTGAATACAGCGCTGATTCTGTGAGCCTAAGGGAAGCCCCATCTCCTTCCTGGGCCATCTGTATAAGAGAGGTAGACCTCATGGTGTCTCTCAAGCCCCCTCAGGCCTCATTTGTTCATTGATCTTTCATTTCTGAGGCCCGCTACGCACAGCTCTGTGCTGAGCGCTGTAGAATACAGGGTCCTGTCCCCCAGGGAATGACAAGGACAAGGACAAGGGGGTTTCTGGGAGCTCTGCACAGGGCACGCTGTGACTGAGTTCTGCTTCTCTCTAAGCTTTTGACTACAGGAGCCTCAACTACTGCCAGACGCCAGACTCAGGCCCAAACCCCTCTTCAGAGCCATCCTGAGGATGCTTTCCTGCTTCCAGAGTGGCTTCTGAAGAGGCCACAGCTCCCCCCAGCAGGTGGGTGGCAGCCTCCTAAGGAAATCACCCTGCTTCCCCCGGAGCCCCCTTAAATGGGCAGTTCTCTTTTGGGAGGAAAATGCTCAGACTCAGAGTCATAAGGTCTAGGTCATGCATCATTTTGACAGGGAAGACTAGGCTCTTAAACCTATGGCACCTTGACCTTTGATTTTTCCGGGGATTAGCCTGAAGGCAGAAAATCCAGAGACCTAGGGTAGTTGTGTGACCCTGGGGATATTGCCTCCCTTCTGAATCTCACTGCCCTCACTGTGCAAGAAAGGTGGTGATCCTGCCTTCCCTGCCTTCCAGGGAGGCTGAGCTGTTACTGTGCCTACTGCTAGTCCACATAACCTCACCCAGTCCCCAGGAAAACCCTATAAATATAGGCACCATGATTATTCCCACTAAGTCTCACACACAACTGAGGGCTTCCCTGGTGGCCTAGATGGTAAAGAACCCACCTGCAATTCAGGAGACCTGGATTTGACCCCTGAGTTGGGAAGATTTCCTGGAGAAGGAAATGGCAACCCACTCCAGTATTCTTGCCTGGGGAATCCTATGAACAGAGGAGCCTGGTGGGTTACAGTCGATGAGGTCTCCAAGAGTCAAACATGCCTGAAGCGACTAACACACACACAACTGACTGACTCTAAACTGATACTAAAACTGTAGCCAAACACAAAATGATTGTTTTAGACAGTGGGCAGCCCAGAGGGAGCAACTGACTCAGGGAAAGTGGGCTTCAAGGAGACCCCCCAGCGGAGGGCCTCCAAGTGACCCCTGAGGATGAGCAGGAAAGTGTTGGTGAGAGAGAAGGGAGGACTGTCCCTTAGCTCCTGATGAGGAGCCTCTGGCTGCCCAAAGCCCTCTGTCCCAGGCAGCCTGAGTACACGGAACTTGAGCTCCTGGATCTGCTCACCTTTGGCCCCAACTCTATGACCATGGTCATGGTTCTCCCTGGGCCGTGGGGACGTAGGTGGTGGTGAGACTGGTTGAGTGTAAAGAGCTGGATCCTCTCTCTCTCCAGCCCCATCTTGGATATTATGGCTTGTCTTCCAGCTGATTACCTGGGGCACATACTTCCACATAGCCTCCTCTGCTACTGGAAAGGAAGAAGGAGAGAGGGGGGATTAGTAAAGTCAATAGCGGTGTCCTTATGCGGGAGGATGTCAGTCAAGGCCACTGGGCCACTGTTCTTGGCATCAGACAGAGCTGGATTCAACTTCTGCTGGACCTACTAGTTATGTGACCTCGGATGGGTTCCTCTGAGCCCTTTTCCTTCTCTGTAAAATGTAATAGCATCTAACTTGTGGCACTGATGGAGGTATTTATATGTCCATTCTCACTCACTGTAGGTACTCAAAATATGGTGGCTAATGTCTTAAGATGCACTTGCTGCATAGTTGTCGAGCCCTTCCTGTGTGTTACATTGCCTGAAAGGTGCTCAGGGTCCAGATAAAGAAAGCCTTCACAGCCCAGCCACTGGGAGAGACACCAGGCCCTGTGCTTTCCAAGCAGGGTGATTGAGCCTGGGTCTGAAGTCCCTGGAAGGCTCTAGAGAGAAGGTGACATTCTAACTGGAACTTGAAAGCTGAGTTAAGTAGGAAATTTTCTTTTTTCTGAGTCCAAACAGCACCTCAGACTAATAAATTATCTTATTCTGACTCAACTGAATGGGAATAATAACTATCGTGAGAGCAAGGCAGGACAATGAATGTTAATAGGCTATGTAGTGGGAAAGAGCTCCTTATCACAAACAAATAAACAAAACAAAACAAAACCTGCTCATCCTGACCCTAAAGTTTTTCCCCACAGCACACGCATACATGCCAACACACGTGTCACAGATCATAACAGGAATTCAGGAGGATTTGCCCAGGAAAGGCCAGAAGGGAAGCGGTAACACTGGTTTTTCAGTCACTGGAGCTTGGGAAGAATATTTCATGAGTGCTGAGGCAATCAATGGCTTCTCTCTCTGCTGTATAACTCCCCACCCCCCAGCAGGAGGGAAAGGATCCTGATTGTGGCAGGAAAGATAGGCCCAGAGGGGCATCTTGGACATAAGCACTCAGCATCTCAGGTCCACCATGTGTGCCCTCTGGAGTCCAGCATCCATGCCCCTACCTCCCGGAAGCCCTTCCTGACCTCCCCCAGCCCCTCCTTAGAGATCCTACACGAAGGCTCAGACTCCAGCCTGCTTCGTCCAGGCTGCCTCGCCCTGACCAGGTACCATTTCAGGACCCCTGCTCCTTCCTAGGACTGCACTTAGGGAGGTTCAGCCCAGGATCACCTCCTGTGTGGCTGGTGTGCTCATCATGGGATCAGATCCAGGGCCCATGGAACTGTTTCTTCTCAGCGTCTTGGTCCACAATCGTCCAGGGGAGTCTTGGGGTTGGCCCTTTGGGGACTGGACTCAGTCTGTGACACCAAAGCTGGGGCTTCTGACTGTGACCCTGACTCTGCTCTGCAGAAGCTGTGGGGTGATCTTGATCAAATTACTTAGCCTCTTACAGCCTGTATCATCATCTGTAAAAGTGTTAATGCAAACATTAAACTATGTCAAGAGCTGTAGCCAGCCCCTGAGACACAGAAGGTGCTCTCAAGATGTGACTCATTATTGCCGCTGGGCTGGAACAGAGGAGGGGATTGAAAAGAGAGAATGGAAAGGAGAAAAAAGAACAAGAAAGGGAAGTGGGTTTGACTAGGGGGAGAGAAGGGGACAGATGGGGGGGCATTAAAGGAGGGGATAAAAAATCCCCCAACCTGCCCCCTTTCTCCTTCCAGACCTGAGTCCTGTCTCTTCTCCAGCATTTGTGCAGTTTTCTTCCACTGCCATTCCCTCAGCCACTGCTTCTGACCCTGTTTGAGATGTCATTTTGCAGATGCTGTACAACGCCCCCTCCTCCTGAAAGCCCTCCTTGACTGACCTTGTCCCAGAGCCCCTCCGCTCTGCAGGCCCCTCGCAGCCCCCTGAGCCGCTGCCCTTTTCACGGCACTCATCACATGTCTAGTCTGTTTGCTCAGCTGTCCCCCCCGCCAGACAGACTGTGAGCCCCTTGAGCCCAGGGACCTGTGACTGAGGCCTCCGAACAGTGGTGAGTCCTAGCGGCAGCTCAGTGAGTGTTCCCGCATTGAATGAGTGGACAAGTAGATGGCTCTGGGGGGAGGCGGGGAGGCAGGAGAGGCTGCTCTACGGGCCTGGCCTCCACACTCTTGTCTGCCTCCCACCCTGCCTCTGACTGTTCGCTGCTGTTCCCCACTAGGTCTGCAGCCCCTCTGCTAGTGAGGGCAGGAGCGAGGCCAGGGTCTGTGCTGCACCGGGCTGCCCTCCCCACGCTCATTTTCCTCAGGGCCGGCTGTGGCCTCCCCAGCAACCCCAGGGCCTCGCAGACCTGCAGAAACGGCTCTCTGCTCCCACCCTGCCCCGCCCCCCGCCCCCCGCCCCCAAAACAAACACAGTCGTTGCCAGAGAGCCAAAGGGGCTTGCAATGAGAAACAGGTGTCTCCCAGAGACCTGTCAGCCGTGGCTGCGCCGCAGCTCAGGGTCACCGCTGGGAAGCAGGGGAGGGGCGGGGGCACTGCAGGGCTCCCCGGAGTGTTTGGCTCCCAGAGCCTGGCGCGGGGCGCAGCGGCCACTTCATGCCCTTGTCCCAGGAGACTGTGACTCCCCGGACCGCCCCCTCCCAAGCCAGCAGAGCCAGGGAGCTCTGGGTCCAGATGGGCCTGCCCTGAGGAGACAGCTGGGCATGAACGCAGGCCTGGCCCTTGAACAACCCTCTGCCCTGCCTTACCTGGAGCTCTGCTCCAGGGAGTGAAAGTGTGGATGTCCCAATCTTCTGGGCTTCATCGTTGCTTAATCCAAGCTGTGTGAGCCTAGGGACCTAATTTTTCTTTTAGAGTCTTACTTGACTCACCTGTAAAATGGGTCAGTAAAGAGTCTCTCGGTGGGTTGTGGAAGGAGATTGGGGGAAGCCGCTTGTGTGTGCACTTGTACAAGTGACCCAGCGCAGGGCCTGGAGTACGATGCACATAGTTTATTAAAAGTAAGCCCCATGCCTCTGGCTCTGAATCCAACCCTGAGGGACTGTCTGAACGCGGGCAGGCATTTTCAACTTTCTGAGGCCTTTAGGAAGAGTCTATAGCCTCTGCCCCCTTCCCTGACGCCCTGAGGCCGGGTCTCCTGCACAGGTCACCCCGTCTCTGGCACCTCCCAGCCTGCGCGGGCGATGCTTCTCTGCTTGGAAGGCTTTCCCCGTGTCTCACTCCTTTCACTCCCAAGACATGCTCCCTGAGCAACTGCTGTGCACCAGGGAATGTTCCAAGGACTCCGTACACGGCCGCACAGACCCTGCCTGCCCCAGGCACCCCTGTTCTGGCCCCCGCTGCCCCGTGGTTTATCTCACTGTATTGGGGGTCTGCATGTGAGCTTGTTCTCCCCACAACCGAGCTCCTGGGGGGCAGGGGCCACATCTAACCAGGTCTGTACCCTCAGCACGGTACACAGCGGGCCACGTCTGTCTGTTCACTACCGACCCCCCAGCATCCAGCTGAGGGCTTGGTAGGCTCCCAGCCGACTCAGCTCCCCGCTGTCCCTTGATGGAGGGGGTAACTTCATCTCCTTCCTCCCTACGGGGCCACTCTGAGGTTCTGCTGACTCGGCCTCCTCATCAATGCTAACACTCCTTCTCTCCACGGTGCGGGCTGAGCCAGACACCCTGGAAGATTTGGCTGTGGAGGGAGAGAGGCTGGGTGGGTGCCGGAGTGGTCGTTGATATTTGTATTGGAAGCTGCTGCCTTGCATACCGGTGCTCACCCCTGATTTCAATTATCCAATCGCACACTGCTGCTAAAATTGCCGACGGGCAAGCACGCTGGCTCCGAGCCCCTTCCTTCATTAATTCCAACTGTCCATCATGCAGCGCCCAGCACCCTCGCCATCCCCTATGAGGCCTGCTCCTCTCCCACGGCTGGCCCAGCAGAGTCTGTCTGGGTCACCAGGACGGGAACCCGAGAGAAGAGCTGAGAGCAGGAAATGCCCTAAGAAACACCTCTGTGATTGTGAGCCGTCTCGGGTCAGATCCCTCCCCTTCCTGATGCTCTGGTGTTGGCCTCATGCCTGCATCCTTGGGGCTAGTTCTGGCCTTCGGAGGCCTGGGCCAGGAGTCACTTTGGCAAGGTGACCGTGAAGAAAGGCTTTTGTGGTTACTGGCTGGCTTCAGGAACACAGCCTGGGGTCGGGGCTCCCAGCTTCACCTGCCAGGTGCCGAAGTTTTTCCAAAAGTGAGTGACTTCCCCCCATTTTCAGTTATCCAGGTCCTGCCGTAGGTAGGGTTTGTTGGGAACATTGGAAATATGCGAAGAGTCTGGAAGCCTGGAAACAGGAGTTTTAGCACTTTTCCGAGGCAGGAGGCCATGTGGGGTGGTGGAGGTGACACAAGATAGACAGGAGGGAGGGCTGGGTTCCAGCCTGGCCTTGCCATTTGCTGAACTTGAGCAGATTGCTGGACTATGCCTCAGTTTCCTCGTATATAAAATGGCAGCGAGGATGATATGATGATTAAAAGGTGACATTTGGCTGTGTAGGCACAGAGGAGGCTCTACTCTCACTGAGTACCTTTACTTGTGTACTACTATTCTCCAGATGTTTTCAACCAGGAAGGATATGTCCACTCTGCTCTGGGAGCCAGGTGATGGGGCAGCGTGACGGGGGAGAGGAAGGGGAGAGGGAAGTGGGAACTCTGCAGTGTACCTCTTGCTTTGATAGGAGCTCACATCCATGAGGTGCTGGCCACCCTGTGTGTTCCCACCTGGGTCTGTGCTGGGGTCTCAGAGGACAAAAAAGCAGCCACTTAGAATTTCACCTGTCGAGACTCCCCTGGCATTCCTGTGGTTAAGACTGCACACTCCTGCTGCAAAGGGCATGGGTTCAGTCCCTAGCTGAGAACAAATCTCTCACATGCCGCAAGGCGTGGCAAAAAAGAAAAAAAAATTTAATCTGTTAAGGTCAGGTGGGAAAGAGGGACCTGGTCTGAAGATGATGGGCACAGTAATGCCAGGTCAGCCACCAGCTGGATCTGCCAGACCAGAGGGATCCTATCGGGCATCTCTCTACCTGTAACAGTGTCACTTGGGTCCCTTCAAAGTGTCCCTCTTTCCGTGGGATCACTGTTGGATACCTTACTGGCTTAGCCCAGCCAAACCCTGTTTCCAGCCCACAGGGCAGTTTGGAGAAAAGGCTGGGCACTCATCGGTGCTCATGGGTGTTGAGGAGAGAGGGGTCTGTGTCTAGAGGAGACAGTGGGAATGGAGCTACTTTAACGGGAAGAGCCTGGAGTCGGACCCAGGCAGAGAGGCTTGGGGAGGACGAGGTCACTTTCCCCAGATATCTGCAGGGCTGTCCTGCAGCAGAAGGGAAAGACTAGGTCACAGAAGCCAGAGCCGGGCCTGGTGGAGAAGCAGAGCAGAAGTGAAGAAGAACTTCTCAGGATCAAGCTGCCCAGCCCTGGGAGCACTGGTCAACAACCACGCCGCAGAGGGTGTGCCAGTGGGCGTCAGTCGCCTGGCCCCTGTTAGAGAGGTGGGGGGTTCTGGGATGAGCCATGCTGCCTAGTTGTCCTGAGCTCATTCCTGCTTTGGGGCCTCAGTCTGGTCATTTCCCGGCCGTGACCAGCCATCCTCTCCCTGACCCATGGTGGGGCGGTAATGGTTAGGGAGTGGGCAATGTGCCCTGGCCAGCCCCAGGACATGGCAGGCCTGGGTGGAGGGAGTTCAGGGCCCAGCACACAGAGAGGCTGCCTTGGAGCCCCCCTACCCACCCTGAAGTGACCAGGACGAAGCCCAGTGTCCCTTCTCCCCAGCCCTGAGCTGCCCCTTCAGCCCTCCTAGCATTTGGTAAATACCCTCCCAATGAGTTGGAGCTTGACTGCTCCAGGAAATGTTGTTACAAATTGTTTTTCCACCAGAGCACATACTAGATTTTCCATGCCACCTCCAGCACATTTTCGGGAAATCCCAGGTGGTGGTGATGGGGGCTGAGACCCTGCAGAGAAGCCAAGGCCCCAGCAAACCAAAAGACGGCTGGGTTTTATTTAATCATAAATGCATATATGTCTCAACCTTTGAATACTGGCAAGGAGGGAAAAAAAAAGCCCGGGCAAACCAAAAAAACACACACATCGCTTTACTTTGCAGTGTAATTACTCTGAATTCAGTTAAACCAACTTGCTGTAGCTAACTAGATTAGTTTACATCTTGTGGTAGAAAAAGAAATACAAATTACTTAGATTGCAATAAACCATGTTTTTCTAACTAAATAGATTAGTTTATATCTTGTGGCAAGAAACAAGGAGAACGGCTCAGAAATGCCTCTTGCTCCCTCCTGCCCCCTCGCCTGTCCAGGCAAGTGTGTTTTCTATGTGAACTATAGTCCCTGAACTCTGTGCCTCCCTCAACCCCCTCCTCCAAGAGAGGGAAAGGACTGCGACTGGGAAAAAGAAAATCCAAAGCACCTCCAGCCCAGCTGCCTTGAGGAGACCAGAGTGCTCTGCGATTGCATGAGCCGCACAGATTCCATTCATTTTTATGGTTGATTGCTTGCTGTCTGCCTACTCTGCACTGGGCACGGGGCTGGGCACAGAGTGGGTCAGGCCAGCTCCACAGACACGAGACCACCCCCACCCTGCATGCTTGTTTAAGGGCTTTACTGTCACTGTTTTGAAATTCTTAAGAGTTTATAAATAAGGGGTCCTTTATGTTCACTTTGCACTGGGTGCTGCACATTGGGCAGCCGGCCCTTGAGGAGACACAAGGGATAGAGGAGGTGAGGGCCTGCCTTCTGTGAGCATGTGACCTTATTGGGGATACATGGCACTCACAAGAAGGCCTGCTCTGTTTCTGAGGCAGGGTCCAAGTTGGACCCAAGACCAGGGCTTTGCCCACGTGTGACTGGTGTTTGTCAAATGGATGTTTGTCATAGAGAAGTGATGGTGTATTGTCCTATGTGATTCCAGAAGATTTTTTGACCTTTTTTCCCACCTGGAAGTAGAAGACATTTGCCCTCTACCCTTGTCTGTATCTTTCTATCCTAAAATGACCCGGAGATGTAAACAGTGCATGCATGCTCAGTTGTGTCAACCTCAGTTTCCGCATCTGTAAAATGGGCTGTTAAGAGTACCCACCTCACACATTAAAGTGAGGATTATAACAAGTATCTGTAAGTATTTAATAATGTTAATTATTATTCAGAGCATACCTAGCAGAAGAAATGGCTAGAGCAAAGCCAGAGTGGTGATCCACCTTCTGTCCCCTCAGGAGGCTGGACCGGAAGATGGGGCTGAGGCAGCAGGAGAGCAGGTAGAGAGGTCAGGAAGACCTCCCACACATCCAGCCCCTCTCTGCCAGCTTCTGCTGGTGCCCTCAACCTTGTAGAATGAGTCTGCTCCTCCTGTCTGGAAGCTGCAGTTTAGGGTGGAACTGGCCAGGGGATGGCCTCCTTGCAGAGCAGGCATGGAAAAGGGCAGCAAGGGGCAGAGTTCCAGAATATGGGGACTATCGTCCCCAAGACTGTCTCAGAGGGAGGATGGCAGCAGTTGGAGTGAAGACCAGAGAAGCTCGGAGAAGACTGCATGAAGCGGGAAACCAGGGCAGAGGCAGGAAGAGACCAGGAGTGGAAGAGAGATAGGAGGTAGGGCCCAAGAACAGGAGCTGGACAGGACACTGTGTGTACTCCTTAGACCATCAGGATGGAAGCAGCCTGGTGGTAGGGGTATGAGCCCCACTTACAGACGAGGAAGCTGAGGTCATGGGACTTTGTGACTTGCCTAAGTTCACACAATCAGTGATGTGATTCCAAAGGTTTTTGTTTTTCTGCTCTTAAAAAAAATGATATTAGCATGTGTTACTACAGAATATGTCATCTTTATAAAAGGCAAAAACAAAAAATTATAAAATTCTACCATCTAGTGGGATAACTGCTGTTCAGTTCAGTCGCTCAGTCATGCCTGACTCTTTGCGACCCCATGGACTGCAGCATGCCAGGATTCTTTGTCTATCACCATCTCCCGGAGCTTGCTCAAACTCATGTCCATCGAGTCTGTGATGTCATCCAACCGTCTCATCCTCTGTCGTCCCCTTCTCCTCCTGCCTTCAATCTGTTATTAACATTTAATGAGTTTCCTTCCAGACTTTTCCCCATGCCCATTTGCATCTCTGTGTATGTGCATGTAGATGAATACTTAACTATAAAAGCAGAATTATTACTGTACATACTGTTCAGAAACCTCCTTTATTCAGTCCATCATATATTAAAAACATCTTTCTACTCTAGTCAAAATATATCCTTGGTATATTTTAGTGGCCACAGGACACATTTAGATTGTTCCCAAGCTTCCACAGTCACCTAGGAGAGAACACTTATCAAGGTGACTTTTTAGTAAGAAAGGAAAAGAAATCAAGAAAATTTGAAGTGAAAGAAGAGGCCAAAGCTCTAACTAGGCTTTCTTCCTTCTTCCTGCACACACCCAGCTACCTTTCCCCTGACCTGGCTTACTGGCTGAGTTCTAAGCCGTCATTGTGTCTCCAGTGAATCCTGCAATTACTTAACTTTATTGCTGGAAGGACTCTCACAGCTCATTTCTTTCATTTGGTTATTGCACAGAAGGCAAACAAGTTCAAATGAAACATTGTGAGTTTTCTCCTACTATCTTGCTTTCTGTGATAAGGACTCCTTCCTCTGCTTTTCTCATGGCCTCTGGGGCCTGTGATCTTCCACCCTCAGATGGATAAGGAGTGAGAACAAACATGAATGCACTGGGGAACCAACCACTCTCCACCCTGACATAGTGTCATGGCCCTAGAATCAGAGGAACCAGGTTCAAATTCCTCCCCTCCTTATTTATAGGGCCCTGATTCATGCCTGAGCCTCAGTTTCCTCATCTGTTAAGTGGGTAGGATACAGGGACTCTGAAGGATGGTTGGTGAGCATATGGCACCAAATGGAATGGTACTCAACAGATAATTTTTGAAGTTACATACATGTTTCTATCCTCAGATAATTTTCTCTAAGAGAAGTGGGCCCACCTGTTCTTGGTTAAATGTCCCCTTTATTCGGTGGCTGAGGAGAGCGTAGAAGTCAGAACCCAGTGACCATCGACTTCCTTGTAGAAAGCTGTGTTGGTGGCCCAGCCCATTGTTGTTGTTGTTTAGTTACTAAGTCATGTCTGACTCTTTGCAACCCCATGGACTGTAGGTCGCCAGGCTCCTCTCTCTGTTCATGGGATTCCCCAGCAAGAATACTGGGAAGGATTTCCCTTTCCTTCTCCAGGGGATCTTCCCAGACCAGGGATCAAACCGGAGGCTTCTGCTTTGGCAGGCGGGTTCTTTACCACGGAGCCACCTGGGAAGCCCAGCCAACTAATGAACAAATTCCCCATCAAGAAAGAGTTTCCAATAAGCACGAAAGTGTGTTTGCCATGGCAGCCCGGGCCCTGCAGCCTCAGCTGCTGGAGGTCATGGTATTCCTGCCTGAAGAGCCACACTTTGTGTCATGAACATGTGTGTTATTGGAGCCAGACTCTGCCCATCTCCTCCCCACACCAGCGCTGGCCAATGCTCACATTGGCTACCTGTCCTGTGCATGCTTGAGATTCGTAAGCCGATTCCAGGGGACAGTTCCTAACTGTCTGTGGAAGGGGCTGAAACTAGGCAGGCACGAGGTGTTGTGTTTCTAGAGCGATCGTGCCTGTTGCCAGAGGGGGACCGACAGAGCAGGGGATTGGCACTGGCAGCTCCCCCCCACTAAGCTCCTGACTGCCCGTGAGAGCCAGGCTAAGAGACGTGTTTTCTTTGCTGCGTTATTAAGCTGTCTTTTGCTTTTAGGGTTCTGGGACCTGTCAAAATACAGGCCATCCTCGCCAAGATTCTGGGCCCTTGTTCCTTTGAACTGCAAGAGCAGCTGTGGAGAAATGCCGCTTTCCCTGCAGGGTGGTTGACAGCTGGCTGACAGCCCCCAGCCAGGCTGCTACCAATGGGGTTGCAACAAAGCCAGTCCAGACTTGGGGAATCAGTCCTGTCCCCACAGGGAGGTTGGATGGGACCCTGTCACACCCAGACCCCATCACGAGGCAATAGAGCTGAGAACTGGAGGAGAAGGGCAGCACAAGGCCTTGATCGGAGAGGTATTAGCAAGGACTTCCCTGGTGGTCTAGTGGTTAAGAATTTGCCTTTCAAAGCTAGGGGACGCAGGTTCAATCCCTGATTGGGGAGCTAAGATCCTATATGCTGTGGAATAACTGAGCCCACACGTCCCAACTAGAGAGTGTATGGGCCACAACGAAAGATCTCACATGAAGCAACAAAGATCCCATATGTTGCAACTAAGACCTGATGCAGCCAAATAAATAAGTACAAATATTTTTTTATAAAAAGAAAGGTGTTAGCACACCATTACCAAGGACATGGAGCTTGATGCTAGGGGGCCCATGCTAAGTCCAGCTCCACCACCCACCATGTACTTGCTGTTGACCATACCAAGTTCCTTCACCTTGCTGAGCCTGAGGTTCCTCATCTGTGAGATGAGGGAGATACTAATATAGTATCCACCTCCTAGGATCATTTTCAAGATGAACTGAGTCACGATCTTCTTTGATGCAAAGCAGTGAGTCCAGTGCCTGGTCCGTGGCAACCGAACTCCACTCAGATGTTTCCTTCATGGGGTCTTAGTGCCGTAGGTGGGCCCTCGGGGGGAAGGAGTGCTCAGAGCTGGGAGTCAGGACTCCGGGTTTCTGATCCTGGCTCTGCCGCCGTCCCTGGTGTGACCTCAGGCAAGTCCAAGCCACTTTCTGAGCCCTTGTTAACATTTTCCTGGTGACAGAAAATTGAGAGATGGTGGTAGTGCTGTGATGACCCCTAAGCCCAGGAGTAACTGGGAGTGCCTGGGTCTAAGAATGGCAGGTGCAGGGGTGGGGGCTGGCAGGATTCCAGGTAGGATTGGACCTCCCAGTAGGGAAGCTATCCTCAGAATGAAAGCTTTTCCTTGCACCTGCTCTTAACCCCTGAAACTGGCTCAGTGTTGAAGACATGTGAGGTATGCCTCCCAGTATGACTGTCTGATGCTTTCTCTCTCTCACACATACACACAGCAGAGAGAGCCACGGAGACCTGGGAAACCATGTGGATGCAGGGCACTGATTCATTTCTGCCAGGGATGGGGAGGTGGTGGCACTTACTCCCCAGAAAACTTTGACCAGGAACAGGCCCGAAGAGGGAATCTGAGCTGGGGGGATCTTCAGACATCTTCCAGTTTATGGGGTAGTGCCCCTTTTCACCCCCAGCTGCTACTTGGCCAGGCCTGCTCCTCTGGGAAGCTGGTTCTCATTGCTGCTCCCACCATGTTCTCCCAAGACTTGGACCCTTTGAGAAATGAAGGAATGGAGTTTCAACACAACAACTGAAGACTTGCCTGGTAGTTCAATGGTTAAGACTCCAAGCTTCCACTACAGGGGGCAGGGGTTCAATTTCTGGTCTGACAGCTAAGATCCTGCATGCTGTGTGGACAAAAAAAGAAAGAAAATGTTAAACTTACCAACCATTTACTTTGAGTCTCACACTCTCTAGGCATGAGCTGGGCACTTCAGCATGCCTTGTCTCACTTAATTTGATCTTTCAAGCTCCCTTATCCCATGAATCTTCATCTGGTTCTCACAATTTCTCCCTCCATCCATGGTTATTTGAGCCCCATGCCCTCTCCTCCCCATTGACTGTGAGCTGCTCGAGGACAGGCTCAGCCCCTGGTTCCCCTTGTGTCTTTGCAGCCCCAGGCTCCAGCCTCAGCATGTTGACTGGTTTCTGTTGAATTAAATTATGTTGAGTTAAATCTGATTAATCTGGAGAGAGGCTTACTGAATTTAATTTATGTGATTTGCAGAGTTAAAGAGTTAGCTCTGTTGGGAGGGAGGAGGGAGGAAATTATATATTGAAAGCAGAGTATATAATATATGGAGGGCAATGCTTACTCAAGTGGAAGATTGACACTAACGGTGGAGTTCTGGCAGGAGGCAGGTGTGATTGGGAGATGGACTGGGAGCATTTTGTTGGAGGGAAGGGCAGGGATGCATATTGGAAAAGAATCGTCCACAAGGGTGTGGGTGGACCCGCATGGCTTTGGGACCCTCCACCCTGTGCCAGGCTGACCCGGAGAAGGAAGAGGTGATGACGCATCCTAGGCACTTGGCTGGGGAACTTTGTGCAGCTGGGGTTTCCTGCTGTGACCACAGTAACAAGGCTTCCTGAAGAGGGTGGGGATTTGCCCCATGAGTTTGCCCCGAATGGGAAAGAACTCAACCAAATAATGTCTTCATCTACAGACTGAAGCCTGGTGTCCCCAGACCTGGACTCTGCCAACCACTGCACCCTTATTTCCCCCTGCCCCCATGTTCTACTTCCCCCATCCCAGCCTTGAGTCACCCTATTCCCATCTCTTTCAGTGGCCTCCCTGACTCTGACCCATTATCACATCCTTTCACCCCATCCTTCTAGGTTAGACTCAGATCCCTCCACCTCTAGGAAGCCTTCTCTCATTTCCCCACGGCCAGTACCCACCCCCCCACCCCCCGCCCCCTTCAGTGCCCTATTGTAGCTTCTTCTGTGTGTCTCATGCTGCTTTATGCTTAAGTTGGGTTTGGGGGGATTGAACTCATCTCCTTCCTTCCCCAGAGTGAGCTCCTTGAGGGAGCTCTGAGTCATGGGTTCCTCGTGGCGGGCCTGGCCCAGAGTGTACGCATGTGGGGGAGGGAGAACAACCCCAGGAAGTGGGTGACCCTGTAGCCTGGCCTGCAGCAGCCTCTGGTGCAGCACAGGTTAATCAGGGGTCCATGTGACTAATAAATATTTACTGGGTGTTAAGTTTTTAGCCTAATGCAGGATTTAGCAGCCATTCTCATTTATGGTAATGGGAGGCATGTGCTACCCTGGGGGATTAGGGGAGGGAGCTCACTCCACCTGCCATCAGAGCCCCACCCCCCACCAGACTCAACTGCCCCAACCAGGAAGCCCCAGAGACCTCCTGGAGGTGGAGCTTGGGTTTCTAATGATTTTCCTGGGCTCTCCAGTATAGCCTCTACCCCAGGCAGCTCCCAACACCCCCTCCACTCCCTCCTCACTGAGTTCTCACTCTTTCACTGTGCCTGCTTCTGTGCTGGGCACTGGGGGCACACCTGAGCAGATGCAGCTTCTTCTTCCAAAGGAATCCCCTCATTTTTCATATCTTCCCTGAGAAATGATTCCCAGATCTTGTTCTTGCCCAGCACTTCACAGTGAGTCATCAAAACCCTGGGGAATCATCTGGGGAGGAGGAAAGGCACAGTGAGGTCTTTGCAGAAGGCAGAGCACAGGGGTGTGCAGAACCCTCCAAATATAGGGGTGCAGAATCCTCCAGGTGTAGGGGTGCAGAATCCTCCAGGTGTGGGGGTGTGCAGAGCCCTGCAGGTGTCAGGGTACAGAAGTCTCCAGGCATAGCGGTGTAGAACCCCCCAGGTGTAGGTGTGCAGAAGTCCCCAGGTATAGGGATGTGCAGAACCCCCCAGGTGTAGGGGTGCAGAACCCCACAGGTGTAGGGGTGCAGAACCCCACAGGTGTAGGGGTACAGAAGTCCCCAGGTGTAGGGGTGCAGAACCCCACAGGTGTAGGGGTACAGAAGTCCCCAGGTGTAGGGGTGCAGAACCCCACAGGTGTAGGGGTACAGAAGCCCCCAGGTGTAGGAGTGCAGGGAATTTGTTGCACACTGCCAGAGGGCACCCTTTCACAGACCTCACAAGGCTGGAAGCTGAAATGGACAAATGCTGCACAGAGGGGAGATGGGTATGTATGTGCTGGGACCAGAGGAGGCCCAGGGGCTGTGGGGAATGGAAGGGTCCCCTCACTCAGCCTGGGGAGGTTTCTCCAAGAAAGCAGTCTTGAGATGCAACGTGAAACCAGACAGAGAAGAGGGAATTGACATTTTAGGCAGAATGAATAATGTATACCAAGATCCAGAGGCACAGAAAAAAATCTGAGAGACCATGATGAATTTGTGACTGCTGCTGCTAAGTTGCTTCAGTCATGTCCAACTCTGTGTGACCCCATAGACGGCAGCCCACCAGGCTCCCCCATCCCTTGGATTCTCCAGGCAAGAACACTGGAGTGGGTTGCCATTTCCTTCTTCAATGCATGAAAGCGAAAGTGAAGTCGCTCAGTCATGTCGGACTCGTCGCGATTCCACGGACTGCAGCCTACCAGGCTCCTCTGTCCATGGGATTTTCCAGGCAAGAGTCCTGGAGTGGGGTGCCATTGCCTTCTCCGGTGTTTGTGGCTAGAGTGGTGCTATTCAGTATAGTAGCCACTAGCAGCATGTGGCCATTTAAATTCATTAAAATTAAACAAAACTAAAATCAATCTTTAAGTCACACAAGCTACCTTTCAAGTGCTGAGCAGCCAAGTGTGGCTAGTAGTGCTGATGGATTAAAGAGTCTCCATCATTAGAGGAAACTGGATTGTCCAGCACTAGAGTGTAGAGTAGCGGGGATCCCCAGAGAAGAGCCCACAAGGTCACTGGGGTCAGATTGCAAGGAGCCTTGAGTGATCTGTGAAGGACTCTGGGCTCCTTCCTAGGGGAGGAGAGAGTCAGGTCTTCCCTGGACCTCCGTGCACTGGAGCACAGAGGTTGCTCCTACATTCCACAGCCGTGTATGAAGTTTTGCTCTGTGCCCTGTGTCCCTGGTTTACAAGAGAGGCATATGCCTAGGAGCCTGGCCTCTGGAGAAGGATCAGATGCTTCCTCAGAGATGTCAGGGCTCTGAGATTGCCAGGGTCTGTGAGCAAGCAGCAAACACAGCACCTGTCCATCACACCAGCCCGCCAGAAAACTCTCAGCAGAGACTGGTCAGGGCCAAAACCAGAAGATGCAGCTTGTGGGAGGCTTGGTCAAAGTTCATGACAATTCATGAGCCACAGAGAACAGAGCAGCCCTGGGGAGCCGGCCAAGTGCGCCGTGTGCTGGGGGAGTGGGAGTGGGTGGAAGTGATCAGGAGGACATAGCATGGGAGAGTGTCTGTCTGTTCCTGGGCTGCCCTGTGCCTCCTTGCCCCACAGATCAGTTTCTCCCTCTGTCACGCTCAGCTCCAAGGTCACTTCCTCTAAGTAGTCTTCCCTGATGGGTTAAAGAGCCCCAACTGCCTGTCTCCTGGATTTTCACATGGCACTTGTCTCACGGACTGCTGCCATGTCTGTCTCCTTAACTCAACCTTGGATGCTTTGAGGACCCAGACCTGCCTTAACTGTGGTCATTTCCCTGGGCTGACTGTGCTTCTTCGTGAATCGGCCCCCACTGCTCCCCCTCTGCATCAGGATTACCTGTTTGTGTCTCTGTATCTGGGCTTCCCTGGTGGCTCAGCAGTAAAGAATCCACCTGCCAAGCAGGAGACCCAGGTTCTATCCCTGGGTTGGGATGATCCCCCAAAGAAGGAAATGGCAACCCACTCCAGTATTCTTGCCTGGGGATTTCCATGGACAGAGGACCTGGCGGGCTATGTGTCCATGAGGTCGCAAAGAGTCAGTCAGACACATCTTAGTGACTAAACAGCAACAATCATCTCTGGATCCACCATTAGACTATGAGCTCCTTTCAGCTCAGGGGCCGTCTCGTTCAGCTCCCTAATTGCCTGAACAGTTGAGTGAAGGCAGGAGGAGGGGGGTGGTTCTGTGTCAACCCTGCCTGGAAGCCGAGGACCTGTGGGCAGATGGAAGCAGGAAGGGGCCCAGGCGGGCAGGGGGAGGTGAGAGGAGGCAGGCCAGGCGCACATCCCCCCTCCCTGCTGCTGAGCCCCTCTGCTCTGACCTGAGCAGCCTCCATTGGGAGGGGCATCCTGTCTGCTCCCCGGGCTCCAGGTTTCCTCTGTGAGATGGACCCACTCCTCCCCCGCTGCTTGACTGCCGCCCGAGAAGATCATGGTAGATCCCTTTATTTCTTGGGCCGGCCTTGAGGTAGAAATCCTTGTTCAAAGTGCCACTTGGTGACTCTCGCAAATTGTTCCTGACAGCCCCGCAGAAGGCCGGGCCATCTGCCTTGCCCTTTCGCAGGGCGGAAGGGGCTGCGAGGAGAGAGATTAGGTTTCCACTTCAGTCAATACTTTGATGTTCAAAGCTGTTTAATATTCATTAAGCCAGCCCTTCAGTTGTAATTGCAGTCATTACCCTCCCTTTTATGATTGTCTGTAAATGTTATGGGACAGACGGGCACAGCTATTCTAATGATGGAGGGTTTTGATGATGGATAAAAGGTTGAATGGAAACCCTTCAAATCTGTCTCCATACGCTTTGGTGCCCGCTCCCACCCCTCTCTGCTTTTTTTTAACGCTTAAAAGATGGTGTTTGGGATGAGAGGGAAGGATGGCTCCAGTTAAGTCACGGTTTGTTAATTTTACAGACACAAACATTGTCCTGTGGTCTCAGACTGAACCTGAACTCCCCCACATACCTGGACTCAGTCCTTAGTCAGGCACTGAGCCCTGACCAGCCACAGCCTCAGCCTTGACCCTGGCCACGGTCTGCACTCTTGGGACCAGGAGAAGAAAGCTAGGTTTTCACTCCCTCCATTTAGAGATCATAAACTGTTAGATCAGGTTTGGACCTTAGAGACCACAGTGCTTTTGCTCTGCAGAGGGGAGGGGGCCACCTTTGGGGAAATCAGACTTGCATTAGAATCCAGGCTCTGCCACTTTCTAGCTGTTTGATTTACTGAATGTCTCTGGTGTTCAGGTTCTTTTATCTATTAAGAATAAGGAGTTATAATACCTACTAGCCAAGCCGCTATGAAGATCCCATTAAATAACAGGTGTGCAAAGAACATGGGCTCAGCCAGTGCCAATTCACAGGGTGAGACTGGCCCCTTGAATTCCTGTGAGAGCTTGTTGGCCCTATGCTAAGAACCCCAAACTTGCTTGAAGATGTGGGCATTAGGAGTGAGTCCTGTCATTGGAAGTGCAGGGTACCTTTTGCCCACCTCTCCAGCCTTAGGTTTTGATAGTCCTCTCATGCACCCTCTTTTGAGCCCCCCGGTGTCACAGGTTGAGATCACCAGAAAGCAGACTCTAAGGCAGTTTTGTGTGCCCAGTGTTTATGAAGGAAGCCCTTGGTATCAACCTTTGGGAAAGGAGTTGGGGAGGAAGCATCGGCAGAGGAGATGCAGGTTAAATGCCTTTCCATGGGGAAGTTTGGATCTGAAATAACTGCCTGGGTCTTTATACACCTGCCTTGATCCATCATTGAATATGAGTGCTTCCAGAAGGGCAGGACTTGAGTGAGGTGACTTTGCAGCTGAGGCGAGCCCTGAAAGGGCTGACAGTTCCAGCAGCAGTGCTAGCAGCTGGGAAGCAAGCCCTTCACCGAGTGGGGTCCGGAGCCGCATCACTCTCATCCTCCACGACCAGAATTCGTGGTTGTCCCCAAGTGCTTCCCTTAGAATGCTATGTCTACTTAGCACATATTGGCACATGTACACGCACACCCAGGACCACCGTTACACAAACATGTCAGGCTTCTCAAAACCCTTTCTTTAAAATGCTCTGTTATTACCTCCTCCAGAAAGCCTTCCTTGGTTTCTCTCCTTCGCCCACCTATTGGAACAAATTGCTTCTCTAACCCACTCCTAAGATTCACGGGGAGAATGCCAGGAAAGTGGATTTCCTTTTACTGAATAGCAGAGCATTTTGTAGCTGGCCTCGTGTGGAGTGGAGTGGGCCTTCGCAGTCAGCGTCCAGGTGACCTTGGCGGGTCCTCCCTGCCCTGCTAGTCTGTGATTCCTCCAGGTCTCATTCTGGGTGACCTGCGTCCCCAGCTGTGCATGAACCTCACAGTAGAGCAGGGCCTAGGCCTTCTCTGTTTCTACCAAGTGCGGGCACTTGATTTGCTGAGATCCAAGTACATGCCACACTCTAGTGGGCAAAGCAGAAGATTCAGCTTTGTGGGCATAGGAACTCTGGCCTGGAGTGGAGGTCAGATGGAAAAAGAACCATAGCTCTGTGGGGCAAGCTCAACAACAGAGAGACGTGAGAGATGAACCCCTCAGGGCCTGTCTCAGGGGCTCACCCCCAGCTGGTTCAGCGTGCACTTGAGTGAGTGGATTGGCCAGGGCCTCTGTCTCCGGCAGCAGAGGATAGACATACATAGTAAAGACAGTGAAGACGTACTGAATGAATGAATGAATGGCTTGAGTGAATGAATGACAACAGATCAAAGACTGAGAGCCACTGAGTAGATTCCCAACCTCTTATCCAAAACCCTAGAAGCTGCATTTATTTCAAAAGCCTGTACTTTTTTGGATTTTAGAGGGCAAACGAAGGTGAACATCCAGGTATTATTTAATACCTCACTGGGGTCTGAAACAGCACCCATGATCAAACACAGTGATTGTGCAGTGAAACATGAATATCCATGAACAGTGGATTCTATCAAGACTCTGTAAAGTGAAAGTCACTCAGTTGTGTCCGACTCTTTGAGACCCCATGGATTATACAATCCATGGAATTCTGTAGGCCAGAATACTGGAGTGGGTAGCCTTTCCCTTCTCCAGGGGATCTTCCCAACCCAGGGATCGAACCCAGGTCTCCAGCATTGTCGGCAGATTCTTTACCAGCTGAGCCACCAGGGAAGCTCAAACATATTGGAGTGGGTCGCCTATCCCTTCTCCAACAGTTCTTCCCAACCCAGGAATTGAACTAGGGTCTCCTGCATTGCAGGTGGATCCTTTACCAACTGAGCTATCAGGGAAGCCTCATGCAAATTCAGGTCAGGTTACCAAACACCTGTGGTTCTTCAGAGCTTCTTGAATTCTAAGATGCCAATAAGAGAGTGAAGGCTGTACTATGACCAACAGGTTCTTCCTAGCTTCAAAAAGTCCTCCTGAAGATGCAGAGCACCATCCTCACCCCCGACTGCACTGCCCCGTGCCTCCCTGGTTCCCCTCAGACCCTGAGCTGGGCCCCAGTTCCTTGTGTCTTTCCTTTTTCTGTGTCTTTCCTCTTCCCCCGGGGCAGATCTCTGCCATCCTGGAGTCAGTTAAATGGGAGTCTCAGACCATTTCTAATCACATGTCATTAGCATTCTAATGGCACCTGCTAAGTAGGAGGACAGTGGCTTTTATCATAGGGCAAGCCAGAGCAGCCTGGGCTCAGAGGCTGGGGGCCGCTGTGCCTGTCTTTGAGCCATCGTCAGGGCTCAGGGCTTCAGCATGGTCCTAGCCCCTGATGGGCGGATTGCCTCCTCCACATCTCTCACTAATACCTTCCCAGGGTAGGAGACTACGTGATTCTATACAAGGATTCTTTCCTTCCTTCATCTCCTCATTCATTTATTCAACAAAAATGTCTGAGCACGTACTATGTACCCACATAATGTTGTGATTGTTCAGTGAACTGGGGCAGTGTAGATACTAAAGAAAAACCCTTTTAAGAGAAAAGTAAATTTCAGTTATATATTTGTTGTATCAGGTCAATGTAATACTTTTGTTTTGTATAGGATGCTGTGCTTTGCAAGTGTTACTTTAATCCTTACCAACAAGCCCGTGAAGGAGGTGATGGTAGGGGAGTTCTTGGGAAGCAAAGTAGTGAATTGCAGCATCTTGAGAGTGGTGGGCCACCACCTCTATGCTTTTCTAAGCTGTTTCTTCCTCACATGCAAAATGACATTTATTTTTAAAAAATGACATTTATTAAATGTTGCTTCCATCTTGCCAGCCTCCCTCCTGGGTCTTCTATCTGTGGAACAGTCTAATCGCGGGATACATTTCTGAGCTTTCCTACTTTCTGGCGCAGTGAACTCCTCCTCAGCCATCAAAGGCCATTCTGGGTCCTTCTTCAGGGATGTTAGAAGCTGTAGAGTCATCTGTGCTGTGATTAGCCATTTCAGTTGTGTCGGACTTTGTGGACCTCAGCCTCCAGTATCCTCTGTCCATGGAATTCTCCTGGCAAGAATACTGGAGAGGGTTGACATGCCCTCCTCCAAGGGAACTTCCCGACCCAGGGATTGAACCCGAGTCTCCTGCGTCTCCTGCATTGCAGGCAGATTCTTTCACCACTGAGCCACTGAGGAAGCCCATAATACTCCCTGGTCTATGAGGCCCAAAATACTCAGCTGCCCTCAACTTATACCATGTCTTCTGTTCAGTGTCTCAACCCCTGACACACAATAGACTGTAAGATCCAGGAGAGCAAGAGTTGGAGTCTGTTGTACTTTGAATATCCCAGTACTGGAGCTGGGCTCAATAGGGCCTCAGTAAATATTTGTTTAATTCATACATGATGCCCTTCTGATGTCCCATAAATTTCACTTCGTGCCTTCTTCGTCTGCATTTTCAGGGCTTTGTGTGTATGTGTGTAGGTCTTCGATTTTCCTGCCAACCTTGCTAACTAACTCTAGGCTGGGAACTCTGTGAGCTGAATTAAATATCTCAACTTATTTAAAAATCCTGATCCATGGGGGAGTGTAAGAACAGAAAACCAGTAATGAGTGCCTACTATGTGCAGTACTCTCACTGCACTCTCTCACTCAGCCTTCATGATGAGTCTTTTCAATTAGTTGCCATGATCCCTAGTTTTCAGATGAGGAAACTGATGCCAAGGAAGATGGAATTTCTTGCCCCAAAAATGGCAGTAGCAGGACCAAAATGAATGAATCTGAATCTGGGGCTGCATTCCCAGGCTGAGAGGTGGAGGCACCTTCAGAGAGGTGCCTGCACAACGCAGCCCATGGGCAGGATGCAGATAAGCCCGCCTGAGTTCTGTGGGCCCCCAGGCTGGCCTCTGTGCCCACTCTCGCTACAGCACCTTTGGTAAGCAAGTCCTGGCCTCTGAGACCGTGTCCACCCCCATCTCTCTGCCAGGGTCCCTGCTTGCATTCCTGGGGGCAGTGTAGGCAGTGTAGGCCGTAGCTCTATGGACCAGTGTGGAAAGGGCCAGACCCCAGGTCACGCTCAGAGGGAGCCCTGGCGTGCCCATCAGCCCAGAGTGGGCTGCACCGCCTGGCTGAACCCAGAGTTTCTTTGTTAACCTTGAGTCTCCACATTCCCCAGCCCTGCCTCTCCTCAACCCGCCCTCCTGTCTGTAACCCCAGAGCCCTGAGCTCCCCATCCTCTCTTCCCTCTGGGCCCTGAGCCAAGCCTCCCCCGGCTGCCCTCTGCCAGCCTGTGAATGTCGCTTTGTGCGCAGCCCTGACGTGAGGTCCTTCCTGGGGAGGTGTTATTTTAATATATGGAGGGCAGTCATTTCATTTCATAAAGATAGCTTGTTTGGAGGGGCCAGCGGCAGCCCGGGAGAGATCGCACTTGACAGATGCAGGGACGGCCTGCGGTTTGGGGCTGGAGATCATGGTGTGCGCCTCTGCAGCCCCGTGCCGGGCGCTGCGCCCCGAGAGCCATGGCTGGAATGAGTCCTGCCGCCTGGGGCCCAGGCACCAGGTAACTGTTCTCCCTCCACTGGTGTGGCAATACCCAGTAATGGGAAATCTGGGCAGGCTCCGGAGAAAGGCAAAGCTGGGCATGAGGGGGCAGGGCTGGCAGGTAGGGAGTGCGTGGGTTCTTCTCCAGCTCCATCCTTGCCTCCCTCCCCCATCACAAGACCTGTGGGAATCTCTGCCCACTGAGTCCCCATCAGCAGAGAGGAATACCCAAGGGCTTTCAGGCACTGTCACTGCAAGAGACTTTTACTCCAGCACACACCTCCCCCGCCCCCCGAGGGGAATTCTGAAAATAAATGAGGAGCGAATTTCGTCTCCTGCCACCTTGAACCCTGCAGCCAAGCCAGGGTGATGGACGGGGTGACAAAGTCTGGACAAGGTTCGTTCCAGGACAGGTCTGGTTTGCTGCCGAGCAAAACACCTGGTCCTTGGGGGGGGAATGAGACATGCAGGCAGCCTTACAGCTCCTCTCTGCAACAAGGATCCTTTCTCTGACTGTGGCGGGAGGGGCCAGTGGGGTCCAGGGCTGGGCAGTCCCAAGGCACCCACTGCCAGGCAGCCAGGTTGTTGAACTTGGAAGTGCGTGCGCTTTCCTCAGCTCAACAGGGCAACCCACAGCTCCCGGCAGTGCTCACGGGGAGTGACCGGATGCAGGCGGGGCTTTATGGTAACTCCAGTGAGAGGTTGGTGTTGGGCTGGGCGGCCCACGTGAGGCTGTCCACTCTGCTGGGCTCATCCTCTGTGTCCAAGAGGGGGTCCCAGGCTATGATGAGGATAATCCACTGAAACTCAAGTCTCTCTCGTCTCCTAGGAATTCCCTGGAGAATGTCAAATTGTCAGCCTTGGGATGGGGCAGGAGATACAGGAGCTGATTTTTGTCTGAGGGCTCTTTGAGTTTCTGCCAACCTCTTTAAGGTGCACTTTTAGATAACTCCCAAGACAGGGAGAACCTGGGCTAGACCTGGCTGGTGGATGATCAGGCAAGAGATCAAGAGCCTCATTCCTGTCCTTCCCTGGGCCTAGCCCTTTGCCCTGAGATCTCCCTACCTGCTATTCTGCTTCTTTGTGGTCTTGTCTCACCATCGCCCTGATCTCCAGAGTCTCATCTGAACCACGTCTGTGCCATCTCTTTGCTGAATGAGTGATATTATGTGCCCACTTCCACATCCACGTACCTTGTTTCCATTTTGTTCTTTCTCCTGCTGGCAGTGTCCTTCTTTACAACTGGAACTCTCACATACTACAGCTGGGTGCAAAATTTATACAACCACTTTGGAGAGCTGGAAGGATTTACCAAAGGCAAGCTAAGTATACCCTTCAGCCTAGGATGTCCACTCCTCAGAGCAAAAAGAAAAAAGCTTATTTATATTCACCAAAAGATGGTACAGCAATGTTGTTAACACCCCTCTTCTTAATAGCTCAAGCTACCCAAGTACCCATCCACAGTAGAATGGATTCTCACAAGGGATATGATGCAGCAGCAAGAGCAAGTGAACCACAGTTACATGAAATAATGTGAAGGAATCACAAACAGAATATTGAATTGTATTTTTTTTTAAGAAGCTCAGTACAAAAGAATACACACTCTCCAGTTCCAACCATATAAAGTTTAAAGACAGGAAAAATTAATCAATGGTTTTAGAAGTTAGGATAGTGGTTATGCTTTGGGAAACTTGCTTCTGGGGAACTAATGTTTTGCCTCTTGATCATGGTACGGGTTTGATGTCATCATCCAGCTATAATTGATGATTTCTGCATACTTCTCATGTATGTTCTATGTCAATGCAGTATTTTTAAAGTGATTGATTTAAGAAAGAAACCACAAATAATAAATGCACAGCATCTGAGTTTGCCCCTACCCTGGAACTAGGCGGGGTTACTGCGGTACCGTTGATGCTGTGGTCACTGCCTGCAGTCTTCTGTCGAGGCTTTCTGTCACTGTATTCTGCAATTTTTGAAAGCTGTACGTGCCTTGAAGATAGTGGAGCCTCCCTATCCTCACCTGTCAGTGCATTCCGACCTGATGTCCAGCCGTTCCTCCTGCATTTCTTTCCTCGAGAACTTTTTCTGTCCCTGGAGTCTACTTTGCCACATGCTGCTGCAGGCTGGAGATACCAAGAGCAGGGACCCCAGGAACACCCTCATGAAGTGACTGAGGGGGATTGGCCAGTGAGGACTCCCGCTCCCTGGTCCCAAGAGGAACATAACTTGGAGGTTCACTTTCTTCATGGGCTCTCAAGTTCCCAGTGGGACTAAAGTGCTTCATTACAGATCTTCTCTTGGCTCTTCCCTCCCCTGTCTCAGTTCTTTGCTTTTCCACCAGCTTTCCTGGCTTCATGTTGCAAATTTTAGCTCCTTGAGTACTTATCTCAGGGTCACTTTTGGGGGAACCCAGAGTCAGAGAGACTAGACCTCTGACTACACCATTCACAGGGTCTCCTCCTAGCAGGTACCAAGAAATTTCTGTTGACCAACTAGAGAGACACATTTCCTTTTCTAATTCTCTGCATCATACCTTCCCTTCCCACAAAATCTCCTTCTGCATGCCCATGGTGCTTCTTCTGCATGCCCACGGTGCTTCTTCTGCAGGGGCAGAATTGGTTATGTGTCTTGTGCAAAACCAGCATGATACAGAACTTCGAATATTCCTAGTGCCAGGTGCCCTCCCACCCTGGAGCCTAATTCTTAAATGAAGGAAGTGCCTACATCCCCCAGGCATTGTGCTGTGGTGGTGACTCCTCGGTGTGCCAGCATCCATCCCCTGACAGAGGGAGCAGCCCCGTTACCTGCCCTTATCAATTATGTCATATGATCCACTACAGTCATAGTAGCTGCTAAGACGTGGGTGGCTCTTCATGGCCCAGGAAGAAGCACTTCCTACTTGGTTCTCTGTCTTTCCAGCAGCCCCAAGAGCCCGCATTACAGATGCTAAAATTCAGACTCAGAGATGAGATGTGACCATTCAAGAACACACAGCTAGCAGACGGTTAGGGCTGGATCCGGAACTGAGGTCTCTGTCCCCAGAGTTATTTTATGCAGTAACACACATCTGGTCTGATGGCATGGAAAGTTTACACAGGCTGTCACATTTGCAGCGAATGTACACTGGCAGTGTCACTCTTATCATTGTTGGTCAACCCTCCACTCCTCGAAGCAGGAATTATCATTGCTCCCATTTTCCAGATGGGAACACTGAGGCCCAAAGAAGGAAAATGTAACACACAGTGGCTCACGCTGAGGAAGCGGTGGAGCTGGGATTCAAACTTAAGACCCCAGAGTCCTGCCGCCTCTGCTGGAGACGTAGCAGAGATCCCTGTTGTCCTGCTCCTCTGATGCCCCACCCACCCTGGCGCTCTTAGATATCTGTCAGGTGCTCAGAAAATATCTGTCACTGGCCGCTCCCTCTGGCCAGACATGTGGAAGCATCCGTGTCCTGTGTAAAGCCAGGAACTGGAATGAGGAGGACAATTCCTAGAAAACAAGTTTTCTTAGGTATTTGAAAATTGTATATATCAATACAAATAACTGAATTAAATCATGAAACAGAAAATAATAAAGAAATCAGTAAATTTATCCCTTCTTCCTGGGAACCCTGGAGAGATGAGACCATCCTCTGTCCGAGGAACCATCTGGCCAGAAACCATTCCTCATGGGCTCCACCAGACCCTCCACCGCTGGCCTCGTGGTGGCTTGTGAAGGGTGCTCAGGACCCCAGCACTTTTCATATTGTTCCGAAGTGTAAATCAGGCCCCGCCTGCTGACCTCTTCTCCCCTCCTTATGCCTCTGGATGCCCTCATAAACTTTGCAGAGCTTTGCACGTCAGACCGTGCTTCCCATGGCACTAAGCTGGAGACAGGGCTCATGCCTGCTGCTTCAGTGAACTACCAGGAGCCCCGGAGACAGCCTGCACTCAGATCGTGGCTTCAGTTTCCTCCAGATTTTGTGATTCCTCCTCCAGCTGTTATCACCTCCTGGCCATTCATCCACATGGATAGATCCGGTGGTCGTTTTTCAGTCCTTATCTTACTCAACCTATCAGCACATCTCCCTTCCGGAAACACTTCCTTCTCTTACTTTCCAGAACATCACCCTCTTTTGGCCCTCCTCCTTCCTCACTGGACACGCCATCTCTTTTCCTCTGCTACTTCCTCCTCCTCTCCTTGACCTCTGAATTTTGCAGGGTCCCAGAGGCTGGGAAGTTTCCCTGGAGGAAGAAATGGCAACCTACTCCAGTATCCTTGCCTGGAAAGTTGCATGGACAGAGGAGCCTGGTGGGCTACAGTTCATGGGGTCGTGAAGAGTTACACGTGACTGAGTATGCACACACACACACGTCTCAATCCTCAGCCCTTTTCTCTCTTGTTTCTTTTTTTTTTTTTTACAAGTTTTTAAGTTGATATGTTGCATTTTCATTTTTACTCAATTCAAGAAATTTTTTTGTTGTTGTTGTTCCTGCCACTTGGCATGTGAGATCTTCGTTTCCTGACCAGGAATCAAACCCAAGCTCCTAGCAGTGGAAGCATGGAGTCTTAGCCCCTGGACCACTAGGGAAGTCCCAAACCTTCTTTTCTTTATCTGCATGTTACTGTTGTTATTTCTGTATGGTGGAGGTTTGCCTTTTTATCTTCAGCCTGAATTCTCCCTTCTTGTGAACTCCCTGATCTCAGATATCTGGTTTAATCTCCATTTGGATGGTGAACACGTGTCTCAGACTTAAGAACTTTAAAACCAGTGGGTTCTCCGTGACACTACATCCCAGGCCTGATTCTCATTCCAGCTTCTTAGCACAGCAGAGGAAGCTCCATTCTGCCTGGTGAATGTTCAGGCTGAAAGCCTTAGGGCCATCCTTGAATGTTCCCTTTCTTTTGTATCCTACATCAGTCAGCAGAATCTGTAGTCTCCATGTTCTAAATATGTCCAAGATCCCACTGCTTCCCACCGCCTCTCCTGCCTCATTGTTGTTCAGTTGATAAGTCACGTCTGACTCTTTGCAACCCCATGGACTGCAGCACGCCAGGCTTCCCTGTTCTCCACTAGCTCCCGGAGTCTGCTCAGATTCATGTCCATTGAGTTGGTGATGCCGCCTAACCATCTCATCCTCTGCTATAGTAGACCCACAGCCAAAGCATCGAGCCTGATTGCAGTCCCCCACCTGGTCCCTGCCTGTTGCCTTTCTCCCACCTGGGAGTCTGCAGTTCACACAGCAGCTAAAGCAGTCATGTGAAAAATTGTCTGATCAATTCACACTCTTTGTTTCAAATCCTCCACTGGCTCCCAGTTTCACTCCTAGTAAAATCCAAGTCCTTCATGTGGCCTGAAAGCTTTGACCTAACCTGGCCCCAGCTACCCCAATGATCTCACCTCCTACCTCCCCCTTCACTCCAGCAACACTGGTTCCTGCTCTTCCTTGAACATACAAAGCACATTCCTACCTCAGGACCTTTGCACCTGCCATGGCCTCTGCCTGAACCCTTTCTCCCCAGGTGGTTGCGTGGCTTGTACCTCATTTTACCCAAGCCTCTGCTCAAATGTCACGCCCTCAGAGAAGCTCTCCCTGCCTCCACAGTAGCCCTGCTGTGTTGTTCATAGCACCTTTTACCACCTGATTATACACATGTACATATACCTATACATATCGTCTGTTCCCCCACTAAAATGCAAGCTCTGTGAGAGCTCAGACTTGGTTTCTGCTCACTGCTCTATGACCAGTGCCCCAGCCTGATCCCTGGCACCTTTTTACAGCTTGCACTCCCTATAACGTCGCTATGTGCATTCAACACTATTCTGAATACTTTACTTGTAAGAATAACTTACTTAGTCCTCACAACAAACCTGTGGACTAGGTCCTCATCTGAAGTTGAAGAACTGAGGCAGAGATTGAAAAACTTGCCTGAAGTCATACAGAGCCAAGATAGGGACCTGGCTTTTAACCACTGCACCCTATGCCTTTTCATGGTAGCTGCTCCAGAAGTATCTGTTGGATGATATAAATCCAGCCACCAAGCGGCTGTTGTTACCAGACTCTTAAGAATATCAAGGACAGCCCAGTAAGCATCCCAAACGCAGTAGCCCCCTGCCCGGACCAGTCCAGGGCAGCGGAGATCCTGCCTAGACTGTGGCCTGTTTAAAACTGCCTGCCACCATCTTGTTCTTCTCCAGGGCCCACGGAGAATAATTATTGAATGAATCCGTGTGTGTTAAGGGACAGTGGAGAAGAAAACCTGTAAATTTGTTTGGGGGACTCTCGAAGCTTCCTGGAGGAGGTCTCTGTGGCTGAGCCATTGAGGAGGCATTTGGCAGACCAGAGGCCGGAAACATCAGGTCCGTGGACCTGTGGGCCCACCTGTTGGTGCTCAGTCATCTGTGGTCACCTAGGCTCCTCTAGCGCTGGAGCCTGAAGGAATGCCCTCTCACCACCTGGTCCCCTTATACAGCGATGCCTGGGGACGGGCTGCCGGGACACAGGCGTCTTCCAGGAGAGCAGACGGCCAGGGCCTGCTAACAGGAAGCAGGACAGTGTGGTCTGAGCACAGTGACCACCTCTGCCATCAGCCTGTCTGCCACCACTGCCACTTCTACTGGAATTGCCACCTCCACACCCCCACCACCCACAGCACACCGGCCACTGCCGCTTCCTCCCAGGGTTTTCATGCCCCCAGCCCTGGTTTGTCACCCTCACCGCTGTGCCCTCCATCACAACTACCGCTGCTGGGCGCACCCCGACTTCTGATGCTGTAACCCAATTCCAGTACAATTCTTTCTACCATTCTAGCCCCAGCTCCTGGTATTATTATCACTGCCACTCATAGTTATTGTTGTTCTTAATGATCTTAACGTTTAATGCATGTAGAATACCATGCAGTTCATCAACAGGGTGACATCATGCTTGCTCTGACAGTCACGGCAAGTTGGGGAGGTAGGCAAGGCATCTTGCAGTGAAGAGGGAAAGGAGACTGAGGCAGAGATGTTGAGCAACTCAGACAACGCCATCCGGGTCATAAAGAACTCAGAGATCAAAGTGAAGGAATAACTGAAATTTACGGAGGGCTTCCTCTAGATCAGATACTATGCTGGGTGCTTTCATGAATTTTAACTCATCTGCATGATGACTTTAAGATGGTGATTTAATCTCCCTTATTTCTAACCCAGGGAAGCTGAGGCTCAGAGAGCATAGAGGTCATGCCTGAGATTGCCCAGATGGTCAGAGGTGGGGCACTGCCAGGCTCCAGAGCCTCTGCCTCGGAGCTCAGGGAAGGTGTGTTGATGTGGTGGTATTGTCCTGGTCCAGAATTCCAGAGACCTCGATCGCAGTTCTCCCACTGAGCTTGGTCACTGCGTCTCAGCAGTTGTGGACCTTTGACCTAGTAGCTCAGCGTCTCTGGGTCTTATTTTAACTGTCTCTGGTTAACACCTGCCTTACCTTCTGTACTATTTGTTAGGGGAGAACGAACGCTGCACCAGGCCACCCCAAGGTCCCATCTACCCGTGGCATTCTAAGATTCAGGTACCTGCGCTGATGTGACTTTAGGCACATGCTCCTCATTCTTTATTCTTCCCCAAACCTTGGGAGGTGGGAATATTGCCTGTTCCAGTGAACAGATAAGGAAAACTGAGGCTTAGGGACGTGACATGACTTGACCAAGGAAACTCAGCTCCTGCCAGTCAAGGCTGGGGTCTCAATCAGGGCCTCTGGCTTCATATTCCAGGCAGCTCCCACCAATACCTCTACTCTGACACCAAGGAGTATCATGGGTCTTGGAAGGATTACCATCTCCCAACCGGTTGTCATCCTACCTCAGCCTCCTGGGTTCTTGCTGTGTGCCAGGTGCTGTGTTAGGCCCACATCTTCAGCGGTGAGAGAGAGACAGTCTCCACCTGGGAGAGGACACTTTACTGAGAAAGGCAGATATCACAGAGACTCCTCCAGAGAACCCCTCCTCTCCTCCCGGGGCCCCAGGAGGCACGGCGCCTGCAGACGAAAGCTGCATCTTCAAGACCAAAGCCGGGGCATTCCTCCTGGCAGAAAGGCCCCTCACTCTATTTTCAGCCTGTCTGAGGGAATCCTGCAGGGCCTCTCTCCAGAGAGAACACAGACCATCCTCTCTGAGGGTTTTAAAGGCTCCTTTGCCGCTAGAAGCTGCCTTTCAGACCCGTCAGGCTAAAGATTTTAACCCGAGATTTAAAAGGACCAGAGATCAAAAGCAGATGCTCCTGGAAGACACTTCAGCCTGCCCAGCCGTCTGGGGACACGGCTATGGAGGAGAAGACGATTCATCACGGACCATGCAAGCCCCTGTTCAATAATAAACAGATGTATTATGGGGGGAAAAGAAAGGGATGGGTGTCAACCCCTTGATTCATTTGTCTCCCTCTCAAAATCACCTCCATCCTGGGCTCCGGAGGGCAGGCGCGGGTGCTTTGAAGCGGAGACATCATGTCAGGGAAATGGAAACATTTCACATTGTAAATCCTGGGGGTTGTCAGAGAAATCCTAATGAGAGAGGAAGCTGCCGGGTGGGGTGGCGGGGAGCACCCTGGACTGGTTTGGGGGGGAGGAGTCTAAAGGCAGTTCTGGGAGAGGGGAACCTGGCCCCCTCCCCCTCCAGACTGACCCTTTCTGCACTGCTCTCCAGCCTCCATCTGCAGTGATACCATTGGGCATGTGGTGACCTTGGCAAGATCCACATGCTTAATTCAGGTTAAAGCTGTTTTATTGGCTTTATCACATAATCACCCCTGGAGCTTTCCTACCTTTCACTTAATGGTGAAGAATCTGAAAATATTTTGATAAGTCACAGATTTAAGTGTGATTACCTCCCAAGATAGGATATCTGTAGTTCTCTATTTAGGGGAAACTGAGTCATAATTCCAAAACCCCACTCAATATAAAGCCTTCAGCCATAGTAAGTACACCCTCACAGTCTGAAAGAGTTAGTATAATGTTCAGGTTCAGATCTGGGGCTCTGGCTCAGTCCTGTGTGTGGAATCTCAGTTCTGTGTGACACGGGGTAAACCACTTCACCTCTCTGAACCTCAGTTTCCGTGTTGCAAAACAGTAATCATATGCTTGGCTTGTTCAGCACAGAGTTCCTCTGATTCCAGGTCTGCCTCCAAGGTGGATTCACACTAAAGTGTAGATTATTGGCTGACTTTACGTTTGAAAATACTGAAGCTTAGAGAATGACTTGTCCAGGTTCACACAGGGAGCTAGAAGCCAGCCCTCTGAGCCCTCATTCAGTGCTCTCTTTACCCTACCCTACTTCCCCCTCTACATTCTGGAAACCTTGATCGGGTATGATGATGGAGAAGGCTGGAGGCAGGAGGCAGAGGACCAGTTAGAAGCCCATTAGGGATGAAGAGAACAAGACCAAGGCAGTGGCCTTGGGGGTGTAGAGGAGAAAAGCCAACATGAATAGCTCTGCAGAGGTTAAAATCCCACTAGACCATTTCTGATTAATTCATCATTTTTTGTCCCCAGCCCCTAGCACATGGCCTAACAGCCATGTAAGCAGATATTACATTTTTTCTTTTGTAATTACAGAAGGAATAGAAGACTGAGTGAATAGATGAATGAATGAATGAATGATTAAAAACAACAGAAGGATGACTCCCAGATGACTTCCAGGTGTCTGGCTTGGCATATTCACTGAAATAGGGAGCACAGGGAGAAGAGAAAAATTTAGAGCGTGATTTATAATATAATCAAAACTTTTAAACTTCCTTTGTGTACAAGGTCCAGAGGCTATAAATTCATTCATTCCAATCAAGTGGACTTTCACTAACACCAGTAGGTGTCTGGCATGGGGAGAGGAGAAGTAAGAAGCAAACCTGCCTGCCCCGGGGGAGCCTACAGTCCAGTGGGGTGGCAGGACTCCCAGGGGTAAATGGCATCCAGCGTGCAGAACAGTGAGTAGGCCTGTGTGACCAGCAGAGAACAAGCAGAGCTGAGAGAACAAGAGTTCCCTGGAGGGCAGGTCAGTCATGGAGGGCTCTCTGGAAGAGGGGAGACTTGAACTAACAGGTTAGATGAAGAATCAGGTTTGGCAAAGGATGGAAGCACCTAAGGGCTAAGGCTTGGATCTGAGGATGGGTCCTGGGTGTGAAGGAACCAGTTTGTCTCCATCCTGGCATCTCCAACATCCAGTAGAGGAGCTGGCATTGAACAGGCAACAATGATCTTTGGAAATTCTTTATCTCACTTCTTATATTCTTGACCAGTAGTTGCCACACAGTGACTCTTTTTGGCCATATGCCTGAAGGTTGAAGGCATTCCAGACCCATAAATATTATTTCCAAAACCAACTGATGCATGAAACTAGACTTTGATTAAATATTACAACCAGCAGTTGGTAATGGAGCATGAGACTGTCATTTATCAGCAAGAAATGTGGACGTAATAATTCACTAAGGCCCTTTGAGCGCTCTCTGAGCTGAGCACTCGGGACAGAGGGGGTCTGCAGGGGTTAGGTTTTGTTTTAGCTGTTTGTGGGGCTCTTTACTAAACTGCTCCTAAAACCATTACTCCCCAGGCTTCTGCCCTCCAAGTGTCCCAGCCACTGAGCCACTTGGAAGGCTTCCATTTATCACAAGGATTCCTTGCCTTCACCTTCAAGTTCGCAGGAGTGGTGGAGGAGGCAGGGTACACGTGGACACTGCTCCTGCATCGTTAGACAGCTGCCCTTTCCCACAGTCAGAGGACCTGCGCATGGGGTGGGGGGAATTCATCATCCTTACATTTAATATTGCTTGGTAGTTACAAAGTGGCCAGTGCTGTGACAGGTGCTGGGGATAACACGGGGAAAAACCATATACAGTCCTTGCCTTCCGTTGAATCCACAGCCTGAGATAGGGAACTGCTAGTCAGTAGACAGTATGCAATGACCGACACTGTAAGAGTGGAGACACCAAGGAGGCCTTTAGACTGGTTTGGAAGTCAGAGAGGGCTTCCTGGAGGAGGTGGGAGTTGAGCTGAGGCCCAAAGGAGGTGTAGACATTGGTTAAGTGAAGACAGAGAAGAGTACTCTGGGTGTTGGGAACAGCACCTGCAGAGTTATGGAGGGGAGAGAAAGCTCGGCACCTTTGGATGATGGGGATAACTCTGGGCTGAATGGGACTGAGGGTATGAAGCCAGAGGTGGCAGAGCTGAGGCTGGACAGGTGAGCTGGAGCTACTTCCATGAAGACCTGGAACCTTATCCTGTTAAGCGGTTTTGAGTGGCCTGGAGAGTAAGGGTGGCCCTGGCTGCTATGTGGATAACAGATAGTAGGACTGAGAGTGGACACCATCAGAGGGACTGGGGTGAGCAGGATGCCTTTTGCACTGTACCTGGGGACCCCCAGCAGATGTGTAGGCTGTGGGAAGTCAGGGTCAAGATAATTAGGTTTTGCTGCGGCAAGGAGCAGCCCTGAAACTCTGAGTGACTTCAAACAGCAGACGCTTATCTCTCACCCATATGACCATGTGACTGTCACAAAGCTGCCGGAGGCCTCAGAGCAGCCACTCTGTGGAACATGGAGAGACAACGGGAGCAGGCAGGTTTCACTTGGTTTTGAAGCTGCCGCCCACAGGTGACACACACCATTTCCACTCACATTTCATTGGCCAAAGCAATGGCTGCTTGGCCAATGCAAAGCAGTGGGTAGGGGAGTGCTACCCGCTCTGGGAAGACCGGAAAACCAGACAATTTATGGATGTAGCCCTAACGACCAGCACCATGAAGCTGCTGGCTCTGCAGCTTGCCCTTTATATAACCATCACAAGCGTTCGTCCACTGCTTCTAGAATTTTTTTCCCTGTAGCTGGTCGCATTTCATGCTCCCATCGGTCCTGGGAGGCGCACACAGCCACCCTTTCCAAGCCACCAGGCTCAGCTCCCGGAAGTCCCCACAGAGAGAGAATGAATGGTTTGGGAACTTCAGAGCTCCTGGGACAGTTGGGGGGTGGGCATGGACCTCCCAAATGCTTCATGCATATTTTTTACTTTGACTAAAATGAGCAGTAAAAGCAATGTGCTAAATAAAGAGAAAGCTGATGGCACTCAGTGAGACGCTGGGGAGATAGGATGGATTTTGGTTTGCGTTCCTCTGTCAGAGCTGTTGGAACATTTGGCCTCCCTGTAGTTGGAACAAAATAATTGTTGAAGTGTTTTGCTTTGGTGTAGATATTATGCTTGCCCCTGGGCATTTTATTTATTCTGGGCCTGGCTGATCAACCAGATGTCCTTCCTTTGTGACATAGTCGAGGGGTTCAGGCTCCTGGTCCTCCAGGATCTGAGAGGAGCAGCCCCAAGACACCCCCTTCTTGGGCCAGGCTTGCTCCCAGTTCTGTCCTCTCTTGGTCTTCCTTCTCTCCTCCCTACCCACTAGTCATGTCTCTATCTTGTTGCCAAAAGGTCTGTGTTTCAGTGGAGTTAAAGTTTCCAAGGTGACTGAACACGAACATGAACCTCAAGCTAGAATACTCATGTTTTGAGCCAAGAAAACTGAGGCAGTGTGAGAGCGGGAGCTCTGGGCGAAGCCTGGCTTGGGATTAGCTCTGTTGCCTAACTGGGGTGTAGCCTTGGATAAGAGTGTTGGCATCCCTGAACCTCTAATGTCCCCATCTGCAACCTGGGGGGTGGAGGCAGAGAGCGGATAGGGGTGCTGTGGAGAGTGACTGACTTACTTCACCCTTTATGACAGACTCTAGAATTCAACACAACATTTTAAAGCAATTATACTTCAAAAAAAAAAAGGTAACAGTAAAGAGAAAAAAAGTACTCTGGTGACTGTTGAAGGTATCTCAGTGCATTTTTTTATTTGCTGATTTCCTTTTTAACCTAATCACTAAGACTGTGAGTACTTTTGGCGGAGCTTTTTTATTGGGTTGTTCTTTATTATTGATTTGTAGGAGTTCATGTATTTTAGAAATAAAACCTGTGTCAGATACGTATTTTGTGATCATCAAAAAAGTAAGTGAGATAAGATGTTGAAAGCCCTGGTACTGTGTCTTAGGAAGTGAGCGCTCCTAGATGTTTGTATGTGTCATCAAACATATACATCATCTATGTTTGTAAGGCACAGTTGCACTTGGGGAAGGATGCCCATTACTAAGTGATCTGCCCAAAGTCATACTGTTGGTACTTGCAGTGGGGTAGGATCTGCCTTGTGTTCTGAGAAGGAGCAGCTTCTTCCCTAGACTCCTCTCCATCCCTTGGTCCCCGACTCCCTCGAGAGACCTCTTACCTGCCTCCTCCCTGATATCCATCCGTGCTTTGGCTCCCAGGTACCTCTTACTTCACTCCCACCTTCCTCATTCCTCAAAAGAAAAATTTCCCCACAACCACTCACTGATAGCTGTTTCCTTAAGGTTTACAGACCCGTGCAACCCCTCTCCCCTACATTGCACAGTATTTCAGCGTTCACAGAGCTTATCCTAGTGAAGCCAGCACTGGGCCCTGGGGCCTTGAGACTGTGGCGGGGACCTCTCTGCTTCTCCTGCTCTAGGTGCTCTGTGTTACTCACAAGTACCTCATGTACAGACATCCCATGTGCATGTTAAGGTCAATAACTGTTCCATCCGAACCAAACATCCCACGAATGAGCATTTAAAAAGATTAAATGTGCATTAAAAAGATGCAAGGACCTTTCTTGGTCTACCTTTGAGAAGGGTAGACCACTGGAAGAAGCTGGGAACAGAGATCACCAACCCTACCCACCCCCTGGATTTTGCAGGGATCTAGGCCAGTACTGTGAGGCTGGAGCCAGGGCGGGAAGATGGGGTGAGGAGACAGACTTGGGGAGCAGATCCCAGGGAGCTGCTGCAGCAGAACCTCCAAACCCCTCTTGGCAGGCGCTCAGGCACACACGTGCGGGCCCCACAGCGATGCCCCCGAGCAGTGGCAGCCGCAGGGGGTGTGAGGCGGGACTTGCTTCTGCTTTTGGAAGCCTGTGTTTGCTGATGTTTACATAGGGAGTGGAATTAATTAAATGCCGCGGGGCCTTCTCGGTTGCTGAAAATAAACCCAGCCAGGCCCCCAGCACTGTGCCGCCTGCCTGCGTCTGTCGGGTTTCCCCCAGCTTCGCAGGCACACACGGCAGGATTAGAGCCGCTGCCACTCTCCCCACAGGCAGCGTGTCGGAGCCAGATGTGTGCAGAACAGGGGCACATCCAGCAGCCGGAGGCACATAGAAACACGCTGATTCGCAGGATGAAGCATCGGCCCACGAGCCTCACCCAGTTAAACACACACGGAGCCGTAGGTGCTCATGGGTACACAGTGAAGCAAGTACAGCCTGGCAAAGACGGTCAGATAACCTGGCACATGTGCGCTCGGAGATGCGCACGTGGCTTCCAAATCAGAAAGCCTTAGTCTACTCCTAGATCTACCTTTAGCTAGAAGTGTGACCTGAAGCTTGTTTTTTTTTTTTTTTTTGAAGCTTGTTTTTTAACCTGTCTGTGCTTCTGTTTCCTCTGTTATCAAATGGGATAACAAAGGTATTAATCTTATGGTGTCATTGTGAGGATAAAAATGAGAAAATGAACAGTCGCTCTTAGCAGAGCCCGTGGTGCTCACTAAGCCCTCCATGAACCTTAGATAAAAGCAGTCACTCTCAACACCATCCCAGGTGTGGGCTCACATGGGAACGTGGGCATGTAGACATTCAGACACGCAAAGACACAAATGGACCAAGTAATGCATGAGAACACAGAAAGACCACAGAGGCATCCCCTGGGGCTCACAAATAAGTCTGCCTGGACCTGACCTGTGCAGACCTGTGCTCTCACCCGCTCTCTTCTCCCCCAACCACCAGCCCAGCCCAGGCTGATGGCAGCACATGGCCACGCCATGCAGAGCTGAGGCCAACCAAAGGCCTTCTTGGCTGAGGAGTCACTTGCTGCGGGTGTGGTTTCCAGCCACTAAAACACAGACTCTTCTGTGGCTCCCCATGACCTTCTGGCCAAGAGCCAATCTCCCTTCCTGAGCCTGAAATTCACAGACTTCCATGCTCTGCCCCTGCCTCCTTGCATTGCAACCCAGAATGGCCCCATGGGGGCTCTCCATGAGCAGTGCCCCTCCAGTTCTGAACATCTGAGAAAGGACGGCAGACGGGGGCTGAATAGAATCTTGATTGCTGAGAAAGTTCTTGATTACCGTGAGTTGAGGCTCACAGCTTATTGTGAAAGGCAAAGAGGCCTCCCACTGGGTCCCAGAATGGGGCGGGACATCCCACACAATTTTAGACAAAAAATTGCAATAAAGCAACGATTGCAATAAATGAATGTATAGTTCTGGAGGGGACAGGCACCCCCTGTGGAGGGCAAGGAGGGGCAGAGAACCTGTGTACATGCTGTTTGCCTGCACCCCTTCCCCACGCACCGCTCCTGCTCTGTCCTTTCTTGGCCTCAATTCTGACCTTGCATCTCTGTCCTAGGCATATGACAGCACCCCACACTTAGCGACGCAACCGAACACCGACTATCTCACAGTGTCTGTATCAGTACAAACATACCTTGGAGATGTTATGCGTTTAGTTCTAGAACACCCATCACAATAAAGCAATTATTGCAATAAATGAATTTATAGTCACATGAATTTTTTTGGTTGCCCAGTACCTATAAAAGCTAAGTTTACACTACACTGTATTAAGTATGAAATAGCATTTTGCCTGAAAAAACAATGTACATGCCTTAATTAAAAAATACTTTATTGCTCAAAAAAAAAAAAATGCTAACCATCATCTGGGCCTTCAGCAAGCTGTGATCTTTTTGCTGACTTTGGGACTTATTTCCAGGTGATGGACGCTGAGAGATCAAGGTGAAGGTTGGGGTGGCTGTGGCAGTTTCTTCAGACACTTATAAAGTTTTCTGATTCGATTGATCCTTCTTTTCATGAACTATTTCTCTGAAATATGTAATACTGTTTGGTGACATTTTACCTACATTAGAATTTCTTTCAAAATTGGAAAGAAGGTTGAGAGTCCTCTCATAATCTGCTGCTGCTGTAATGTTCTAAATGATTCTTTGTTGACATTTCGATAATCTTCACTGCATCTTTGCCAATAGATTCCATCTCCAGAAACCACTCTCTTTGCTCATCCCTAAGAAGCAACTCTTCATCTGTTCAAGTTTTATCATGAGATTGCAGCAATTCAGTCACATCTTCAGGCTCTACTTCTAATTCTAGTTCTCTTGCTGTTTACACCACATCTGCAGTTACTTCCTCCACTGAAGTCTTGAACCCCTCAAAGTCATCCATGAGGATTAGAATCAACTTCTTCCAAACTCCTGTTAATGTTGGCATTTTGACCTGTTCCCATGAATCATGAATGTTCTTAATGGCATCTAGAACAGTGAATCCTTAACAGAAGTTTTTGAATTTACTTTGCTCAGATCCATCCAAGGAATCACTATCTGTGGCAGCTGTAGCCTTATGAAATATATTTCTTAAAAAACTAAGGCTTGAAAGTTGCAGTGACTCCTTGATCCCTGGCTGCAGAATGGATGTTGTGTTAGCAGACATGAAAACAACATTAATCTCATTGTACATCTCCATCAGAACTCTTGAATGACCAGGTACATTGTCAGTGAGTAGTAATATTTTGAAAAGAATCTTTTTTTCTGAACAGTAGGTCTCAACAGTGGGCTTAAAATATTCAGCAAACCATGTTGTAAACAGATGTGCTGTCATCCAGGCTTTGTTGTTCCATTTATAGAGCACAGACAGAGTCGATTTAATTCTGAATTCTTGAGGACCCTAGGATTTTCAGAATGGTAAATGAGCACTGGCTTCAACTTAAAATCGCTAACTGCATTAGCTCCTAACAAGAGAGTCAGTTTATCTTTCGAAGCTTAGAAGCCAGGCGTTGACCTCTGCTCTCTAACTATGAAAGTCCTAGATGGCATCTTCTTCCAGTATAAAGCTGTTTCATCTACATGAGACACTGTTGTTTAGTGTACCTACTTTCATTAATTATCTCAGCTTGATCTGGATTGCTTGTTGCAGCTTCTACATCGGCACTCGCTGCTTCCTCTTGCACTTGGGTGTTTCAGAGACAATTCCATTCTTTAAACCTCACAAACCGATCTGATGACTTCAAACTTTTCTTCTGCAGCTTTCTTACCTCTCTCAGCCTTTGCAGAACAGAAGAGTTAAGGCCTTGCTCTGGATCAGGCTTTGGCTTAAGGGAATATTGTAGGAGATTTGATCTTCTATCCAACCACTAACACTTTCTCCATATCTGCAATAAGCAGTTTTGCTTTCTTGTCATTCATGTGTTTGCTGGAGCAGCACTTTTAATTTCCTTCAAGAACTTTTCCTTTCCGTTCACAATTTGGCTAATTGTTTGGTGTAAGAGACCTTGAGTTCAGCCTGTCTTGGCTATCTCCATGGCTTCCTTGCTAAGTTTAATCATTTCTAGCTTTGGTTTTAAAGTGAGAGACATGCAGCTATTCCTGTCACTTGAACACCTGGAGGCCGTTATTGGATTATTAATTGGCCTAATTTTCAGTATTATGGTGTCTCAGGGAATAAGGAGGCCTGAAAAGAAAGAGAGATGGGGGAACAGTTTCCAGTGGAGCAGTCAAAATACCCATGACATTTATTGTTTAGTTCATTGTCTTATATGAGTACAGCTGGTGGTGCCCCAAAACAATTACAGTAGTAACACCAAAGACCGCTGATCACAAATCACCATAATGTATTTATACATTATAGTACACTTATACATTCTTACAAATGTATTTGTAAGAATTATCAGAATGTGACATACAGACATCTAATGAGCAAAAGTGTTGGGGAAGTGGTGCTGGTAGATTTGTTCAACCCCAGCCTGCCACAAACCTTCAATTTGAAAAAGAGAAAAAAAAAAAGCAATATCTGTGAAAAACAGTAAAATGAAATGCAATAAAACGAGGCATGCCTGTATTATTTCCCAATTTAAAAATAAAAGCTTTCTCCCCAAAGGAGTATTGTGATTGATAGATGGGTTGGTGAATCTACTCATTTCTTTATTCACACCTTGAAGGAACCTCCTTTTCTGTAGAGGCTGAAGGGAGTGAAAGGTGTGAGACAGTCGGACAAGGAACAGAAGGCAATACCTGAACTAGAAGATAAAAAGTTCAAGAGCAGAGTTCAGCCTGGAGGAAGGGTCCCTCCCTGTGGCTCTCCATCCACAGTATCAGCCTCCATCCCCGGGTCTCCAAGGGGCAGGAAATACTCATGGTTCCAAGGTCACCTGGGCTGGTGTCCCCATCGCTGGATCTCATGCTCACGCTCAAGGCAACAATAACATTACATTGTGGTAAGTCAGGGTTCGAACAGCTCCCTATGGGTCATTTTATTTGAGTTTTTCCAGCAGTCCCAAGATCTCAGGGCTCCTCTTGAGCCCTGAGCCTCAGAGAGAGTGGCTGACTTGTTCAGGGCTACACAGCTGTTACGAAAGGTGGCTAGTCCGATGCAGGCTCTTCTCTTCATGACTGTTGCTGTCGCTGGACCCTGCTCAGTCGTGTCCTACTCCTTGTGACGCCATGGACTGTAGCCCACCAGGCTCCTCTGTCCATGGGATTTTCCAGGCAAGAATACTGGAGTGGGTTGCCATTTCCTCCTCCAGAGAATCTTCCCAATCCAGGGATCGAACCCACATCTCCTGCACTGACAGACGGATTCTTTACCACTCAGCCACCTGAGTGGCATCCAGGCTGTTACTGTTAGGGGCAATGAATGGATGAACTCAGTTCCTGCAGTCCTCTTGGGCTGGAGGGAACACCACTTCCTTTGGGTGTTCCATATGTCTTGTGAAAGATCTTGTCCAACTGTCTTGGATTTGATTTGCAACGTTATTCTTTCAACACATTATTTTGTAAATATGTATGTATTGAGTGCCCACATGATGCACAGCATGGTAGAAGATTCAGTGGGAAACAAAATCATGAATAGTTGTGGATGTATGTAAAGGCCAAGATGGTGACCTTTGCTGCTGGTCAGTGAGTGTCTTGGCTGGGGGTCCAGGATCAGAACTCTCAAGGGGCTTGGGACCTTGAGGAGGTGTGGGTTCCTCCCAGGGACAGAATCATCAGTCACATTGTGCTTCTGGTTGAAAAGAAAGCTTGGTGGCATCTAAGCTGTAAGCTTTAGGCTCTATGGGTAATGTATTCAGGGGTTTTGTGTGTGTGTGTGTGTGTGTGTGTGTGTGTGTGTGTGTGTGCGCGCGCGCGCATGTGTAGAGAGACAGAGAAGTAAAGAGCACTCGCCTTTTCGTAGTAGGAAAATGTCAGGCGTCCGTGGACGCAGGAAGAGTTCTTGGTGGAGTGCTAACAGGCTTTTCACAACTTGGAGCAGAGGCTGTTTCCTATCTGGGAGGTGCTGATCTCCTTTTAACACCTAAGGCTCAGCCCGCCCTAGAGCCACATTCCAAACCTCTCCATCTGAGCCCTGAGCCCTCAGCACTGACCTCCCCTCGGTACAGTCACTGTGAGCAGCTGTGTGAACAGGTACTGGGCGGGGGAGCTCCTGGGTTCAGAAGCAGTGATGAGACAAGAAGAATCACTTTCCTCTCTGGACCTCAGTTCTCAGTTTTCTTATCTCTGAAGTGGAAGGGCAAGGAGGATTGAACACTTATCTCTGAGACTCCTCTCAGCTCTGGTTTTCAACTATTCCGTGTCTCCCTAGACTCTGAATAGCAAGTGTGTTACTAAGACCTCCCATTGTGGTATTTATCTCTATCCTTTTATTTTTTTTCTGCAGAAGACCCTAATGAGCTGTGTTTATGCTGTAGGGGTGATGAGGTGTGAAGCATAGAACTTGAGTTCCCGTTTTGTGGTTGGGAAAACTGAGGTTCTGCGCTGGATCCCACAGCTCCTTGAACAGCAGCTAGGCTTGGTGCCAGGCCTCCTGACTGTCTCCACCCTCTGTATGCTGCCAGACTATGTGGGTACCCATCTGAAGCATCCAGAAGGCAAAAGCCCAGCTGAGAGAATCTGTGGTTTTTGTCTCAGTCCAGCCAAGCATCAAACCTGTAAGGGTTCTCGTTCAAGTGCACTCTGATTTATAAATGGCCTAGTCCTCCATCCACCTCATTATCTGCTGAGACACTGCTTTGATTGTAAAGTCCATTTCACAGGTCCACCTCCTCTGACCTCTTCTGCCCAGTAACTTGCTGAGTTGCTCACTCATTATCCACTTTGCCCGTTGCAAATTCTCTCCCCTCCCCACACCCCCTGCCCCGTGCTAGACAAGGCTCCGTCCTGGCAAGTTTCCAGTTTCACAAGTTGTGACCTCCGTCTTGACCTCTGCTAGGCAGGCAGCCTTCTTTCTCCAAGACAAGGTCACAGCCTGGCCATGGCCTGCTCTGAGACATGTGACAACACGTTCTCCCATCACCCTTTCCTCGGCGTCAGCATCCTCTCATAGCCCGCGTTCTCAGGTAGAAATCCAGGCTTTTATCTTAAAAAGGGAAAAAAAGCAAAGACAAACCTTAGTTAGTGTCAGAATGGCTCCCAAACACAGCGCCAGGGTTCTGCCCTTTGCCTTCTTTCCTGCAGGGTCTGACCTAGTGACATCGTGTTGCAACAATGTTCGAGTTCCAGGGCCCCGGCACACAGTCGGGGTTTGGTGTGGGACATTCTCAGGAGCCACTGGAGGCCCTGTGCTGTTCAGAATGTGTTCAGACCCTCTCATAGTTTTCCATGGGGAGAGGGAAAGCAGTCGCATGGTCTAGACAGGAAAACCTGGCGGTGTAGACACATCTGGAAGATGATGCTGTGTTTTGAATCACAATTGACGTCCCACTTCCCTGTGTGTATGCTCCTGCAAATGGTCCCCTCTCCGCGGCCACATGCCCGCTGCCGCCCCCACTCCTGTGGGTCGTAAAGGCTGTGTGTTTCCAGCTCCTTAGACAGGGAGCCAGAAGTAGATGCATTCCACTCAGTGGATCAGGGAAGAGTGGCATGTGAACAGTGTGTCTGGCATCAGCATCCAGAAAGCTTCCTTCGTAAGTTTGGACAAGCCGCCCACTACCCCATTCCCTGTCCTGGAAGTGAAGTGAAGCATTAGTCAGTTATTCGTGTCCGACTCTTTGTGATTCCATGGACTGTGACCCACCAGGCTCCTCTGTCCTTGGGATTCTCCAGGCAGAAATACTGGAGTAGGTACCCATTCCCTTCTCCATGGGCTTTCCTGACCCAGGGATCAAACCCAGGTCTCCTGCATTGCAGGCAGGTTCTTTACCATCTGAGCCACCAGGGAAGCCCCTCCTTGTCCTGGGCCTGGACTCAGACATGAGTAGCATTGTGGTCTGGCAGGCAAAAGAGATCTGAGCACCGCTCAGCCTTCCACACACTGCCCTTGACCTTCCTTCCTCCAGTCTTCAGACTGCTCAAGAATTTCTGTCCCATGAGGGAGCCAGATTCTTCCCAAGTCTCTCTTTTCCTTTAAGGTCAGGAAGATAACTTCTAAGACTCGGTTCATATGAGAGTTCTTCTATAGCGCCTTCCTGGTACTTCAAAACAGCACTAGAACTCCTCCACTCTTCACGGGACTTTTACAGCTCTGCTGCCCTTGAGCCAGTTGTCTGACCTTCTGGAGCCTCACTTTCTTCTTGTGTAAATACCACCATGGCCTGCCTGCCTCACGGGGCTCTTGGGAAGCCAGTGGAGGCAAAAGTGCAAACGCCTGCGGATACCAGTGACGTCAGGGAACAGACAGAGTGGGCAGCCTGGCATCCATGCAGCTTGTCCCAGTCCTGAGGAAGCATCCTGGGGGTGGTCCCAGAGTCAGTGTGGCCCTCCGAGAGTGGTCCTGGGGTGTCAGTGGGACCTGCTCAGCATGTGGGGATCACAGATGTGGGCTGAGAGCTTCGTATTCACCCTCTGGTGCCTCTCGGAGACTCAGCACCGATGCTCCACGCTTCCTTGCTGATCATGAGAGTGTGTGCTCGTCGGACGCAGGTGCCAGGCTCTGTCTCAGTTCTTTAAAATTTCATCAGCGTATTTAACTTCATATAGAAAACCCATAAGGTAGGCAGCGATATTATCCCCAATTTACAAATGAAGAAATGGAGATACCAAGAGTACACGGGGAGTAGAAGCAAGTGCCTGGACCGGGAGCCGGGACCCTTGGCTGCCTGCCCTGCTCCTAGTGGGGCCTTGGACCTGCTATTGATCTCTTTATCCATCCATTCCTCCCTCCACCCCTTATTCTTTGCAAATCTCCCTAGGGTGGCAGGGTGGGTGGCAGCGTGGGGTCTGTGAGGTCAAGGGACAAAGCACCCCAGTTAGGGTCATCTGAAACCACAAGAGCCTGAGTCCTCGCAGGAGAGCAGACACAGGCCTGGCAGGACTGGAGTTGTTAGATAGTACACGGAGCCGATGGAGTCAGGGTCCCCTGAGAGGATGGGGACAGCACTGCTGTGACCCCTGTGTGTGCCCTCCTCCCTGCGGTGGCCGCAGTGTACGTGCGTCACAGGTACAGCACGCCCAGAACAGCCATGCCCCCCAGGAGCCCACAGTCAGTGGGTCTCCAGGAGACACGGGTTCCCCCAGGGGCGGGGATGTGGAACGACTCATCTCCTAGGCATTCCTGAGGGCACGTAATGCACAAGACACCGGCATCATTGCCTGCCCACCCCCACCCTGCCAGCCTCCCCCTCCTCAGAGAAGCCCTGACCATTGCAGATGCCATTTTGCCTTTGTTTGTTCCAAGAGCCAGGATTACCGGTGCTGAGAGCTGACTTCCAGCGGGCAGGAGGGATTGGACAAATGAGATAAAGAGACAGCCTGGAATGCAGCTCCGAGGACCCAGGCACCTGGAGCAGACTCTACGAGGAACCTGCTCGGGCCCATGGGGACCGCCGCCTTCTCCAGATCTCACTTCCTCATCTCTGAAGCAGCAACAAGGGTGCACGCTCAGCCCTGCCTGACACATCTTCCCCCTGCCCTGCCCACCTCTCCGCCCAGTGTGGGAGCAGCTTATATGAGGCTTGCAGGAAGCAGCCCACCTCGGGTGAAGGGGGGCCAGCAAGCTTGTTCCAGGATCCAGGTCATTCTCTTCAGCCCCTCTGATCGGCAGGTGCAGAGAGAGCTTCCTGGGTCCTTTGAGTTTCACCCGCACCCCACCTGCCCCTGTCCCTGCCCACCTCTCTAGCTCCCACCCTGGTAACTTTGGCCCCTTACTACTGGTGTACCCTTAGAGGAGCAGCTCTGCCTCAATCTCCTCAACTGCAAAATGGAAATAATAGTGCCTACCTCCTAGGCTTGTTTGTGAGGATTAAAAGAGTTATCAAATGTAAGTCACTTAGAATCCTGGCTGGTGTATAGAAAACGGTATGCAAAATATCTGAGTGTAGCTATCATTACTACTGTGGTTATGCTTATCATAGGCAATGCGCTCTAACCCCAGAGAACATCCCCCTGCTGTTCTGATAGTTTGTGTAGTTCCATCACTCCATGTCTGCCTTTCATGTGCTATTTTCTCTCCCTAAATGCCCTTCCTTGTCTGATCTGTCTAGAAAACCCCTACTCATCCTTCAAGATTCAGCTCAATCTGGTCCATCCTCTCCGACATCCTTAGTGGACGAGCTGACTCCCTCCTGACTGTACTGCTTGCTGTGCCTGGATGGCGCTGGGTGTCTATCGTGTGGACTGGTACCTTACCTCCTCGCCTGTCTGTCTCCATGGTGATTAATCTACCTCTGTGTCTCTAACATAAGCACAAGTACTGGGGCAGGGGATGTGAGCAATGTTTATTTCTTTTCTTAAGTGTTCACTGGAGGACAGGAGGGTGTATGCGCAGTAGTGATTGTAGCACATGGTGATGATGAGCCGAGTGAGGGGCGAGCTGGGGACTCACGAGAGGGACGGATCCTGATTGAGGTAGGGGAGGATGGAGGTAGGAAATTGGGAAGATGAGGTAAAGTTGTGGGCTGTCAGCTATTTATGAAAGTGCTTTAAAGGTGTGAGTTGTTTTACAGATACTATTACAGACTTTTCACCCATGTGCTCATTACACCTGATCAGATTTCCATGTGGTTTCTCTTGGTCAGTTCAGGCTGCTACAAGAAACTACCATAGACTGGGAGACTTTTAAACAAGAAAAATGCATTTCTCACAATTCTGGAAGTCCAAGAGTAAGGCACAGGCAAATTCAGCATCTAGTGAGGGCCTGCTACCTGGTTCGGAGACAGCTGTCATCTCACTGTGTCCTCACATGAGGAGAGGGCTAAGGGGGCTCTCTGGGCACCAATCCCATTCCTGAAGGCTCTGCCTGATGACCTAATCACCCCAAAGGCCCACCTCCAAACACCACCCCACTGGTGAGCAGGTTTTCAAGTATGAACTTGGGGAGGGGTCATAATCATTCAGTCGCTATGGTATCTATCTCTGGATTGGATCCTAACTTATATACTGGGGCCCTGCTTCTCATTGGTCTGATGGATCAGGTCTAAAGAGAACATCCGCCTCCCCAGCCTGCCCTGCTTCCCTAGAACAGCTGCTGGGACCGACTCCAGTTGCCTCCGTGGCCTCGAAGTGCTCTTTGGTTTGCTTGCCTTGATTTCTCAAGCCGTGTGTGCCTGGGAGGGAACGTGTGCCACGTGTTTCTGATTCAGCTCCCCTGTGCTCAAAGGCAGTGTGATCTGGAGCGATGTCTGGTGGCTTCTGAGCCTCAGAAATACGTTGTCCAAGCCTTTTTTTCCTGCCCCCTCCTGCCTTGACAGAAGCAGCCCTCCTGGCCGAGAATTGGTCTCCACAGTCCCAACACTTGGCAAAACAGCCCCCAGTTGCATCTTTGAGCCTAGGAGACTGTGGACATCCAGGATGGAGGCCAGGCGACACCAGGGCAGCACCACTTTCTCTTGGAGACATGCCTGCTTGCTTGGCTGACTGTCCTGGTGGTCAAGTTCACTGTCCAGAGCTCGGTGGTTCTATAGCTCAAAATCAGAAAGTATTTTGATGTGTTTCATGTTTGACAGGTCTTGAGAGTTTTCTTTTTCTTTCTCTTGCTGAATATAGCAGTATCTATCTATGTAGTAAACTTTTATTGAGAACCAACTAAATTCTGGGCAGTGGAGATATAAAACAGCTCCTGTCCTCAAAGCAGGAGAAACAAATGCTTCAGGAGGCCATTGCATGCTATAGAATTCTTTTGGGGAGGCACAGATAGAGGTTTCTTTGGGGGAAGGAGAGAATGAAGAGGAAGAGAGACCAGTCAGGAGTCTTTCCAGAGGCATGGAACCTGTCCATGACCACTGTGAGATGCACACAGGCAGAGTCAGAGTAAGACCCCAGGGACAGGGAATGACTGGGACTAAGAATCATCTGGTTACTAATGAATGAGACTGGGCATTGGGATTTTTACGAAAGCAACCAAGGATATCTGCCAAGCTGGGAAAGATGAGGCCCCACAGTTCTAAATCCCCGTCTGTTTCCAGGCTGATAGCAGCTGAGCACAGTAATATCCCCCAGTTAGGATCATGCTTTCTGACTCAGTGGTGAAGAATCTACCTGCCAACGCAGGAGACTTGAGTTCGATCCCTGGGTCGGTAAGATCCCCTGAGGAGAAAATGGCAACCCACTCCAACATTCTTGCCTGAAAAATTCCATGGACAGAGGAGCCTGGCAAGCTATAGTCCATATGGTCACAGTGAGTCAGACACAACTGAGCATGCATGCAATGTTCTCTTCAAGTTTACAAAACAGCATCCCACTCATGATCTCAGTGAGTTCTTCTTCCCTCTGTCCTTCCTCTCTTCATTCAAAAGTGTTTCCTTAGCACGAGCCCTGTGTCTGGTGCTGTTAACTCTGGGAACACTGATGGGCCAGGTCAACAGGTCTCAGTTTCATAAAGTGTCTAATTCAGGATTCACATCTCTTTAAAGAATGATACTACACCTGTAGGTACCGAATGTCAACGGTGCTTGGGGATGGCTGAGTTTGTCCACGTTGATATTTTCTGTGAAATAGTTTCCTTTTCCCCATTTCACATTAGGAAAGAATTCAAGAAAAAGAAGCAAGGAGGTGGTGTTTTCCTGGTGAGCTAGTTCACCTCCGATCTACTTCTGATAAAAGCATTTCCTTTCTGTGCCCTTGAGGTACTAAGCGAAGTCAAACTCCATTTAAGGCCTCCAGAATTGGAACCTCCCGAGCATTTTGCCCCTAATAAAGCATCACTCTCAATGGTTCATCTCCAAAAGTTTTGTTATTGATTCCAGCCATGTTTTGCAACCCTCTTGTTTGCTCATATTTAAAAACAGAACGTTTCATGTTGGCTTTTTTTCTTTAAGCCCGATTTCTTGTTGTTTCCCACATATTTCCAGTGAATGAAGAGATTAGAGAGTGCATCGGGTTTTTTTCATGAAGGACGAAAGTTAAACATCCTGTTCTGACTGTGGAGAAAATTTCAGGTTTCTGGAATCCATTAAAACCCAAAATGTCACAGGAAAGTTATTCTGGAGCCTGCAAAACACAATTTTACACTTCTGATGTCCACTGGGCATGTTAGCCTGTCCTTGGAAGGAATCACCATTTTCTTTCTTCACTCCCTCCATCCTTCCCTCTTCCTTTTAGAAAGATGGAAGGAAGCCAATATATGTAATTCTAAGTACTTTGCAAACATTATCTTATTTAATCCTCCCAACAGCAACCCCGAAGCTCAAAAAAGCTGATGAACTTGACCCAGGTTGCCCAGCAAGGAAACACAAGATGCAGTCTTCATCTTGCTGCATCTTTAGTTACATGGTCCCGCATGTCCACCAATGACTTATAGTTTACACCCTGATGCCACACCATTTTTTTTTTTCATTTTGTAGAAAAGGATATTGGTGCAAGCCAAAAAAGGGCTGACGTTTTCTCCTCTCTCAGCTAAAGACCATGTTTTCTCATTTGTAAGCGGATGTGCCACTGCAAACATTACAGCCAAGAATGATTTCAGAGCATCTGGGTCCGTGATCCAGGGCAGCTCTGTAAATGCAGTTGTCATTACACATTCTACTTCCTTGCAGGAGACAGGCAGGTGGCTCTGAAGTCTGACGGTAGAACTGAGTGTAGGGAAACCTCTTACCAGCTGGTGAGGGGCCGATTGGCTGTGACAGGGCCTGAGAGTGAGGGTCTAGCTGGCTGCAGCCTTGCAGTCAGATCTGGGCCTTTGAAATCCACTAATAGCCCATTCCTGGACGTTGAGGCCCCCAGGGCCTTTCAGCCTGCCTTCATTTGGGCGCTTGTTAGAAAGTCAGGGGATAACAGGCTTGGACGGGAAGGGTGGGTGGAGAGGGGTCCACTGAATTGCATCACAGGCCTAGCCAAGTTCTCAAGCACAGGAGGAACACAGCCAAGGGGCCTCCTCTGGCGTATCCTTCACCCTCGTCCCAGCACGTGCCTTGGGAATTTTCCAGGATTCTCCTGGACTAGGCAGGGTTGGGAGGTCTGTGCTGGTGATAGTGGGATTGTCTGGGCCACTCGCTGGTTCAGAAGCCTCACGGGACCAGCATCCCTCTCCCAGGACAAGAGTGCTCATCTCTGGGAAGTAGGCATGACGGGCCCCCTTGCCTCACAGTATCCTTGGAGGAATGAAGGTATAGAGAGACAGCCAAGATTTCCAGAGTCAAATTATGTCTCTTGAGCCTTTTCTGATCTCCCAGGAAGTAATGCTCCCTTTTGAGGCTTACATAGTAATTCATTCTCTTTGCTCTTGACAGTCTTAGCCAGCCCTGAGCTGAGCTAACTGGCCTGTCTGCCTCCCTCAGACCATGAGTTCAGATGCTGAATTTAGAACTTGGGTTTGCACAGTTCTGCCTGTTGTCTGATGTTTTCTATGCAAGGCTGATCGCCTGCCAGATGAGAATCTTGCAAACATGTGAGCAGGGTTCACCTTCCCATTCACAGAGCTTATGTGAATGAGTTCCTTGAGCTGTGATGAGGCTTAACAATTGTCACAGCTTCCCAGGTAGCTCAAATGGTAAAGAGTCTGCCTATAATACAGGAGACCTGAGCTCCATCCCTGAGTTGGGAAGATCCCGTGGAGAAAGAGAATGGCAACCCACTCTGGTGCTCTTGCCTGGAGAATTCCATGAACAGAGGAGCCTGGAGGGCTACAGTCCAGGGAGTTGCAAAGAGCCAGAGAAGACTGAGCGACTAACACTTTCACTTTAGTGATCATAAGTCATGCGGTGTGCCAGACCATTTAGGTCCAGACCTCGTTTCACTTTTAGTTCTTACACAGTCCTTAGCATCTCCCATCAAATATGAAAAGACTGAAGGAGTGAAAGTAGCCATCAATATGTAGCAAGTTGAGATTTGAGCCCCAGACCTGACAGCTTCCTAACCCACAATGCACAGTAGCATCCTTCCAGCTCCCAAGAGCGTCTGCCTCTCTCACTAGTCTGCATGTTTATTCTGGCCATGGTCTACCCAGAATTATCACTGCCATGGGAAGGAAGTGACTGGGGCCCAGGATGCTGAAAGGCCATTAGAAACCAACTGGTGCAAACTTGTTCCTTGACCAGTGAGAAAACAAGTCTCAGAGAGGGGGTGAGGACCACAGCGGGAACCAGTGTCCTGACTTCTCTTCTGAATTCCCACAAGCCTGTTTCCTGGACTCTGGGACACTGCCCAGGCCATAAAATTTTATTCTTTCCCATAAAGGTGAACCGTCAAATGTCTAACGAAATTCCATTTAATCATTAAACCTTGGGTGAAGTTTGTTGGGAACGTGAGTGAATAAAGAGTCCGCCAGCAGGTCTGAGTACCGGTGATGGGGTGGACTTCAATCCCCATAAACCTGAACTTTGGAGAGGGAGGCTCTGAGATTAGTTCGCAGAAAGAGAGAGAGAGTGGAGAAAGGAGGCCTGGCAGTGGTGGGAAGCCCACCAGAGAGGAGAGGTCAGGCCTCCTTTCCCAGACACCTCCTGATTTCCTGATTCCTGCTGCAGGCCAAGGGGATGGCCTGTCAAAAGGGAGAGCTGGGACAGAGTATGACGCTGAAGGAGGCTGGGATCTCACAGAGGTGTTGTTCAAAGAGAGACACTTCCCAGGAAAGGAGCAGATTGCTAGCCCTTGTGCCCAGGAACCCCTGTAACCTCCTCTCTCACAACAGTCAGGCCTTCCTGCAGATCTGGCCTGCCCCACCGTGATCTGAGAGCAAAGAGGCCAAGGCCAGGCATCTGGCCCCAGGTGGTGTGCATGGGGCATGGGGATGAGATTCAGGAATGACTGTTGAACAGAAAAGGGGAGGACCGGAGGCTGCTGGGGTACCTGTGCGCAACCGCTGAAGAGGGAAGAGAAGGGCAGGCTTTCCTTCCGGGCAGATGGCATGGACAGGTTCCTCCATGCAGCATGCTTGACTCCAGCAAAGGTCACTTGGGACAGGTCTGTGACAGCCTCTGCCTGGAGTTGGCAGACTTGCCCCTCTGGGAGCAAGGTACCAAGCGGGAAAGGCAGCTCCCCTTGACCCTCAGTTCCACGGGCTGTGTTACCCCAGGCACGTCTTTTCCCCTCTCTGAGTCTCAGGTTCTTTATTTGTGAAACGGACACAGTGCTACCCACCTGCAAGGGCCATCATGCCAGTCGGTGGCATGATGTGGGATGCCTGGTTCAGGAAGCGGGACTCTGCCAGCTGCTGTTATTGTTTTGGCCAGATGACGCCAGGTCTTAGTGGCCTCCTGGATGGCTTTGTTAGAGAGCTATTTTTGATACAAAAAAGAAGTGCCACTTCTGATTACCGGGAAGTTTCTGATTCTTCCCCTTGGTGTGTAGCTTCTGTAGTAAACATGCAGCTCTTGTGAGGGTCAAAGAGAGCAGACGGAAGGTGGTTTTGCTACATGGTAGAGTGTGTAACTCATGGTTCATGTCCTCAAGTCATGCCACTTACAGGCATTTGTCCAGCCTGCACTGTGCCATGTTCTCCACGCTCCTGGACACACCCAAAGGCACAGCCAGTACCCTGGGAAAACTCACAGTTTGAGCCCATCAGAACATGGAGTGGCCGTCGTGACAGCGGTGTCCCCTGGAGGGCCTGGGAAGTCTGGGAGCTGACAGCGTCCTTGGCATTGAAGTGGATGCTGCAGGGTGAACCGGAGCCTGACCATGGGCAGTGGGGGTGGGCACACTACGCAGGGTGCTGCCTGCTCACAGTGCTGGCAGACAGGAAAGGCGTTTGGGGTAGTTGCCAACACACACAGGGAGGCCACGTGCACACACGTCTTGGGACTGGGCTGATGAGACCTGAAGGAGAAAGGCAGAGCCTCCGGGCTGAGTGGAACTCTTGGACTTTCTCCCGCACCTCAGGTCTGGCCAGCAGAGGCTCTTGGACAAGATGGGAGCTCTTCTCGGGGAAGACAAATGGGCCTTCAGAGGGCAGCCTGATGGTGGGAGTGAGGAGGGAGGCCTTCGAGTTAATTGGGAGGGAGAGTCAGGGAATCACAGCCAGGAGCAGAGCAACATGAGCCTGCAGAGGATGGTGGTGATGAAACAGGAGAGGAGAGACCAGCCCCGTATAGCCTTTCTGGAAAAAAAAAAAAAAAACCCTCAGAACTTGCCAGAGCTGGTCAGAGATGGAGAAGGGAGACAAGAGAGGAAGGTGATGCCTTGGTTCCTACCTTTTTGCCAATTCTTTACTTGGTAGGAAATGTGGAAACCCAGGCAGGGCTAAGCTGGGAGTGTTGAGCGGGATGAGGACGGGAGATGGAGGTGTTGGAGACCAGTGACCACACGAACAGCTGCTCGGTGCCAGCTTGGGGCTTAGCGCAGGCCTCCGCACCCCCAGCACACACGGTGGCATCATGCTTGACCTTTACAATAACCCCAGGTGGAAGATTTCATGCCCAACTTGCAGATGAGGAAACTGAGGCTCAGAGAGATCAGCGGTTTGCTCAAGGACACACAGCTGTGGGTGGGAAAGCCAAGATTTCAACACAGGTCTCGCTGCTCATTGCCTTCACGAGGTACCCCCGTCAGTACCTCCAGTCCCGCCCCCTCTCAGCTGGAGGCAGGGCCTCTCCCCACCGCTATGCCTCTGTCTCTGCCGCCTCACCGTGTCTCCAGGAGATGCTGCCATGTGAATTTTGAATGCAGCTCCTAGGAGGAAAAAAATCCAGTGTGGCACCATCTGTTCCTAACAAATAAACAGAGATCGCTTCAAACCCCTCTGGGGAAAAAACCACAGATACAGGAGGAAGGAAATTTTGAGAAAAGCATATCATTTCCCTTAGCCTAGACCAGCTTCGGCACTATTGGACTCATTCTTCGTTGTGGACACTGTCCCGTGCCCTGTAGGATATTGTACAGCATCCCTGGCCTCTACCAGGAATAGAAGATGCCCAATTCTTCTATCAAGTATAAAAGATACTCTTAGTGAAGTATCCCCCCACCCCCACCCCCTGCATTTATTACAACTTAAAATGCCCTCAGACAATGTTTCCTAGGGAGTCGGAGGGAGAAAATTGCCCCCAGATTGAGAATCATGGTTGTAGATAATCACAGAATTTCAACCTGGAAGGGATTATTGGGCTCACCTAGGTCAGACCAGCTGTCGCATGGGAGGGTTGAAAGATACTCCCCAAAGCTAGCATTCCATCGGTCTATGAGACCCTGGTTTACTAGGAAGATGCTGGGACCAAAGGAGAGGAGGGTGCCTGCTGTCACTCAGGAATCTGGAACTCATCACTTCTTCACGTCACTTGTAACAAGGCTTCAGAGGCTAGAACTGTTTGCTTCCAGGCTCAAGTCCCTGGCTAGCCTCTCAGGGGCGCCTAGCCCTGTGCCAGGTGCCAAGAGGTGCAGGTTAAGAGACAGAGGGGAGGAGGAGACAGGACTGCTCCAGACAGTTCCGCTCAGCGCGGATCACAGGCTGGCTGCACACGACCAGGTGAGCTCATGCAGCTGTCTGTGCAGGCCTGGAGGGGCTGCAGGTCATGGCGGGAAAGAATTCTTGGAGAAAGGAGACTTAAGCTGAGCCTTTGTGAAGAGGAAGGAGAGTTGAAGGAGGGGAGGCAGTGATTTGAGTCAGCTCAGATCCCCTCGCACTTAGCTCTCCAGGAGAGTGGGAGCCACAGGACTCCAAGGACCAGGGCCTGCTTTCTGCAGCATCACGTCCCTGACACCTGAAGCAGGATGCTGCAGGGGCTCCCGGAAAGGCCGTCTGACGAGGCGATTCATGTCTTCATCCCACTCCATCCCAGCTGGGCCATGCCTCCCTGAGCTGCGTTTCCACCTGTCAGCAGGGCGCCCCCAGGGTTGTGTGAGGGCTGAATGAGATCAGGAGCCCCGAGAGTGTGGTTAACCACAAAGAGTTGCCCAGCATGAGGAATGATGGTTATCATTCCGAGTCGGGTGAGATCAGCACTGAGACAGAAGCGTCAGGACTGGAAGGGGCTGAGAACTTGACTCCCCAGGGAGCAGCTGGGAGGCGCCTCTTGCCATTCAGGTGGGTAAGGGTGGTGGGGAACCAGCCACCCTGGGCCAGGCAGCATGATCCCTGCTTCTCCACCTACGTGGACCACTCTTCTACCCTGCCTGGTTCTGCCCGAGTGCCTGCTGGTGCATGCAGAAGCCTCCGTGACCCCAGGGCCAGGCCAGAAAGGGGCTGCTGCAGGAAGACTGCTGAATTCCACGGCCAGAGCTTTACAAGTCAAAACCAAGGCCAGCAATGCCCGGGGGCCCATGAATCTATTCTCAGACACATTTGTTGAGAGGAGGTATTATAAGTGGGGTTGGGAGGCTGATTCTGGATACAGGGCCTGGGCCTGGACTCAAGCTCGCCTAGACCAGCTAGGCTGGGTGGGCCCTTGGTCACTATATTCATTTCCCAGCCGGGTGTGACTGGCTCTGGGTAACCATCAGGACCACAGCGCTGGCAGTGGGAGGGCATCCGGAGTGGAGTCAGAGGCAGGCCGAATGGCAGGAGGAGGAGAAAGGAAGGAAAGATGGGAAGCAAAAGGGTCAGGCCCGCAAAGCTGGGTCTGCTGGAATGGACGGACGAACAGCCTTGTGTCTGAGAAAATGGGGAACTCCCATCGGGAGCCCCACGGCTCCTCACCGAGCTTGCCTGGTTGCAAAGACCACCTCCCATCAGGCTTGAGGAGTCCGTGTGTTGGGGGTTGAGGGAACAGTGTATGTGTGTCGATGGGGGGCGGGAGGTAGTTGTGGCTGCTTTTGGTTTAGGGAGAGGACAAGGCCACCACCCTGACCAAGTCACCTTGGTCCGCCTCCCAGTCTGAAGCTCCCCACTGTGCCCTCCAGGCCCTACCCCTCCAGGCCCTACCCGGCCACCAGTCTGAGGCCCTTCCCCAGGGTACCTGCAGGCTCAGCCCCTCTCGGAAGTCAAAGGAGAGTCTTTGGTTTCTGGCAGGTTCCTAGAAGGTCTGTGGCTGCTCGCTGCCCACCAGTGCAGGATAAGGCAGAGTGAAGACCCCATGGGCTGCGGGGCTGGGGGGTCACGTTAGAATCTGACCCTGCATTTCAGAGCTGGGTGAATTTTGGAAGTTGCTTCCCCCTTTGGGGCTCACCCACGTTGACTGACACATGGGAGGAGCGTTCTTAATTTGCACGCTGTTAGAGTGTTCGCTGAGAAATAAAGTTCTTGCCGCAGTGTCGCACGTAGGCACTGGTAGCAGCAGTTACCATTGGCTGAGCAGCAATATGTGACATAAATGATGCTGAAAGAAGTAAAGGACGGTCCCCACGTCCAGGGAGCCAGACCCCAGGGGAAGGGGCAGGGCCCCAGGGGGAATTTGCTTGTGTCCTCACCTCCTTTGTGCCTTCTTGGGGGCCTTCTCTGTGCCTTGCCTGTCCTGGACTCTGGGATCAGCCTGGAGAGACGGGTGTACGCTCAGGCCTCAGGCACAGGGGTCAGGAGGGAGCTGGAGGGATACCCGGGAAGGTACTGGGGAGGGGTCTGCGGCCCTGTGCCTGAAAGCGTGCGTAGGAGGATGCCAGGCAGGTATGCACAGGAGGGCAAGGCCGAATCCACAGCTGTGGTCTGGCCTCCAGCTCCAATATCTGAGTCAGGTACCAGCAAAGTCTGAACACAAAAGCAACAGCCTTGGGGCTTCAAGAAGGGGTCAGGCCCAGGACTCAAATAGGTCCCTGATTAGGGAATGCCTCCTCAGGCCCAGGTGTGAGAGGAGAGGGCACTTGAAGAAAATCCTTGCCTTCCACCAAGACTGACCACTTAGACGCAGAGGGTACCTTTAGGACATTCAAGTCCAAAGCCCAGAAAGTTGGAACTTTGCTGAAGTGGTCCAAAAGTCTATTCAGACACCATCTCTGAGCCTTGGAAGAGTTCTGAGTGACAGCCCCTACTGCACAGCAACAGCAGAGAGCCTCTGGTCCTTTTTCCTTTTTACTTTTCCTTCTCCTTTTCAGGCTCACCACTCCCCGCCCACCTCTGTCCCCGCCCGCAGGGTGCAGGCCTCCTCATTTATCAAGATAAAATCCATCAAAGTCTCTGGGAGGGAGGAGCATAAAAAGAGTTTGTGGGGTAATAAATCTCCTTTACCATCGGCGGGATTCATCCCAGACTGTGCTCTTTGAAAGCAGAGACTGCCGACAGGACAGTGCAACCCGGGCATGGGGGTGGGTGTGTGGGAGCAGGGACACAGCTCAGAGTCCTGGACTTCACAGCTGGGTACTTGGCTGTGTGGGGGAGCACAGGCCATCGGTGGCAGAACTGGGTCTAGAACCAAGGATGGAATTTCAGCCCCGCTCCCGTCTGCATTCCCAAGGTCAACGGAGACAGCTCCCTAAGCCCAGAATTATATATGAGAGCTAATGACACTCATCCACTAGTCCCCCCATCATTCACATGTGCTTGTTCATTTCTATGTCACTCTCTTCTGTATCTGTCACTAATGTTTGCTGTGCACCTACTATGTGTCAGCACAGAGCCTGCATCAGGGCGGCAGAAGGTGCACCTGGGCCCGCTGCAGCAGGGGAAAGACCTCAGGGCAAGGGCAAGGAGCACTCCACACTGTGTGAGGGGAGCGTGAGCAGAAGGAGAGCGAGGTCCTATCCATTCTTCCCTCTCTCCCCAGTAGAGAACACCAAGCCTGTGTTCATTGGGGAAGGAGATATTGGGCTGCCTTGGTAACCCTCACCCAGGCTGATCAGCATTTAAGGGGACTTTCTTTGTGTCCAGCCACACACTTGGAAAGTGGCTTGTCTGTTCTCCAGGGAAAGTGGCTTTCCTTCTCCTGTCTGTCTTCCTCGTGATAGTTTAGTGAAAACAGCATGGACCGGGGGCTGGGAGCTGTCCATCTAGTGAATAAATAAAGCATACTCTGTCCCTGTGATGGAGCACAACGTGGCAGTTAGAATGAATGACCTACATGTGTCAACATGGGTAAATCTCACTTACATAATATTGGGTTAAAAAGGCAAATCAGAGAACAATACATGCAGTCTTCTACCACTTATGCAAATCTAAAGAAGGAACAATATTGCATATTGTTTATGCACACATATGCATGTAATAAAAGAATGAGAATACAGACAAAAAGGATACAGCCCAAACTCAGAAGTGATTACCTCTGGAGGGGAAGAGAGGTGAATGGGATCAAAGAGGGGGCAAGGGACTTCTGATGCTATAATTTTATTTATTTTAAAACATATGTGAAGCAAAGATGATAGAAGATCAATGTGTGTTAAATCTCAATGGTAAATACATAGGCATTTGCTAGGTTCTCTGTACTTTTCTGTTGGTTTGAAATATTTCATTAAAAAAAATAAGATGTTTAAACAAAACCCAGACAGTCTGACTCAAAAACCCACATGAACCGCAGTCTAAGGGCCTCTGAAGTGCCAGACTTGTGGAAGGTGCTCTGTTAAACCCGTTCACATTTATTCTGTCCCATTCCAAGGAGGGGGCTTATTATCTTCATTCACAAATGAGGAAATAGGCTCAGAGGGGGCAAGTAACTTGCCCAGTGTCACACAGCTTTAGGTGGAAAATCTAAACTCTGGTGATGTAACCCCCAAAGCTGTGATCTCTCCTCCACATCTCACCACCTGTTGGAGCTGCATTTCTTTGATGAAATATAATCAACTGAAACAAACACCAAACAAAATGAAAACCAGCTCAGAGTCTGACATGAACCTTGCCTCTGTTACATACTGACTCTGACCTTTGAGAACTACTATCCGCTTGGAGCTTCACTTGTCCTCAGGGCAAAAGGCAAATGGCACCGTGGTGTCAGGGCTAACAGGATAACTGCCCTTGTCCATGTTGTTAATATGTATAAAAGTACTTGCCTGTGGTGCCTGCCACTCAGAGCTGAGACCCTCACCATCAATTTGTAGAGGACTGTGGCTTATTCTAAACAATTGCCAAAATGATTTCATTTCGCTGACCAGATAAAACATTTCTTCTCTGGATGCATATTGATTGTACAACCTCAAAGGAGGGAGATCTTAGTTCAGACGCCCAAGCATCATTCCTATAAACTCCTTCCTGATCAAAACCGAACCAGAATCTCTGGAGAAATCAGAGGCAGGAAGAGAACCGAGCTGTGAACATCTCCTTTCACAGACAGAGTTCAGGAGAAGGTGAGGTGCTCAAACATCATCGTGTGGCCCTTTCCCTGTTCTCTGGCTGGCAGCCAGCTCTGTAGGTGGTAGGCATTGTGCTAAGAATTTGAAATACCAAGAGCCCATCCCATTTTACAGGGGTCAGGAATTTAAGTGACCTGGGACATAGCTAGGTGGTAGAGTTGAAAGCCATGTCTTTGTGATTCTAAAGTCCTGCTCATAGCCGTTACATTATGTTGTGGAGAGGAGACCAGCATGAGACCAGAGGGAGAAAGATGCAATAATGAAAGCATGAAGGCCACTGTAAGCCACCTGAGGAACTGGACTGGGTCTTGCAGGCATGGGAGCTGTTGCAAGGTTTGGGCAGGGAGAGACATGATCATTCTGGTGATTCAGAAGTCCTCTCTGGGTGCACCTGGAGACTAAATTGCAGGGAGGGAGGTGGGAAGCAGGGAGTCCAGGTAGGAGATGGTTACAGTTATCCAGGCAAGAAGGGCTTGGACTTGGGCAGGACCAGTGATGGTTGAGAAGAAATAACCTTTCACAGGTATGTAGAGCATTATAAATATTGGAAGGATAAATAAATGGATAAATGGATGGATGGATTTATGGATGGATGAATGGATGGACAGATTGTAGGGTTTGAAAGAAGAGAAGAGGAATAACTCATATTAAATAACATGGTCTGCAAGTCGGCCCTGAGCCAGGCTTCCCAAGATCTTTTTAGACTCTTGCTTGCATGACTTTCCTTGTTCTGAAATACGTGAAATGTTAGAAGTCAGACACTATAGGAAATCCTACCAGTTGTCCCAACCCACAGCCAACAAGTCTAATGGCTACCCTCCACCCTCCTGTGGGAACCTTCTGGGCCCAGAGTATATGCAGAAAGAGATGCTGGGCAGTGGGAGGCAGGGCTGTCCAAACACAGATGCTGCTGAAAGTATGACCCAATATATGCCAGCAAATATTGATCCTGCCCCTCTTCCCAAACCGGACCACTGCCAGACAATGCCATGGCGCGTTGTTGGGTCTGGGCCCTAGGCTGCAGGCCAAGGAATGTGGACTCTACAGGAATCTGTTTGCTCATTTCCCAGAGCTTGACATCCCTGGCTTGACAGCACCCAGGGAGTAGCCCTCAGCCCGATCACCAAGCAGTTCCCTGTTCAGGATATTTGCACAGGGGCCACTCTGCTTAGTCTGTATTCATTAGAAAAGGTTTTTCTCTGTTTGGCATGTTTTCAGGATGTGCGGGGGGCTTTCCCACCCGGCCCCTCCCTTTACCTATCCCACCCAGTTCTGGCTGCCTCTGCCAAGTCATGGAAGTAAAGCCCTAAAACATCAAAGAAAATATGACAAGTCAGACGGGCCCTCCGAGAGGTACCATCATCCCATCATCCCCACTTTAAAGATGACCAACCAGTACACTTTGAGTCACTCAGCTTGGGGGCAAGTATTATGGCTGTTAAGAGCCTTTGAGTCAAAGACACTTTGGAAAGTGAAGTTGGATAAATTATTCAACTTTAACATCATCGCCTCCCACCCCATCTCCTCTTCTGCAAAGTGGAGACAGCAGTAGTAGCCCCCCCTCTGAGATTAAGTGAAATAATATTTAATAAGTGTCCAGAACATAGCTGGCGCTTTTAAGCAGAAATGGATTGCACCAGGGAGAGCTACAGGCAGTCACAGTGCCCTTGGAGGGTTTGCTGCTTCCACCAGGACATCAGGTTCCCAAGGAGTCTGGCCAGGCTTGTCCGGCAGTGGTGGCCCAGGGGGACTGCAGGGACAGCTACGATTCCTTGTGCTACATGCCCCAAGGGGCCCCTTTCTAGCTCTCCCCAGCTCACACCATTCCAAGGGGATCATGAAGATGGATCCCACGGTGGGTTGGGAGGTGGTAGGGGGAGACCCACACTCAATTCTGGTCATGGTCAGTTAGACTGCTTTGGCCTGGATTTCCTGGTCTCTAACAGCAGCAGAGGTGGCCTTCCAGCCCTAATGAGATGGGCTTCTTGGGGCAAAGAGCCCCTCGGGCCTCCTCCGGCAGCTGTGCCCTGAGCCCTACCCTCCCTCCTTGGGCCACAGTCTGGGCCCAGCTCTGCTTCCAGAGCCCATGAGGTTTCCTGGGAACCTAGCCATGCCAGGGACCACCATTGTGGCTTGTGGGTGTTTGGATTCGGGGTTATGTTTTGGACAGTTCTGTCTTTCTGTTTAGCTTTCTTAGTTTAGCCCTTAGCACAGAGCTCTGAAACAGCTCTTGACAGCTTTCCTTGTGTTGACTCAGGCAGGCTTCTGGTTGCGCCACTGTTATTTCAAGGACCTACTATGTTCATCACGTTGATTAAGAGCACAGATTCTAGAGCCACCAGCTCCAGCACATATTAGCTGAGTTATCTTGGGATGTTCACTTGATTTCTCTGAGCCTCAGTTTCCTCATCAATAAAATGATGATAGTAATAGTCCCCGCCTCTTAGGGTTGATGGGAGGAGTCAGGAGAGCGATATTGTGGAGTAATTTGCTCATATCTAGTATTGATACATGGCTTCCCTGGTAGCTCAGATGGTAAAGAATCTGCCTGCAATTCAGGAGACCTGGGTTCGATCCCTGAGTCGGGAAGATCCCCTGGAGGAGGGCACGGCAACCCACTCCAGTATTCTTGCCTGGAGAATTCCATGGACAGAGGAGCCTGGCAGGCTACAGTTCATGGGTTTGCAAAGAGTCAGACACAACTGAGTGACTAACACTGGCAGTGGCAGTATTGATACTTAGTCAGCATCTGTGAGATCCACACACACGTGTTCTTCTCATTTAATTCTCTCCATATCCCTATGGAGTTGGAAGTATCACTCTGGTTATGGTTGAGTATCATCACCTAAGGTCACTCACCTGGCAAGCAACAGAGAAGGGCTCCACCGGAAGTCTCTGACTCTAGAAAACTATCTGACATTTCTTCAGCTTATGTGTCACTCAAAAGAAGACTTACATTTCTTGCTGAGTGTAATGTCAAAAAGCAACTTCTCCCCTTCTCTCTCTCTACTTCCCTTCCTGTCCCTTCCCTCCAGTCTGTGATTCTAAAGTCTGAGCAGACCCTGAGTGAAGGATTTGAATGCAACTCATGTTTTTGAGATTGGACCCAGGGCATTGGGGAAGTGAGCTTGGCAGAGGAAGCCCAATTTGCTGGGATACCCTGAGAATCACATTAACACCTCACAATGGCTATGCACCTCACAATTATCCACCCACGAAGCAGCGGAGTTGGAGTATTAATACCCCCGCTCTTGTCTGTCATTGATCGAGGGGATGGCATTCTTTCCCCAACACTGGCTGGCTCAGGGTGGGGTAGACGTGAGTGGTCAGAGAAAGCCTCAGGCAAAAACACACAGGAACTGGAAGTTGGAAGTTGCCCAGGGATGGAGATATGCTGGGACGTGGGCAGGGTCAACCACGGAAGTGTCTTGGACGTGTGCCACTGCACACGATTCTAGACTATAATCATCCACTTCCCTCTCTCCCACCAGCTCCTTAGGGCAGAGTCTCATATGTCACAGTGCATGGCTTCAGTACTGGATGAAAGTTCATTGAACGGATGAATCTAGATTCTTGGACTCCTACTCTCTCCAGGCCAGAAGTCTTTGGGGTCATTTGCCAACATGCCATGTGATGTTTGGTCGTTTCATACTGCCTTGCTGGCAAACTCAGCTTGGCCAGGGGCAGCCTGCTCTTTGATGAGATAGCTTAGACTGCAAGACAGTCCTTCATCACTGTTATCTGTGTCCACTGACTCTGTGTCCAGGCCTTTGCTCCATGCCCCAGCTAAAGGGCCTGGACTAGCTCTGGAGCAAAGCTTGCAGCATCCTCTGAGGACTTGCAATGGCAGAAGTTTCCCTAAGAAACTGTCCCTCCTCTGCCATGGCCCAATGACACATTTGTGTATGTGTCCAGCCGCCTCCCTGCTAAGGGTGGGAAGTAGGTTTTCTTCTATATAAACAAGTAGCTTAGAGACCCAAGGCCAGGGAATTTGATCTGGGGTGAACGCCTGGGTTTTGCAATTCTCCTGTGAGTCTGTGGGCCAGCGTTGGCCGGGTCTGCATCTCCTTCTGGAAGGAACAGGCCTGTGAAACCCCATATTGTGCCAAATGTCCCATCAGGGGATTCCACTTTCGGCTGCAAAGGGGTGGGGACTGAGTGAGGAGGCAGTTGTGTAACTCCGGGTGTCAACCGCAACTGTAACAAAGGCAAAAGGACCAGGCAAGGACCAGGTTAGCCTTGAGGGACCAAGCGTGCCCTGTCCTTCCTCCCCTCTCCCAGTTCCCAGGGCAGCCCCGTCCATCTCCTCATCCAGCAAACAAACCTCACAGGCTCACACACGGTTCAACAAAGCAGCAGACACTCACGAAGCCCCACTGTCTGCCAGATGATGGATATAGTGAAGCAAAGATGCAACTTCTGTTGTCCCAGAACACTCATGTTCTAGCTACTTGAGGCATCAAGAGGTGCCTACTTGGTCAGTAGGGAAGAGCCAGAACTAAGAGTCAGAAGACTTGGGTTCGAGCCTAGGCAAATCTCAGGTAAACCTCTCTCAGTCCGTGTGGGCTGCCGTAACAGATATCACAGACTGAGGACTTCAAGAGCAGATGTCTACTTTCCCATTGAGTCTGGGATCACTGGGTGCTGGCAGGGTTGGCATCCTCTGCAGCCCCTCTCCTGGGCTTGCAGGCAGCCACCCTCTTCCTGCCTCTGCATATGGCCATCCCTCTAACCCACGTGTGTGCCATGTTGCATGCACGTGTGCAGCCTCTCCATGTGTCCTCATCTCTTCTTACTAGGGCACTAATCAGTCTGAACTAGGACCCACCTTGAAGACCTCATTTTAACTAGCTGCTGTGGTTGTTCAGTTGCTCAGTCATGTCCCACTCTTTGTGACCCCATGGACTGCAGCACGGTCATCTTCCCTGTCCATCACCAACTCCCGGAGCTTGCTCAAACTCATGTCCATCAAGTTGGTGATGCCACCCAACCATCTCATCCTCTGTTGTCCCCTTCTCCTCCTGCCTTCACTCTTTTCCAGCATCAATGCCTTTTCCAGCGCGTCAGTTCTTCGCATCAGGTGGCCAAAGTTTTGAAGCTTCAACTTCAGCATCAGTTCTTCCAGTGAATATTCAGGGCTGATTTCCTATAGAATTGACTGGTTTGATCTCCTTGCAGTCCAAGTGACTCTCAAGAGTGTTCTCCAGCACCACAATTTGAAAGCATCAGTTCTTCGGTGTTTAGCCTTCTTCATGGTCCAACTCTCACAACGGTACATGACTACTGGAAAAACCACATTTTTGTCTATATGGATTTCTGTTGTCAAAGTTATATCTTTATTTTTGAATACTCCATCTCCGAAAATAGTCACTTTCTGAGGTCCCTGGGGTCAGAGTGTCAACATGAAGTTGGGGACAGGGATACAGTTCAGCCCATAGCAGCCACCCAACTACTCTGCTTCTCAGACTTCCTGCCTCTAACCCAGGTCAAAGACTAGGCAGCCTGTGAGCACCACATCTATGTGTGAAGGTTGCTGATTGTGGACCCAAAGGCACAAAGGCAGCTGGGGCATTTCAGAAAGCCATGGCCGCAGGGGAGACATTTGGAGATGTGTGATGGATTATCCGGGAAGACAGACAAGCTCTCACTTTCCTTCTGTCCCAGGGACACAGGGTCAAGAAGAGCCGGGAGCCAGGACCGTGGGCCAGGCTGTGACTGCACATTTACCCTCATCCTCTGTCGCAACGGGAGTGTGGGTGCTGGAGAAACCACAGTGGGTGGGGGCAGGTGGCCTGGGCTCACTCTCTCTGTGTCCAGGGATGTTGGTGAGCCCTTCATTTCCTCATTTGTATCATGAGCAAGGAGAGGATTTAACCTCGAAGATTACTCAGTTGTGTAACCCTGGGTGCTGACCACAGCTGTAACAAAGGCGAAAACACGGGCTAGGGGCCAAGTGTGCTTCCAGGGACCAGGCTTGGCTGACTGTTCTCTGATATTATGACTAGGACTCTGTATTCTTGGATCCTCTATGAGCCTGTGACCAAAGTCTCATTCTGCCCACTTGGAACAGCCTGAGCCCTGAGACTGGTCACAGCCTGAGACTGACCCTGGTCATAGACCAGGCTTGAGGAATGCAGATGGCGTCGTTCATGACTCTTCTGTTGTAGGAATCACACCAAGAATTGGGAGTAATGTGTGGATCCCACTCTTAGCGCTCCATCTCTCATTAAGGGGCTGATTTATGTAACATTTCAAGTCAGGCCCTCATCAGAGAAAAGATAGCCCCCAATCTCCACCTTCTCCATTGTATTTTGTGGTTCTTGAACTGGAGACCTGGGGCAGAGGGAGGCTGCCTTGCTTCCTGGGGGTGTGAAAGAGTCTAGGGGTGTGGTGGGACCAGTATAGCCTTTAGAGACTCATCGCTCAAAAGAGTTTGTCCCAAGCTCCAAGGCCCTCAGGTAGCTGAAATTTACGGTGTCAGCCCCACCCCATGTCATTAATAAAGGAAAATTAGCCTCTCTGGGTGAGGACATATTTCACTGGAGTCTGAGGGCTGTAATGAGGCTCTAGCAAAGCCCCAATGTGCCATATGAATTTTATATGCCCTGTTTCCTACAAGTTCTGAACAGCTCAGCCGATTTATAAGGTAATGATTTTTCCATCCATAATTTCTTTCGTATGATTTTTGTAATGTGGACATTTCCCTCTCCTGGCTGGGCTGTGCGCAGCCTAGTCAAGTGGATGCAGGCAGAGCAACTCACTTCTCAAGACCAGATCCTGCCGGAGCTGCCCACCAGCTCTATAGCCGGCATGAAGGAGTTGTGAGCTTCGTCATGCATCGGTGGCTGACTGCCGGCAGTCATGTTGAGCAGTGATTCCCACCACCCCACCCCCCACCCCGGGGCCTTAATTTCCGCACCTTTCCAGTGAAGAGGACGCTATTTAGATCAGTCTCCATAACTTTGTCAAGAACATTTGCAATCATTGCAGCCCCACATTTACTTAGTACATAATTGCCCAAGTCAGGCACTGTGCTAGACATTGCAGGCACAAGAGTGAATTAAATACAGACCTCCAAGAGGAGCTCTATAAAAGGAGTTACATGTGCTCAAGACACAGAGGAGATTGATCCTTCCTTCCTGTGGGAACCACAGAGGGCTTCATGGGGGAAGCACTTGCAAAGACCAGCATGAAGGGGAAGCGCTTTGCCTGGCCCAAAAGGACCCATTTCCGGCTTTGTCAGTTAGGGTCATGTCCCCTTGGCTGTGGACCCAGCTTCCCTGATTGCAGACCCCCTTCAGGATCCCCTGCAACACCCCAGAGGAGTAGCTGACTCCAGGGAAAGCCCTTTTTGGCCTCCCATCCCAAGGCCAATACCTCCCCTCCAGATGCCCCAGTGGGGAGGGGTTTGGAGCAGAAACACCTGGGAGAAGCCCCTGCACACCCGTAAATCTGCCCATCTCCATCCTTTGATGTGGACTCTCCTGTCTCCCGAGCGTCACTGCCCAGGAGGTAGCTATTGAACTGAGGGTCAGAGGGCACCCAACCTTCATTTTTGAGTGAGTGTGTGTGCTTTAACCCAACCTAGCCTGTGTTATGTTAAGCTGGAATGTCTTATGGAGTGGGAATCACTCCCAGTTTAGGTGGGTGTTACAGCCCCCTCTGGTCACCCATTGACCGTGTAGCAGCTCAACAGTAGTCCGAAGTGAAAAACCCAGAGAGTCCCCCAGATGCTTAGTCTGTAGTCCTAATGAGCTCCTGCAAGGAACTTGTTTTCTTCTGTCTCCCGAAATGACCAGATGTACTGACCTCCCAGAGATCCAGACTCTGTATTTCATGCACCTCACTGACTGTCTTACTCAACCACCCAGGTTCCTCAAAGGTAGGGACAGCTGCCAGTCCTTTCAACAGGTGAGGAAACCAAGCCCAGGACAGTTGCATCACTTGTTGGGGCCATGCAGCAAACTGGAGAAACAGGATTCTGACTCCTGAATGGGCACACACCATTTCTATCAGGTTCCTCCATCTCACAGTCCAGGTGTGAGCTGAGACCATTTTGCAGATGAGCCAGACTGGATGGGTGGCTGGGTGAGCGTCAGCAGTCCCAGAGGAGTGTGGGATGGAATAGATGATGGAGCAGCCCTTGGCATCCCTCTTTCCCACTTCTCAGAAGCTGGTACATTTCCCTTGGGAAAAAGAAAAAAGCCACTTCAACTTTCCTGTAATAAAGTTTTCTAATTAACTGGAGGGGGAGGCGTGCTGAATGTTATTAACCACATCTTAGTCTATACTACATTAGGTCTTTTTTTTTAACTCTTGCATTGAGAGGCGTAGGAGTCTTTGCACAGAAGCCGTTAAATTATTGCCATAAAGCCAGATTTGGGAGTTTCATATGCCTGGTCACACACCAAACCCCCAATGTAAATATGTAAGAATAGATGCACTCCCTCCAGCCCTTGACATGGCAGACATGCGGGTCAGCCCCAGAGAAAAGAAGCCCACTGTGTGAGTCTGGGAGGAAGCCCAGTTCATTTGGCAAGCCACTTCTAGACACCTGGGCTTCCCAGGTGCCTCAATGCTAAAGAATCTGTCTGCCAATGCAGGAGACACAGGTTCGATCCCTGGGTTGGGAATATCCCCCGGAGAAGAAAATGGCAACCCACTCTAGATTTCTTGCCTGGGAAATCCCAAGGACAGAGGAGCCTGGTGGGCTACAGTCCTTAGGGTCACAAAAAGACTTCATGACTTAGTGACTGGGCACACACACGTACACATACTAAGCACCTACTGTGTGCTGGGCTACATTCTGGGGATTTCAAGTTGACTACAGCATGTTTATTTCCCCAAAGAAGTGCACAGTTTAATGGGGACTAAACATTTTAGAAGGAAATTACTCAGATTATAAAAAATGTATTTATCATTACAAAAAAATAACAATTTCTCAGCAGTCACACTGCCTTGGGCCATATACTCATATTCTTTATACCTAAAAGCCCTAAAGACAGATTTCAAACACCGCCTGTTCAATGAATTTGCTGCATGACTCCTGGGAAAGGATGTGTTCTTATTATTATTGCCATTACTAGCATATTTAGAGTCAGACTTCCATGGTCCATATCCCACTTCCACCATTTACTAGCTGGGTGACCATGGGCAAGTTACTTTACTTCTCTGTCTCAGTCTCTCAGTATAAAAGAAGAGAGTAATAGTATCCATCTCACAGATTGTCTAGAAGATATCATGTCTGTAAATTTCTTAACCCAATACCAAACACTTAGTAAGAGCAAAATAATTGCCCAGTATTGTTTTCATTCAGTCTCTTGGTCCTGTCTGACTCTGCAACCCCTCTTCATCAAGAGGTTCTTTAGTTCCTCTTTGCTTTCTGCTATTAGAGTGGTATCATCTTCATGTCTGGGGTTATTGCTATTTCTCCCAGCAGTCTTAATTCCAGCTTGTGATTCACCCAGTCCAGTATTTCGCATGATGTGCTCTACATATAAGTTAAATAAGCAGGGCGGCAATATACAGCCTTGACATACACCTTTCCCAATTTTGAACCAGTCCATTGTTCCGTGTCTGGTTCTAACTGTTGCTTCTTGACCTGCATACAGGTTTCTCAGAAGGCAGGTAAGGTGGTCTGGTATTCCCATCTCTTTACAATTTTTCCATAGTTTGTTGTGACTCACACAGTCAAAGGCTTTAGCATAGTCAATGAAGCAGAAGTAGGCGTTTTCTGGAACTCTCTTGCTTTTTCTATGATCCAGTGGATCTTGGCAATTTGATCTCTGGTTCCTCTGCGTTTTCTAAATCCAACTTGTACATCTGGAAGTTCTCAGCTCACGAGCTATTGAAGCCTAACTTGAAGGATTTTGACCATTGCCTTACTAGCATGTGAAATAGTTGCAATTGTATAGCAGTATGAACATTCTTTGGCATTGCTTTTTTTGGGATTGAAATGAAAGCTGACCTTTTCCAGTCCTATGGCCCCTGCTGAGCTTTCCAAATTTGCAGGCATATTGAGTGAAGCACCTTAACAGCATCATCTTTTAGGATTTGAAATAGCTCAGCTGGAATTCCATCACCTCCACTAGCTTTGTTCATAGTAATGCTTCTAAAGGCCCACTTAACTTCACACTCCAGGATGTCTGGCTCTAGGTAAGTAACATACCATTGTGGTGCCCAGTGTTATCCTAATATTAAGGAAGGAGAGGTCAAATATGTCAAGGTATGGTTAGACCAGAGGCCAAGCTCCTAACTGAGGTCCTAGACTTTTATCAGTTGCTAGCATGCTAATGGACTCAGACCCTTCCCTGACCCGCAACAGAAACACCAGCCCTGGTGGCAAGGGGAACTTCACATTTGGAACAAAGGGTCAGGGCAGAGATATTGGAACACCGTGGGACAAAGCTGGTGACACGAACACACCTGGTCAGTGTCTAGGGATTGATGGATGATGACAAAGATGCTGATTGAACTCCTGTGCAGGATGGAACCCTGACCCACGTGTCCACCCATCTTGGAAGGTGTCACCTGTTGGTGACTGGCGGAAGGATCTCCTGCTCTGGGGGGAGGGAAGAGATCTGACCAGGGAAACCTCTGTCTTCCTTAAAGAGCTGAAATCCTTGCATTTCTGTGGATTCATTAGTCTGTGACTCATGGAGCAGCCTGAGATTCTTGGATTCTGAATGTTTGAGTCAAGAGTTCTAACCCACTGAAATGTTGTGAAGTGATTGGCCTCCAACTAATAAAATAATATTTAAAAAAAAAAAAAAAAAAAGAGTTCTAAGCTTGTCCCCGGGCCTGTGTTCATGCTGCTTCCCTGTCTGCAAGCCTTTTATCCCCAAATCCCATCGGTTGCAATCTTATCCCACTTGTCCTTGTAGGAACAGCCATCCCAGAATCCATGGCTTGCTCTGGGCTTTCACATCACTTTACACTGTTGCCTCTTATGAAGCACTGACTTCATTCTGCAATCCCCTAGGAGCAGAGTCTCTGTCCATCTTTTGCATTTGCCTGGAGGGAGGACATACATCAGCCCCTGGGTTCTAAGTGCAATACACAGGGCCAGGCCCCATGGATGTTTGTTGGCTTGACGTGAATTTGAGTTGGGGGGTTGGGCGGTGTCTGAGCAGTGGAGGAAACACATCACGATGACGATGACATCAGCAAGGTCACGGAAGATGTACTTCTCCACCTCCCAACTGGGCTACCAGCAAGCCCTAGACTGGTGCCAGGTCATATGAACCTTGTCTAAGAAGGTGGCCCTCAAGAGCCACCCTCCAGCCCCGCTGCTGAGCAGGCATAGACACACATGACTCCTGTGGGCTCCGGGAGAAAGAGGCCCATTCAAGGTGGCCTATAAAACCTCTTAGCTTGCACTCAGAGGCTTCTATCACCCTTAAAAGTGTGGTCAGCTTGGTGTTATTGCACAGCGGCTGCAGGGACGTGACATGATTTACTTACGTAATTAACTGGTTGCTGCACCCGAACTCTAAGCAAACACTGTGCACTTGGCTAAAATTACCTGCTTCCCAAGCTCCCGCTTTTCCTTGTGGGGTTCAAAGACATTCCGAGTTAGGGCTCTGCTCAGCCTCAGCTGGGGCTCTCTTCCATGGTCGTGGGCCTGGGGCCAGGAGCCCATCTAGAGAGATACCACAGCCCTGCCATTCCATTTCCCAAAAGACCCATTCTGAGTGTGTGTCCTGGGGGGGAGGTGAATGACCTGGTATATGGGTCCCTCTGTTCCTCAGGCTCCACACCTGCCTCAGCCATCTTCTCCTGCGAGGGCATCTGATTGTCAGCAGCCTTGACTCTATGGAGAACTGCTTCTTTCTGAAGCAATTTCTACAATACTTGAATTTTGGGCTGCCCCTGTCTTTGCCTCCTGCTTGCCTGGCACTCTTTTGCAGTGGCCTGGTTCCTCACAGCTCTGACATCCACACATCCAGGGCTCCAGGCTCATCCTCAAACCACCTTTCAACCTTCGCTCGTTTTTGAAGTCATCTCCCGAATGTCTCTCTCTGACCTAGACTTCCCTCCTCAACCCCAGAGCTTGGTGTTCAGCTGTGCTCTGTGATGCCTGCATCTGGCTGTCTGGCAGGCGCCCCCAAATTAGCCACCGGACCCCAAACTCTGAGTCTCCCCTCCCTTGCACACCTCCTTCTCCCACATTCTCCTCTATCTCAGGAAATGGAGTCACACTTCCAATGGGCTTTCCTGGTGGCTCAGATGGTAAAGAATCTCCCTGCAATGCAGGAGACCTGAGTTCAATCCCTGTGTCGGGAAGATCCCCTGGAAAAGAGCATGGCTGCCAACTCCATGGCCACCCTTTCTGGTATTCTTGCCTGGAGGATCCCCTGGACAGAGAATTTTGGCGGGCTACAGTCCACAGGGGTCACAAAGAATCGGAGAGGACTGAGTGACTAACACTTTCACTTTCCCATTCTCCACTCCCCTGCCCCTCACGTCCTCTGTCCATTTAGTCAGCACATCCTATTGTCTCTGGCTCCATGGTGAGTCCAGACCACCTCCCTGGCCCCGAACCCACCCCACCCCCGCCCCGTGGAGGTAGCCTCTTTCCTGGGTTCCCTGCTTCTGCCTTGTCCCCTTAAATTTTGTTCAAGGGGTTAGTCAGCAGCCCGGCACACACAGTGGTCCCTCAGCTTCTAAAATGCAGGTCTCACCACCCCTGACTTAAAGCCATCCAGTGCCTCCTGCTTCACCTTGAGGAAGAGCCAAGGTCCTCATGATGGCCCGAGGTCCTGCTCATGATCACCCCATGTTTGCACGCTTACCACCGAATGCCTCTCCTCACCCCACCCCTGTCACTGCACTTCAGCCGCACCAACCTCCTTACGGTTGCTCAGACGGGCCAGCGGTGCTCCATCCTCACGTTTGGGAGACTCCTTCTGTCTAGAATGTTCTTCAGGTGTCCCCCATGGCTACTCTCGCACCCTCTTCAGACCTCTGCTCTAGACAGCACGTGCTCAGCACGTCCAGCTTCCCTCCACCCTTGCGTCATACCCCTCAGAGAGCCTGACAGGTGGAAGGCCCTCAGGGACAGTGAGTGAGAGAGGGAATGAATGAGAGCGGGAAACCCACATGTTCCCTTCTTGGTGAAGCCTTCCCTGACCACACTAATTAAACTAGCCCCACACACACCCTTCTGGTCTCCCACCCCCTGCCTGTGTTCTCCTGGTGGTTTTCGCCACCCACCATCCAAAATATTTACTTGTTTTGTTAATTCCTGCCTTGCCACTAGAAAGTAATTTCAACATGTTAGAGGGTTCGTTTTGTTCCCTGCCATATCCCCAGGATCTAAAACAATTTTTGAATGGAGTAGACACATTCCTGTGAATGAATCACCCAGTCAACCAATTAGGAAGCATTGTAAGGACAAAAGGAGGCTCAGAGAAGTAAACCACTTGCCCGGTTTGGAACAGCCAGCACACAGCCATAGTGGGAGCTAAATTCAGCCCTGGCTACTCCCGTGCCCCGTCATGGAACACTTTGCCTTTTCTTTCCTGGTGTTTGGGCTTCCACACCATGGAACCTTTCTGCAGCATCTGGTACTGGGGGAGAAGAAGAGACAGTGGGATCAGACCCCTCCCTCTGGGAGGTCCCAGCCCCAGTGGAGGATCAGGTAGAGTGAGAAAGCAAGGCAGGAGGTTGGGTGATGCTCTGGCTTGGGTGGTAAACTCTTAGAGGCAGACGTGGGGGTGTGAGTCCCCCAGTGAGGCAGAGCTTCCCAAAAGATGAGTCTTCTGGGTGTTACTGTGAGGATTGGGGTAACTAGAGCCCCCGCCTTTTTTCCTAGTGTGCCCAATATTGTCATTTTCCATGTGACATGGAAAAAAGTTTAGAACCTAGTGTCAATACAGCTGTATTATACCAGGCACTTTCCACAAGCTTTTTGTGTACATTTTCACAGCAAATGTTTTGTTGTCAAGATAGCAAGGCAGGAATTTCCCTGGTGGTCCAGTGGTTAAGACTTCACCATCCAGTGCAGAGTGTGTGGGGCTGGATCCCAAGTCAGGGAGCAAAGATCCCACATGCCTCGTAGTCAAAAAACCAAAACATAAAACAGAAATAATATTGTCACACATTCAATGAAGATTTTAAAAAATACAATCCACATCCAAAAAAAAAATTTTTTTAAGTTAAAAAAAGAAAAAAGATAGCAAGGCGGAAGAGACGGTGGGGTAGGCCCTGCAGGATCTGTCCAGAAAGACCAGTTCAGTTCTAGGGAACCTCTCTTCCCTCCTCCCAACCCTCCCCAAGTTGAGGTGGTCATCCCGGCCCTGCATCACCCCACCCCTCTGTCCATACTGTGCCCATACTCTGCCCTCTGGGCTATGGGCTCCTCCAGACAGGACTATGCTCAACATATACAGCTTCCCTCCACCCTGCGTCACACCCCTCAGACAGCTTGGCAGGTGGAAGGCACTCAGGGACACTGAGGGAGGGAGGGAGTGAATGAGGGCACAAAACCGTAGATGGGTTGTGTCCCTTGTGCAAAGTTACCCACCTGGTGGGTGGCAGTTCCAGGATCAGACAAGCCCGGCACCCCTGCAGTGTCGAGGCAAGTTGAGCATCTTACTTGTGCCTGCAGGATCTGTGTGTTAGGCTGGGGAGGCGCTGGGCTTACCTCGGGAGATGAGAGGGGTAAGGCAGACCACTGTGGGGTTTCAGCAAGAAAGCCCCAAATCCCCACGTGTCAACCCAATATGGAGGTTCTACTGTCGTGTGATCCCAGCAGCTCAGGATGCAGAAGGTCCATGGGCGGCTTTCTGGATGTGGAGCGATGGGCTTGGAGGTGACCCACAGCTGCTGAGCTTGAGGACGATCCCCTTCCTTACACTAGAGAAGTTTTTTTTTCTCTGCTTCCTAATCCTGGAGAAATGTCATCAAGCCCCTAACTGATTCCTCCTCCCTGGGCCCTGATTCAGGCAGAAGCTCAAGGCTGCCAACAGGGAGTTTGGAGCTCGTAACTCAACTGTGGGCAGGGCCTGGGGGGCCTGATTCCAATTAAAGATGTCAAATGTATTTATGGATTATGTAATCAACAGGTATGCAGCAGCCTCAATAGCCGACAGGGCCACCCTGGAGATAGGCCTGTAATTAATTAATCCCAGTGGGCCTGCCAAATTCTGTTTCAAACATGAGCGCTCTGGGGGATGCTGAGGACCAAGGCTGGGGCTGGCTTTACACCCTGTCTTTTTTTGAGGAGGTCCAAGGAGCTGGGCTATAGGATTGTGATCTAAGAAAAGAATGCTAGGCTCAGGGGGATCTGGGTTTGAATCATGGCTCTTACCATTTCCAGCCTAATGGATGTGATCTTGAACACATTCCTGAAACTCTCAGAGTCTCTGAGTCTCTGTTTCTGAAAATGGAGAGGATGTGTTTAGGGCTAATCGAGACAATGTTCATGAAAGGGCTCAGCATGCAGTAGATGTCCATGGGGAATGACAGGACAGCCCTGGAATAGGCCTGCCTAACCTCCTTGTTCCCAGCATGAGAGCACCCCTATGTAAAAGGATAAACCTACCCTGTCATTAAGGATAACCTGCCAGGGGAAGCACACGCCCATCCTGAAATATCTCTGAGCCTCACTTTGCTCATCTGTGAAATGAACTTGCCAACTCTGCATTCTGGTCTCTTCCTGCCCCTTTGAGCTCTGATGAGCTGACAAAGATTCACTCATTCAGCAAACTTGATCTGTGGCCAGGCTTGATCTGCAGCCCAGGGCCCAGAACTGAATCTGAGGAGGTAAACCCCCCCACCTGGAACTCGCAGTCCACATGGGAAAACCCACACCAACCAAGATTTACAGGAAGAATGATGGTAGTGACAGCAATAGGCTTGGCCGTGGACAGAGGACCAGATAGCTCACTCCACGCCATCCACCTGTTGGCTCATCTTCCTCCCCTTTATCCCGCCAGGTGGACAGGGTCTCCGCTCCACAGCTGTGTGGAGTCTGGGAGAGGTTCAGTAGTGCCACAGATGCTAAGCACATGGCCCTTTGACTGTGCTCAGTAAGTAGTTGAGTTGCTAGCAGTCAGAATCGTGGGGGTGGAGGAACACTGCCAGCCTCGGCAAGTCACCCAGCAGTTCACACAGGAGCTGGGCCTGCTCCAGAGTTTGAATGTCCTTAGTTCTTTCTTTCTGTTTCCCTCCTCTCAGAGGTGTGATTTGCGTTTCCTAAAGTTCGCTCTGGCTGCAGGCTGGATGGAGCACGGATTGCAGGGACCCAGTGAGGAGGTCAATCAGCTAGTCTGGGTGGAGAATGAGGAGGTCTGGAGGCAGTGGCGTCCAGACATTTAAGACATTTAGCATCCAGACATTTAAGAGGCCAGCTCAGCCTGACTAGGAGACTGGTTACATGAGTGAGTGTGTGTGCACATGTGTATTCATGTGTGAGTGAGTGCCTGAGCATGTGCATGTCAGTGCTCTAGTGTGTGTCTGTGTGTGTGTGTGTGTGTGTGTGTGTGTGTGTGTGTGTTTGGAGGGGGGTAGGATTAAAGGAGAGACCTGGTGGCTCAGATGGTAAAGAATCTGCCTGCAATGCAGGAGACCCGAGTTTGATCCCTGGGTTGGGAAGATCCCCTGGAGAATGGCAGCCCACTCCAGTATTCCTGCCTGGAGAAGTCTGTGAACAAAGTCCACAGTCCATGGCGTCTCAAAGAGTTGGACACAACTGAGCAACTAACACTTTCAACTTCAAGGCTCCTTGCACGTGAAGTGGGGGATGGTCTGAGTATGGGGGTCCCCCATGTCCCCTGGGGCCCCTGCAGTTGGTCACGATGTGCCTGTCAGAGCTCTGCCCTTTACGCAGTGGGCTCTTCTTTGAGGACAGACTCTGGTGGAGTTGAGACTTCTTGAGTAACACCTACTACATTTTGTGACATGTCCTGTCATGAGAGCATTTCATATCAGTGATCCCGCACCTTTGAGTGGACGTCCAGCCCCTTCCCACAGCCTGAAGCCCGGCGTGGCTCACTCAAGGCAGAGGACAAAGCAGGACTGATAGATGGTCACCACGCCTAGCCAGTTCCCTCATGCCATGACACTCTCCGAGGGTATCCAGGGCCGACAGAGGTCTGGTCCGGGCTACAGGCCCTGTGCTCTTCCCACTGGAGTCCCCTGTTTGCTGTCCTTCTTGATCCCTTTTGGAAGCACTTGGGGGTCAGCCTTGACTCTGTCATTAAGCAGCTCATTCCTTCATCTACTTCCTCCACACTTAGTCAAGGTCCCAACATGCTGAGTCTGCTGCATAGCCCTCTGTTAGTCCCTGTTCCTCTGGGCCTTTGTTCCCATCTGTTGGTTGTGGGGTTGTACCAAGGGATAATCAAGTCCCTTCTGCGGCTGCAGGCTTGTGTGTTACACTACATCTCTTTAAAAGTGCTGCCAAGGGATCTAGTCTTCTCCAGGGAATGACTTGGGCATGAATAGCTAACCCTGTGAGCAGTCACTGACTGCAGAAAGCATCTTTCAACACCTCGTGTTTCTAAGCAGGAAACAGGAGATGCAGAGGGGTGAGTGAAGTGCCCGAGGACACCCAGTAAGCTGCAGGCACTGGGAGCCTCAGACATGATCTGTGGTCTCACTGCTTGTGGGTGCAGATGCTGCTGATCCTCCTTCAGAGATGTGGGGTGATTCCCTCCCAGGCCTCAGCCTTCCCTGCTCATGCCGCATCGTCCAAGCAGGACAGTTTACATTCTTTCTTGCTAAGATGTCTCCAGATCCCTGGGTGAGTGCCTCCTAGAAAAGTGAGCCTGGTCCAGGGCCCAGCCGTGGGTGTCTCAGGAGGAAAGCCAGTGTCCCTAGCAGGGAAGGAAAGGACAAGGCCAGTTCTGGTTGCAAACAAATTGCACCCTCTCCTCCTCTCTCATTCTGCTTCTCCAGCTGCTGCTTTCTTTGAAGCTGTTTGTTTTCCTGAAACTCAACCCCTCAAGTTGTGAATTAACCCTAAATTAAGCCACTGCGGGGGCCCTGCTGCCCTCCCTCACCTCCCAGGCAGATGTCCTACCTTGAGATGCTATGTGGGTTCTGGTTGAGAGTGTGACCTCTATCCTTAGACAGTGTGGATGCCAGTCCTGGATCCACTCCCTCCCTCTGTGACTTGAGCATGGTATTGAACCTCTCTAGGCTTCAGTTTCCTCAAGGGATGCTGAGCCTTCTAGCGCTGCTGCGTATTAAGTGAGGACACCCATGGGAAGGGCCTGGAAGGGGCTCATAACAAAATATGTGATTCCTGCTTCCCTGCTCCTTGGCCCACTGTGTGCGTCTTGGGCACTGTTGCCCTGTGGGATGCTTTTCAGCTCATCACTCTTGGAGCTCCCGGGAGGTCTTTCCACTCATGGAAGTTGAGTTACCCCAGAAGCCCGATTAGCCCCTCTCTAAGCCTTGCAGAGGCCTGATGGTACAGGTGACACAGTAGGGCAGGAGGTGGCCCCAAGGTGCTCAGCTTGGACTCGATCATGAGGAGGCTCTTGGAGACCATGGAAGGGAGATGGAGTGACACAGGAAGGACAGGGAGAGGTCAGGAGGAGACTGTGATGGAGGGAGTACGTGGTCCCTTTAAGAAATTTTAAATGAGGCCTCGTTACCCTTGAATCCCAAATATCTTTCAGAGCCAGGAACCCATTTTAGCAAGATGTCCTAATGTGGGAAAAACGTGAATCCACCCCTTCTTGATGCCAAGGTTATGACATTTCCTGCTAAGGTCCTGCCGGGCCTGGCCCTGGACTCTCAGAGCCCAGCAGGGAACAGACATGGATCCCACCAATGACTTTTCTCTCCTAATTCCAATCTTGGCCTCTTGAGCCCCAAGCCCCTTCCCTGGGGTGTGAACTTTCACAGAATCTTAGGCTTCTGTTTCAATGACAAAAGGGACAGTGAATTTCAGTTCAGTTGAGTGAACACTCCATCTACTGGACAGCTACTCTGTGCCAGGCTTCGGGGACCCAGAGATGATCAAAGAACATCCCTGCCCTTTGGTCACTCACAGTTCAGAGTAATCACCAACATTCATTGGATATCTACTATGTGATGATGAGATAGATAGCAGCACCAATTCAATGGACATGAATTTGAGTGAACTCCGGGAAATAGCTGAGGACAGGGGAGCCTGGCATGCTGCAGCCCGTGGGGTCACAAAGAGTCGGACATGACTTAGTGACTGAACCAGCAACAACTACTGCATGCCAGGCACTCTGCCGGATAAGGACAGTACACACGGCCACAGTTAACTCCCTATAGGCTGTTGTGTCCGCACTGTAACAGGAGGAACTGAGACTCTGAGAAGTTGAATACCTTGTCCAAAGTCATACAACTAAGAAGGCTGAGGAACAAGTTCACAACCAGGCTACCAGTGTGGCCCCCACCATCCAGTGGAAGAGGTCTTCTCTTCGATATTCACAGCATGTCCATTGCCTTGTTGGGGGGATGGATAAACGTGTGGATTAACTACAGCCATTGAGGAAACTAAGACTCTAAAATGGGAAGTAGCTTACCAAAGGTCATCCAGCAGTGAAATGACAGCCCTAGAGTGTGAGCCCACGTGGGACTGTACCCCACAGGCCTATAAGCATCAAAGAGCTGGGCAAATACAGCTTTGGTCTTTCTCTGACCAAAGAAACAGCCTGGAGGCCATGACAGAGACATCGGTGTTTAATAGATGAGGGATCTTACACATCAGAAGCAAGGTCCTGGAATGATACTTCACCCTGTGCAGCAAATAGCAGGCAGAAGATAGCAGCAGTCTTTACTTCCAGGGAAGCGGGTTTCGGGAAAGAGAAGGAGATTACCAGTTATAGAGGGAATTGATGTCAGTTTGGCTCACTGGTTACCATGGAACCCATGGCAGAGGGGCCCATCACTCAATCACCCCTTTGATAAACTATTGTAGTGGAGATAGTTCTGATCTCATAATTAGAACAGTCACTAGCTGGGGCCTGGGGCAAGTATATAGGCATTTACTGATTAGGCTCTATCATTAAGAGGGAAGGTCAGGCATGTGAGTAGGGTGCAGCTGAAGCAGGGGCTGGTTGAACAGGGGATGTATAGAGAGCAAGAGAACGGCCATCTTGGGTGGCTTGGTATACAACCTAGGTCTAAGACTACTTGCATGTTATTTTCTTAGTTATCCCTGGGGATTATAATTAGCATCTTAATTTAAAACAACCTAGTTAGGATTAATATCATCTTATATTGCGATAGTATACAAAGCTTTGTTCTTACATAGCTTCTTTCCCTCCTGCCCCTGTTTTGTTTTTGTCTTACCAATTATATCCTTAGGTATAATAAAGCTCATCAACACAGATTTATAATTATTGTTTTATGCATTTGCCTTTTAAATGAGAGGGTAGGGGGAAAGTTACAAAAAACTAATGCATACCATCATTTATATTTACCTATAAAATTACCTACCATTGCTCTATTTTTTCATGTAGATTGAAGTTACTGTGTAGTATCCTTTCATTTCAGCCTGAAAGATTCCTTTTAGTATTTCTTATAGGGCCATTCTGGCAACAAATTCCTTGTTTTTATCTTGTTACAAATGTCTTAATTTCTCCTTCATTTTTGAAGTATAGTTTTGCTGGATACAGAATTCTTCATTCATACTCTTTACTTTTCAGGACTTTGAATACATCATCCAACTGCCTTCTGGCCTTCGTGAGTTCTGATGATAAATCAACAATTAACTTTATTTAGATATGTAACGACATTTCTCTCTTGCTGCCTTCAAGGTTCTCTATTTTTGGCTTTAAACAATTTGATTATGATATGTCTAGTGTCAATCTTTTTGAATTTATACTACTTGAAGTTCTTTGAGCTTCTTCAATGTGTAGATTAATGTTTTCCATAAGATATAGGAAGTTGTCAGCTATTATTTCTCTGATATTCTTTCTGCCTCTGTTTTCTGTCCCCTCTCCTCCTGGGACTCCCGCATTATGCCTGTCTTGGTACCTTGATGGTATCCATGGGTCTCTGTTCATTGTTAATTCTTATTTCTTTCTGTTCCTCAGGCTGAATAATCTCAATTGACATATCTTCAGGGTTGCACATTTTTTTCTACTTGCTCACATTTACTGTTGAGTCCCTCTAGTGAACTTTTCATTTTATTTATTGTGATTTTCAACTATACAATATGTGAATATCTATTTGCTTCTTTTGTAAAAATAATTTCTGTCTCTTTATTGATAGTTTCTGTTTGGTGAGACATCATTCCCGTACTTTCCTTTAGTTCCTTAGACATCTTTAATTCTTTAGATGTATTTAAAATAGATAAAGTCTTTTTTTTAGTAAGTACAACTACTGCACTTCCTCAGGGATACTTTCTGTTGATCACTTTTCCCCCCCTGTTTGTGGGCAAAATTGTTTCTATGAATTTCTTGTGTATTTTGTTGAAAACTAGGCATTTAAAATAATGCAAAATGACAAGTCTGGAAATCAGATTCTCCCTCTCCTCAGGCTGTTTGTTGTTACTACTGTTTCCCTTGTGGTTTTTCTGAGATGGTTATATGAAGTGTGTATTCTCTGTCATGTGTGGTCAATTGAAGTCTTTGCTCAAATTAGCTTATAGGTGGTAGTGGTGGTAGTGGTTTAGTAGTGTTCAACTCTTTGCGACTTCATGGACTATAGCTCCCCAGGCTCCTCTGTCTATGGGATTTTCCAGCAATACTGGAGTGGGTTGCCGTTTCCTTCTCCAGGGGATCTTCCCGACCCAGGGTTCAAACCCTGGTCTCCTGCATTGCAGGCGGATTCTTTACTGACTGAGCCACTAGGGAAGCCCTGTTTGCCTCAACTGTTATCCACTGCCTCAGACTGCATTGACGTTAAGCAATTGCTCTGATTTTTTTTCTAGTAAACATCCCTGGGGAGAAGGCTGTAAGCATGAGGGACACTCAAAGTCAGATCACAGACAACCTTGAGAGTTGGGACTTCTTAGTCATTACCGGCAGGTTGTAGAATGGCAGTTCTCTAGAAATGAGGCTTATAAAGGAGCTCCCTCAATACTATTTTGTACTCTCCAGTGACTGCCAAACTGCTAATTTTCACTGTATTTGCAGTTGTTGGTTTTCAAGGTTACCACCAAGAGAGTGTAGGGGTTGAGAATAGGAAAAGTTGAAATACCAAAAAAATTTTCTATACTTACCAAAATTAACCTCCTTTTTCTTGAATACATGCTTCCTGGATTCCTGCAATCCTTTGGCTAATTTCCATACTTCTCTAAAAGTTCATTCTGATCTTCTTCCCCCCAGTGTTCTTGTTGCTTTCATTGAGGAGAGAATTTTGAGAGGTCCTTACTCTACTGTGCAGTTCGGTGATGTCTAACTCCTTGCATGTTTGCTAGAGGAAGTATCCATGGGCATGAAGGGGAAAGTGGGGTGTCCTGAAGGTCTACCAGGTGCCAGAATACATGGCTATAATGAATGTTATAGGAGTTCTCAGAAAGATAAGATCAAGGTAGACTGAATTACAAGCAAATGTTGCAAGAGGAGTTGGGATGCTAGGTTGTTACGACTACAAGAGGAAAGTTATCTTAACCCATCCCAGCATCTTCTGTCACCTGACAACCTCTTTTCCCAGTGCTCATTGACCAGCCGGACCTTTGGCTGGGGTGTTGGGTATCTGAACTCAACGAAATGCCACTACTCCATCTGGGGAAGCTGTTTTTAGCTTTAAATGTTCAGTCTCTCTTTAAGTCTCTCTTTAAGTAATTCTTGACTTGCTCAGCCAGGTAGTACCTGAGACTTAATCTTAAAACTGACACTATCTTCTCATTTTTGATGTATCTTTTTCCCTGCTAACCTGGTATCATGATGATGTAAATCTGACTGGACCAGAGCCCTGGGGATCCGTCTCTGTTCTGACCTCCAGCCCCCTCTTTAACAGTCTGAGTCCATCAGCCCAGAACAGGCGGATACCAGTGATCATAAAATGTGAGCTCCAGAGGACAGGAGGTTTTAACCGTATCCCAGGGCCTCAGACAGCACCAAGAGCATAGTAGGTGTTCAATAAATATTGGTCTAATCGAATGAATGAACCTTCTAAAATGCAGAAAGAGGACAGGTGGTGATGGACTGAAAGAAGAGGCCTGGCATGAGGAGAAAGAACCACATAAACACATGTCTTGAACACTCTGCTTGCCTCATCCCCATGGTAACCCTGTGGGTGGGAAGGACACACAGAGGCTGAAAGGAAAAAAACAACTTGCCCAGAGTCCCCTCACCAGTTGAGTGATGGCTGAGGACCTGAACCCAGGTCCGTGTAGTGCCAGGGCCAGGTCTTCCCATCCTCCAGCACTTCGACTATCCACGTGGGGAATGTTCTTAGGCCCAGCTAATCCACTCTCCCCACTTTATAGAGAGAGAGAGATGCGTGGTCGCCCCAGCACACAGCAGCTGAGCCCCTGAGCTGCCATTCTTGGCACTCAAAAGTTGCCCAGAGCACACACCCTGTGAGGCTGAAGTCTCCAGCAGGCGCCCTGGGAGCTGACAAACGTCTCCAGAACCCAGAGGTGTGCACGCACGCCCGCAAACACACAAAGCCGGTCCTGCTGCGCCCGCCGTGGCAAAGGAGCCCCAGGCCCCTCTGAGTGTATTTTAAACCCATTCTGACTCCCCAGAAAGTCTGTTTTTGTTATTCACGCTGACCTTTTAAACTCCACGTAGTCCTGCATTTTTCCCGAGGCCTCGGTAGGATCTATTAATAATTCCGCTCTCCCACCGAGGCCCTGGGCTGCAGCCGGCTCTCTTACGTGCCGTAAAAGCCAGTCTCCCCGCTGCTGGCGAGCTCGCCCTCCTCTCCAGACCATTAGATGGGAAAGCAGCACCCCCCCCACCAACCCCAGCCCTGGAGAAAAGAGGCCGTGGACTCGGCCACCACCTATGCTCTTCAAAGGTGAGGACAGGTGGTCTGGCAGTGACCAGAGCCAGGATCAGGGCACTCGATGGCAAGGGAATGTGGCCGAGGCAGGCCCCCTGCTTCTGACTGCTTTCTCCTCTCTCTGAGCAAACATCTCTGCAAATAAATCTCCTCTTTCTTCCTTTCTCTCTCTCTGCTGGGTTACTGCTTCAGTTTCATTAAAGACTCTGGAAACATTCTTCAGGCTCGGCCGAGATATATAATACGGAGAACAGAGATTTGCTTCATAACCCACAAACTATTAAAAATATTAGTGTCCCCCAGAGAGTCTCTCTTAAAGATTCCTTCTCTGCCTCCCTCTCCCCCTGGTGCACAGTGCCAACAATAATGCAGGCGGGCTGGTCTGATTTCCTTGAAAGAAAATAAAGACGAGATAACAGGCTTTAGAGAAACCTCTCTTTGTGCCTGAATAATATCCGTCACCCTATACGTCTAGCTAGAGCTTTGTACTTGTCAAAGCCCCTTTCACCACCATTATCTTGTCTGATCCTTTAAAAAGTGCAAAGTGGGGTCATGTCCTTTTTGTTAGGAGGGGAAACTGAGGCCCTGGAGAAGGGAGGCGATTTGGCTTTGAGGCAGATCTGGGGATTGAACCCAGTCCCTTCTGATCACCAGCCTGGAGGGTTTTCTCATCCAAAAGAGTGTATTAAGTCGCTTCATTTCTCAGTAGCAAAGCAAATGCCTGGTTTGTGTGAACCCCTGCACTCCCTTGCCCAGCTGCCCTCCAGGGTTGTTGTATTTGATGTCATTGCAAGAGCTCTGTCTTTCATTTGTTCCTCTAAGATGCATTGAGGGCATCCTCCGGGCCAGGTCTTCCCTGGAACTGGGAACAAGACCAGGGGTGAATAAGGGAGGCATGTGTCCTGCCCTCCGCGGGGGAATATTTAAAATTAGCTTCTTGTAAGAATTTGGAAAGTCAAGGCCAGGCCAGTCCTAATGTCTGAGCATAAGGGAACAGGCCGCCACAGGGTCTCCCTGGGTCATGTTGGGTTGTTCTCAAGAGGTCCGGTCCAAGAAGAGGTCCTGCCTGGGGAAGGGCAGTGAGACCCTGTAAAGACCAGCTGAAGTGCTGAGCACATAGGAGGTCTTTCAACCTGGTGAGAAGGGGCCTTAAGAAAGGGCCTAAGCTGGGCTTTCTAAGGATGGTCAGAAGTTAGGCAGAAGGCATAGAAGAGAAAAGCAGGTTCATGAGCCAGGGGCTGGAGAGGGCTTGAGGTTTTAAAAGAGCAGTGAAGCATAACGTGGGGTATGCAGTAGTGAGCAATGAGGAGGGAGAGGCCAGGTCCCTGACGGTAGATGATGACTTGACCTTGTGCTAAGAAGGATGGTGGTGGTTCAGTCACTGAGTCGTGTCCGACTCTTGTGATCCCGTGGACTGTGGCCCACCAGGCTCCCCGTTCATGGGATTTCCCAGGCAAGAATACTGGAGTGGGTGGTCATTTCCTTCTCCAGTCCTAAGAAGGATGGGGTATAGAAAATACTGTCAGTGTGCTTCAGGAGGATCTTAGGTATCATGTAGGGATTCCCTTGTGCAAGGTTCGTTGACTGTACGCTTGTATTTGTGTTCTGATTCGGATCTTAGAACTGATGGAGAAAGAAGTGGAGGGGACAGGGATGAGGGAGGGAGGACCCAAGAGGTGGCCTGAACATGGGAGCAGGGGCCAAGAGGAGTGGTGGGGTGAAGAGTTGGAAGGTGGACTTGAGGGTTCAGTGGGGGATGGTGACCAGGAAAACCCCCAGGCCAGGCATCTGCTCCTGCAGGTGGATTTGGACTGTGAGCCCCATATGGCCACTGAAGACACTGGGGTGCAGGGGAGCTGTACATCAGTGTACCCCCGTGAGCCAGGGCAGGAGCTGAGCTGCAGCCCGCAGTCCCTGGAGCCACAGCCCAAGTTCCTCCCATTCCCCTTCCACCCTGCCCAAGCTGAGCACCTCTGCTGGGGAGGGGGTGAGTGACGCCTAGGCCTCCCCCAGGAACTGAACACTTCTTCTTGAGGCCAAATAGGGCTGTGGGCAGCCTTGAGATCTGAGAAGCCAGCACATTCCTTGTTTCCTGCCCCCAGGGTGGGATATTTAAAATTAGCTTCTCGTAAGAATTTGGAAAGTCAAGGCCAGGCCAGTCCTGATGTCCAAGCATAAGGGAATAGGCCAGCATAGGGTCGTGCACAGGTCTCTGGGTCACGTTGGGCTGGTCATTCTCTCTCCAGGCTCCAGCTTCCTTGGCAGTAATGACCCTCCCTGCCCTGCCTGTGTCACAGACTCAGGGTGGCGTTGGATCAGGTGAAAGGATGGTATTCCCATCACAGTCCCCGCCCGGACTGCTGTCATGGCTAATGCCTGTCACCTGACAAGACCTCGGCAGGCAGGTGCAGGACAGGAGCAGCCTGTTGTTGCTGAGGGCCCAGGGAGGGAAGGGGCTGGGTTCTGCCCCCACCTCTGCTGCCACTGGTTGAGACACCCCTATAGGGGGCACCCGTGCCCTGAGGGGCTGTAGCCCCGTGACCTTCCCTTCTCGATGTAGGTTCTTGGCGTTGGGCTCACTTTGTCACTGGGTTATATTCAGTTCACCTAGAATAGTACAGACCACAGGCAGCTTTGGGGAGAGGCCTGAGCAGAGGGGGCTCCTCTGGAAGCCCTCACCCTGGCAAGGAGCCGCTCAGATAGAGGCCCTGGTGAAGCAGGCTCACGCCTCCGGCCTCTGTGAGCCCAGCCACTAAAGGGCACCATTCGCCAACTATTCTTTCTTCTTTGTTGCTTCTGTGAACTGAGCCCGTGTGTCTCCTCAAAGGCTGCAGCTGCTGCTGGCCAAGTGGCCCGAGTGTGCCTTCCACTCACAACCACCCTCTTCTGTGCAGAAGGTGGGTGGAAGGGACATGACAAACTCCTCCTGTGTGCACAGCCCTCCCTCCCTTGCTGTGGAGGCCAAATCAGAGAATAAGAGACCCCCATCCGGCCTGGGGGAGGGATTTTCAACTCAGGGGCCTGTTTGGCAGATACAGTTTAGAAGCCTTCAGAGTTCCAGGGGACCAGCCAGCAAGGGGGAAAGTGCCACCCCATTGGGGTGGGAACACAGCTGAGCCTCGGAGGGAGCATCTGCCCTTCGGGGCACCTGCTGTGAGATGCAAGCCTGTAAGGAAGTGCTCACCCTCCCCAAGTTAACACGCCGAAACTGAGACTCCCAGCCAAATCCCTGGCCTGAGGTCCCAGCCCATCTAAGCTGCTGGGACTCCACCTCCTGAAGCCCCAGTGCCCCAGCTCTCCTGACCAAGCCCTGAAGTGGCACCTTTGGGGTGGCTGACCCAAGGCAGCAATGACCCCAGCTTGAGTAAATTGTTTATTTAAATTCCTCCTATTAAAAAAGGAGGGGACTCTGTGGGCCAACTCTGTGGGCCAAAGTGCTGACGGCTGCCCACCTACTGGGGTCTCAGCTCCCGTTCTGTGCTGCTGAGATGATTCCTCCCTTATAGGCCCTTTCTCCATCCTCCCTGTTCCTCCTCTGGGCCAGAAGAGGCCTTGACCGCCCCATCACAGGCAGGTCAGATGCCTCAGGAATCTGCGGAGAGGGAAATGCTTCTTCCAGGCTCCGGCCCCTCCAGGAGTGCCCTCAGCCATCTCCACGTCGCAGTGCTTCTTGTCCTGACAATTTAAGGGCCATGCATGCAGAGGAGGGAGGCCAAGGGACTCGCCACGGGCCACACAGAGGAGGTGACGTGGGCATTTGAAGCCAAGGCTCTCGCTGCAGAGCGTGTGCAGATGCTCTAACTACACCTGCTGATTTGAGAAATCAGACAACCCGCTTGCAGACTTCCCTGATCCATTCATATTTCCGGGGTCCCTAGCTAGTGGGTTGAGGCACTCACTGGCTGCCTCCCCCAGTCACACGCCTTCCGGTTCTCAGACGTCAGCAGCTGACTTTGGGGAGCCTGCTGGGGCGCATGGTGTTAAGGGGGATAAGAAGCCTGGGTGGCACCCTGGACAGCCCCACCCCCTTCCTCCCCACCCAGCAGTCACCCATCCATCTTGCCTGGTTTTTCATGGAGCTTGGACCCATGAAGCATCCCTTTACCCAGGACAGTGTCTTTCCACTCTTTGTGTTTTAACAGCATGGTCCCTTCTCACTCAACATGAGCATCTCAGACCCTCTTTTACTTATTCAAAATAAATATATCTTTTGAAATAAATGACAGATGTAAAATACATTCTATATCATGAGTTAAATAGATTTTATATTAAATTACATATCATGAGTTCAACCACAAGCCAAAAGCAGTGGTAAAATTAAGAATAGCTTTTCATCTTGGAAGACAGACATTTCTCCATCAACCGTAGTTATGTCTGTGGGCTCAGCGCTGGCCACCCTTCTGCCCTGGCCCGTGTGTGATAGATGGAGCCCACTGGAGGCCACTTGAAGCCAGGTGGGCTGCGTGACTCTCTAAGTATGTGCGACCTTTCACCCAACCCCCAGCAAGAGTCCAACACCGCACCCACCCCACTGAGAATCCCAGCTGGTAGGTTATCAGGTGTTTGCTGAGTTCTACCACCTGCGGGACACTGCTAAGGGGCACACAGACCTCATCTCTGTTCTCTTGGAGCCTCAGACCTCTCCCCATGGAACAGACGAGAAAACCAAGGCTCATTGCCACATGGCAAATCAGTGGTGGAGGCAGAATATGAACTAGGTTCCTGATTCCCAGCCCCACCTCAGAGAGTGGGCCTCCCTTGAAGGGGTGGCACTGCATGCCGGGAACTCAGCAGCTTCTCCTGCATTCTGTTCCCCTGAAGGGTTCCCTGAGCCCATAGGGAATCCTTTAGTAGGGGCTGAGGGGCTAGGTGCTTCCTGGGAGGAGAGACAGCGCTCCCAGAAATGAGAGCCTTCCTATGCACCTGCTCCATACCAGGTCGGGTGTTCCCACCCTCGTAGAGCTCAGCATCCAGTCCCAGAGAGCCAGGAATTCTTCAGTGGAAACTCGTAAGGAATAGATGCTCAATCCAGGCGGGGTCAGCCAGATAGAGGCGTGGCAGGAGAACTGTCCCAGAAAAGGGCAAAACTTAAGCAAAAGTGTGGAGGACTGAAACAGACTGGTGTCTGGGCAACTCATGAGTAGTTAGTCCCCCCTTCAGAACCGTAACTCGGGTGAGTGGGAGGTGCATCTAAGAAAGGAGGTGTCGGGTATGTGCATGAAGGGCCGTGGGAGCCACAAGGGGCTTGGGAGTAAGGCGGCGTGGTTGGATTCGTGCTGCGGGAAGGTCCCTCCAGGGCCTGGGCTAGGAATGGATCATGGCTTTCCTTCTCTGCGACTCACTTTCTACGTTTCCAAGACAGCTACTGTGGGAACTTGTGAGAACCCAGGTTTGGAAGTACTTTGGAAATTACCAGTGGTGTCAACCTTTATTCTTGCTCATGTGTTTTTCAAACCAAGACGCCTAGTCGTGCTCTGCCCATAGCCCACTCTGTGACCTTGGAAAAGGTGCCCTCTTCTCTGAGCCCTAGACCTGCCACGGGAAAAATTGGGCTGGCTGGCTGTCTCCCTCATGGCGCCTTGTTCTGAGGTGAGTACCCAGCAGGTCCGGGGCGTGAACTGGCCAGGCTGGCCTCCTCCCATGGGCAACCATGTGTATGCGTGTGGGGGTGGGGTGCTCTCTGGATTTGCGTGGTATGAGCTGAGCTACCGGGCCTTTTACAGACTGTTTATGACGTGCTGTTGCGGTAACTGCCCACGGTTAGCCACTCTGCGGGCAGCACTGGGGCCCGGGAACGATGGAACAGAGTAGAAAGGTAGAAATTATTGAAGATTCAGGAGCCTCAGATGTCATGCTGGCCCTCTTAGTTTCAGGGACCCCTCTGCCACACAGCCCTTTGCTGTCATCCTTGCCTCCAGCAAGTTTGAAGAGGGAGTAAATAGGACATGGACTTGGGACGTGAGTTTTGGACAAGAGTTTAAGTGCCTCTTCCCCCACCTACTAGGTGAGCTGTATCTCTAGGTGAGTGACTGCACTTCTTTGAGCCTCAGTTTCCTCATCTGTGAAATGGGGGTACAACCCTGTCCACCCAAAGGATCCTGTAATGACTGAGATCATGGACTAGAGAGCACAACGCCCCCCGCCCACCACCAATGTGGATGGTCAGTAGGTTCTGTCTAGGACTGAATTTGCAGAATGTTGAGGGGGAGCTAATAATCCTCATCACTAGAGGATCCCCCACCAGCCCTGCCTCTGTGGTGTTGGCGGGATTTAGACCTAACAGATCTGTGTTGCCTAAGAAGGCCGCCTGCCTGGGCAGGTGGACAGAAGGAGTGAGGGAAGAGGACCAAGAGTGACCAAGCCCGGAGCCTTGTTTTCCCAGTTACAGCAGACCCTGTGGGCGAGCCTCCTCCTCACGGTCCTTGACCCCACACCCAGCCAGGGTCCTCTCCTAAGCCCTGTGCCGACTGCTTTCCTGTGTGTCGCTGGCCTTCATAGTGACCCTGGGAGTCAGTTTAACAGCCTCCACTTTACAGATGAGGAAATGCAGGCACAGGACAGACGAGAGAGTTGTCAGTAACCTTCCCGGGGCCAGCAGCAGGGACCAGGCCCCAGGACAGGACTTGCCCACCAAGGGACCAGCCCAGGGAGCTGCCCGCACAACACCAGCCACCCTCCCAAGAGGAAGCAGCATGCAGTTTCGGTCAGCTCTGGGGAGCCCTCCTGCAAGTGGGGTGACTCCTAGAGCCCCTCTGATCTCACCCTTTACATGGCTTCCCAGAGGAAGAAATTCTGAACAGGAACTCGGTATCTTTGGTTCTAGGCCTCCATCCAACGCAGTGAAAACCCAGAGGATTCGGCTAGAGGGAAGACCTTCACAGGTTTCTGCAGCTTTGATGCTGCTTTAGCTGGGCTGAAGGCCTCACCCATCACACTGTTCTCTCCTCCCAGACCAGCAGCACCCCTGCTCACCCTGCACCAGCAAACACATACCCGAGAACCAAGCATGCCCACCAGAGACCCGTCCTCCCTGAAGCCCTAGGCTTTAGTGAGACCCCGTCACAAGGGGAATGCAAGCAGAGGCCCATGCTCTGGGTCAGGGAGGTCAGGCAGGGCATCTGAGACCTCTCCCTGTCGTCCAAAATCTCCTGCCCCAGGCAGTGACCCTGACCTTACCCTACCGGGGCAGCAAACCCTCCATTCCCACTTGGAAGTGAAGTCAGAAGATGAAATTTTCTGTGCCTTTAGTCAGAGAAAGAGTCGTGCCCTATTCTTTTGCAATCCCATGGACTGTAACCCGCCAAGCTCCTCTGTCCATGGGACTTCCCTGGCAAGAATACTGGAGTAGGTTGCCATTTCCTTCTCCAAGGGATCTTCCCAAACCAGGGATGGAACGCGCATCTCCTGCATTGCAGGTGGATTCTTGACCACTGAGCCACCTGGGAAGCCCAATGATCACAAGCATGTCTGCTATTTAAGTTCCGTGTGCCTCAGTTTCCTTATCTTAAAATGGTGGTAATAATAGCACCCATCTCATAAGGTTGTTAAGGAAATTAAAAGAATTAAATAAAAAGTGTGGTATGTACATTATCTCTAACTTTCACAGCAACCCTGCAAGAAGGCTGTCCCCATTTTACAGATGAGGAAACGCCCTGGAGAGATCCAGGCACCTGCCCAAGGTCACTGAGTGAGTAGGAGTTTGTCCTACTTCTGCAGTAGGATGAATGTCCCCTCCCTGCATCCTTGACTGTGATGAGGAGGTCAGTGGGGGATGTACCGGAAGGGGTCTATTAGAGCCAAAGATAGCTGAGGTGAGGTCCACATGTTTCACTTTGCCTAAGCAGTGGCCTTGTTCTGGGATCATAGATCCCCAGAGCAGAGGGATTTTATCCCAGGGAAAGCCCACAGATGTGTGGGGTGGGGGGGGGCAGGAAGAACATAGCAGGTGGGTCGGGCCTAGGGTCAAGCAGGATCTCCCCCAAGGAGTGTGTGTATCTGACTGTGTGTGTGTATGTGACTGTGTGTGACTGTGTCTGTGAGAGACAGGATGGATGTGTGTCTGACTGTGTGTGTGTGAGACAGTGAGTATGAATGTGTGTGTGATTGTGTTTAAGGGTGTGTGTGTCTGTGTTGTGACCATGTGTGTGAGACTGTGACAGTGAGTGTGTGTATAATTCAGTGTGACTGTATGTGTGTGTCTGTGTCTATGTCTGGGGACCTGTGTACATCTAGGTGTGTGTCTACAGGAGAATTTGTGCAGGATCTTTTGGTGTGTTGTGGAGTATGTATGTGAGTGGGAATGTACACATGCACATGTGTGTCCATGTGTGTGTATGCTCACATGAGCACATCTCTGTGTGAAGGTCTGAGAGAGACCAGGTTGCCCCACGCTAGGGTTGGGCAATGAGGTTAATGACATTTTCTGGTAGGCTGAGAGTTAATTGGCGGCACCTCACTGTTCCAACCTTGTGGAATGTCTTCTTATTCAAATGTCTGCTTTGGGATGAGATGCTGACAGCCTGGAGGGTGTACAGAGTGAGTGCCTGGGTTGGGGGGTCTGTAGTTCATGCTGGCCTGCAGAAGACAGGTTCTCGAGGTGGGCATCTACATGGAAGAGGCGGGTTGCACGCACACAGGGTGTTTGCTGCCTCAAACCTCTGCAGCCTTTCCCAGGTCACAGAGCACAGACTGGTTCTGGGGGCCGGCAGGCTGGACTGAGATGGTGGGCAGGGTTTGGTTCAGTGTGAAAAGCACTTTCTAGAATTTGTAGTGGCCTGGGATGGGGTGCAGCTGTTGTGGAACCCCCAGTCTTCCCCAGAGCGTGGTACCCACCCCACCCACCCCACCTCGTGCCTGCCAGGCAGTGACACTGCAAGGATCTCCGAGCCGGAAAGACAGGCGGGGTCCTTCCAGTTCTGAGAGTCAGAGCCGTGGTTCCTGCTCCCAGAGCCGAGTCCTGTGCTGAATCAGGTGCCAACCGGTCCCCCACGACTCCTCCGACAGCCCTGGGCTTTCTTCTATCCCCTTTCCAGAGGAGGACAGGGATGATGACTCAGAGAGGTGAGCTGATTTGCCATAACTCAAACCCAGAGCCTCCTCTGCCAGCCTCTAGAGGCTCCGCAGCACAGCCTCACACAGAACAGCACTCGCCCACTTGCCGGGAGCCTCCCGATTGCCTTACTGCCTGCGATTAGCAGTTAGCAATTAGCACCATCGTGTGAAAGGGTTGCCCTGGATCTTCTCACACACTGACCCCTGTCAGCTGAGGGGGAGAACCTAGACTCATCTGGGGACTTCCTGCAGGAGAAGAGGAGGGATGGGGAAGGATGCCAGACGAAGAACCACAAGTGCCTGGAGCAAGGAAAGAACATACCCTGTGTGACCTGGACAAGGTTTTCAACCTCCCTGAGCCTTAGTTTTGTTATTTTTTCAAACTGAAATATTCATTATTCTGGGATTGACAAGAGATCTGGGATTTTATGAAGTGTGTACATGTACAAATTTCTCAGTACCTGATAAATCGTATCCACTGGCTGTTGTTATTCTCATGCCAGGAGGGAGGGCGGAATGGCTGGAAGCAAGGTGGGATCCACTGCTGCTGGCCTTACCAAGGACTTCTGGTCCTGCTTTCTTACACAGGCTCTTTCCTGGTGCCCTGGTGAGCTTGGAGTGGGCCAGGCCCTCACTGGTCGACCAGGGAGCAGAAGGATCCACCAGCACATCCTGAGGTCTCCTGCACTGTGTGACCTTGGACAGACCCCTGCTCCTCTCTGAGAAGTTGGGTGTGAATGGGTGTGATGGTATATAAGCCCCACCTTCCCTTCTCCCCAGCACTGGCACCCTACTGCTGAAGGGATGGAGGCTTGGGGCACTGGACTTGCAATGGAGGTCCCTGGAATGGTCACTGGTATTAAAAAGTCACCAGGATTATTCATTCATTCACATGCTAAATATTTATTGTTTTACCTTCTAGTGGGAGGAAATGTGATAAGTGGCTGATTAGCATCATGTGTTAGAAAGTGGCGAGTGGAGAAAATGGTAGTGACTAGGAAGCGGTGGGGTGTGGGGGTGGTTGGTGACTCCACAGAGGTTGGGGTCAGCATGGACCTCACAGAGAAAAGGAAGCCTGATGGAGAGGATGGAGATGGTGTTCCTTCTTGGGTTCCCAGGGCCCTTTGCTCTCTGCTGTAAGATTTTGCCCCAGTGTCTCCCGGTTGCTTTCTGGAGAATAGCAACTATGTCCGGTTCCATCTGTGCTTCTTCAGAGCCTAGCCAGGGCTCAGCCCACATGGGTGTTCAGAATCCTGTACCTATAGGACTGATCCACACAGGTCTGGAGCAGCAGCCTTGAACCTGGGGTCTGAGGGGCTTCTTGCCCTTGTTTCCCCAAGTAGGAGATCCTTCCTGGCACCACCCACCCTCAGAGGGACTATCAGCCCAACTGGCCCCAGACCCTACTCAGACACAGCCAGGGGCGACAGACCTTGCTGGTTCATCGCCCTGCGCCGCGTCCACGCCAGGCCTAGAATTCTGTCTGCTGCCAAATTCCAGGGCTGGAAATAATGAGGCAAATTGTCCCTCACCGCTGATTGACTTTCAAGTTGCTCTGCTAAACTGGGTGCAGTTGAAGTTTTAGCAAGTCTCCCAGGGACCTCAGGCGGCTTCGGTTTCAACCTTGTAAAGAACTGTTAAGATCCAATCAAAATAAATAAAATCAGATCCAGGAAAGCGATGTGTTTGTGACTGCAGACGAAACACTTAGGATATTCATGCCGAAGCCCAGCACCCCGCTTTTCACGGGGATGCCTTACCCCAGACTGGCATGGACCCATGATCTCACTAGCTTGTGCTCTCAGAGGCTTGGGGCTGTCATGGGCTCCTGCCCCTGTGCGACAAGAGAGGAAAGCGCAGGCCAGGGTGAGCACAGACACCGTTACTCCATGAATCCGTGACCCAGCTGCCGCAGGGGAGACCCCAGCCCTGAGTGACTGCAGGACATTTACTGGCCTGCCGTGTGCCTAGCCCTGCAGCAGCGTGAAGGGCATGGGGAAACACAGGCCCCGGGAACACATGGTAACTACAGAATCTAACACCAAGTCGTGAGTTGCCAGCACCATAGAACACAAGTGAACTGCTGAGGTCGTAGGGCTTCAGGGCCGCAGAGGGACAAGTAGGTCATGTGAAATCTTGAGCTATGAGAATCATCAAGCAGGATAGCCCAAAGGAGCCCCTTCCAAATGCTCTCAGCCCACCCTTTGCTCCTCTGGACACACTTGTGAAGCAAATAATGGCCAGGACAAGGTTGAAGAAAGACATGCTCTCTTGAGACTTCCCTGGTGGTCCAGTGGCTAAGACGCCACGCTCCCAATGCAGGGAACCCAGGTTTGATCCCTGGTCAGGAAACTTAGATCCCACGCCCCATAACTGTGAGTTCTCGTGCTACAGTTAAAAGGTCCCACATGCTGCAACTAAGACCCAGAGCAGACAAATAAATAAATACTCAAGAAGAAGAAGAAACACTCTCCCCATCTTCCCTCTGAGGGGACAGCTTCCTGCTCAGCCAACCATCCCCTCACTGGATCCCCTTGACCTTAATATCCTCTGTTGGTGCTGCAGCTGGAATTTTTGATCAGACCCTGAAAGAAAAATAAAAAATATTTGAGAGAAAACTCCCACTTAATGCCAAGAGCCACCTCCCCAGTTCTGAGGTTCAGAGGAACCAGCAGGGAAGCCATCACCAGGCTTTTTTGTAGGTAGACATGAGCCGCGAGAGCACAGCCCAGGCTCCCCTGTTAGGGATGGAGGAGCAAGTCCCCATCACAGAGTAGGTCATCAGGGTCAGTCGGGAGCCAGTCAGAGGTGGGTGGGGAAGCCAGGCTTCCCGAGGTCCCCCCTTCCCCTCGCCTACCGCCCGGTCCTTCCTAGGGCCCCATTCTTCATTGCCTGGTTGGCGCCCTGTGTCCACTCGCCAAGCTTCACCCAGTCCGAGCCAGGGGTCAGGTGGGGCCTCCGTCTGCCCCACCGGTGCCGGACCCAGGGAGCCGTCCCTCGCGGTTTGACTGCCCCCCGCGCTCGGCGTGCTGAAAGGCCCCCTTGTGTGGCGGCCGCACCTCCTGGCCGCAGCGCATGGCCCCGTTCTCTTACCTCATAAACGGCTAATTTGTTACATATTTTCTGACGCTGTAAATGGGAGAACAAAGGCCTTTTCTCTCTCATATTTTTGTTCAATTATGTTTGTGGGGGAACCTGATCCCCTTCAAAGGGGGGCCGGGGAGCTGGGGGGAAGCCTCCCGGGCTTACTGACCGCCCAGGCCTGTTCCTGATGCCGGAGTCTGGGTGCAGCTGAGGGAGAGGGCGGTGAGGGGCCCTCTTCATGTCCAGGAAAGGGACTGGAACCTCATCTCCGGAACAGATGCCAGCCTCAGAAGCAGCTTGGCTCCTCCAGCAGGAGGCAAAGATTTCAGGAGGCAGACATCAGGACGGTAGAAGGAATGCCCTTTTCACAGTCCACATCTCGGCCCTGCGATAGCCTTGCCTGCAGGCAGAGATAAGCCTCTGCCACTACCCGGACAAGCCTGGACCTGCCACGTGTCCCTGGGAAGATGTGGCAGGCGCCTAGAGTGAACAGATTTTGAAAAGAAACCCCGCAGTTGAGAAGCTCTGGACTGCACAATTTCTGAGGCCCCTCAGAAAACCCTGAAGCTCTGGTCCACATTTGGGCTTTTGCCCAGCTCTGGCTCCATGTCTGCATTCTCTGCATGCTCCATCTTTTTTACAAAAATATACTTACTGTGTTTTTTTTTTCTAGATCAACTTGTATTATTTATTCCTAATTTTATTGGATTGTGACTAGACATAGAAACCTGTAAAATATCAACTTTTGAACAATCGATAGGATTTTCTTTCTTTTTTTCTTAGTAGTTTTTATTGGCATATAGTTGCTTTACAATGTTGGGTTCATTTCTGCTATACAGCAAAGTGAATCAGCTATGTATTTACATATGTCCCCTCTCTCCTGGCTCTTGTTCCCATTTATGTCACCACAGAGCATTCATACTTACTGATTTTGAACACTACTCTCCCCACACAGGGGCCAGGAGGCAGGGCAGATGTGGCCTCTGAAGGCTTTTCCTGGAGATCTTTCCAACAGTGGGCATTGTAGTCTGTCCTTCCATCCTTCCCTTTAATGGGATGGCTGCCAGTGGTAGGCCCCAAACTAGTTACGGGGATGTGAGGATGAGCATAGCAGACATGGTCCCCACCCCCGTCGTATCTCCACAGCAATAGGCAGAGGATTGGCCCATGGCTAAAATGGCCAGACTGTCTTGATTCATCCACTGCTTTCTGGTTGTATGACCTCAGGCAAAACACTTAGCAACTCTGTGCCTCCTTTGCATCATCTGTAAAATGTGATAAAAATGGTAACTACTTCAGAGGGTTATTGGGAGCTTAAATGAAAGAGCTTTGTACAGTGTCAGGCATTGAACAGTTAATCCAAGGAAGTCAAAATTATGCTTCCCTGGTGGCTCAGATAGTAAAGAATCTGCTTGTAATGCAGGAGACCTGGATTTGATCCCTGGGTTGGGAAGATCCGTTGGAGAAGGGACTGGCAACCCATTTCAATACACTTGCCTGGAGAAACTCATGGACAGAAGAGCCTGACAGGCTACAGTCCATGGGATTGCAGTGTAGGATGTGACTGAGCGGCTAACACTTTCACTTTCAAGCAAGCATTAAATGATTATATATGTCAATAAATGAAGGCAGACTATTATGAGCATACTGAAGAAAGATGCCGGGTATAGCAGAAACTTGAATGGGGACCCTGAACTGATCTGGGCATCAGGGAAGATGTTTTCAGGAGGTGATGCTTAAACCACTAACAAAAATATAATTAGGAGTTAATGGGGCAAAAAAGAGAGCAGTGATGGGAAAGGCATGCATGACAGAAGGACCAGCATGTGCAAAGGGGCTGAGGTGGGAACAAAAGAACACATTCAATAAAACCTGTCAAGGCAGCATGCTGAAAACACAGAGCAAGGAGGGCAGGAAGCGTGGTAAATCTGAGGAGGCAGGCAGGGCCTGCCAAGCAGAGCTGAGAGGTGTATTGAATGAGTCCACAATTATTCCTTGAGCAGAGCAGAGCCATGAGGGTTTAAGCCCAGGAGTGCCCTGGCCTCATTTATGTTTTTTTAAAGATCATGACCATACATAGCATCCCCTTTCCTGTTAGACCAGAACCAGTGGGCATGCATCAGGTTAGGGATACTCAGGGTACCCGGAACAGTCCAGACCCTGAGGCTCGAGCTCAAGATCTTCCTGTGCAGTGCCCTCTGACAGCAAATGTAAGTAAAACTGAAAGGAAGAGAGTGAAGGGGAATGAGAGTACAGACCCAAACATGGTAGGGGCCAGATCACAGAGAACCTTGGTGGGCCAGCCTAAGACTGACTGTGGAGAATGGTTGATAGGGCCCCTTGGTGTCAGCAAGGAACAGAACTAAATCACATTTATTTGCGTCTTCCTGGGTCTCCTGCACAGCACCTGGCCTAGATGGGATGTTTGTTGTTTGATACAGGTGTGAACGTAAGTCTGTGGTTAGGACTCTTAATAGTGTGGATAGTACACAGGACAGTCCATGCTCCTGTCCTGAATCTCTCAACTGTCTATCTATCTCTGTCTCCATCTTTTTCACACACACGTGCACACGCATATCCTTACAGAACCCACAGGCTCTTAGAGCCCCAGACCCTGCAAGGCTGAAAGAAACTCTGGTCCTTTGTTGCCCTCCTCAAGTGCAGAAGTATGCAAAAAGAGAAGACAAACAAAGACTAGAGTTGAAGGGATTCCTTCTTAGATGTGGTAAGCTTCCGGATGAGGCAGGAAGGGTGTGAGTGTGGCTAAATGGGGGCCAGCAAGGACCCCTGCCCCTGATCTGGCAAGCCCTGGCAACAGGTCCAGGCTAGGCGGTGGAATATGCCAGTCTGGGCCTGAGGCGCCAAGAGAAGGTTACAGGTAAGGAACTGAGAGGCTAAGCACCCCTCCCTCTGCCCATGGTGGACTAGCCCTTTACCTAGCACTTCCCTGTTCCCATCAGCTCACACTCGGCCTGCTCTCCCAAGTCTGACCTGCACAGAAGGAGGCCTTGGACAGCCCTGAGTATTTCCTGTCTGCAGGGTAAGCAGATCTCTGCTCCTCTAGAATATGTCTGACTTCTCTGTATTCTTTTCCCAAGACCCGAGGCTCGGATTTCAACTTCACATTCTTTTGCCTGGGTCTAAAAAACATTTTCCTTTTCTGTGGTGGGGAGAAGAAAAGGATAAGGGTGACTAGGAGACCCAAGCTGCCCAAGTAAAGCCTCATTCCTGTCTTAGTTTTCATCCTCCTGATTGCTGTGTGGCCTTGGGCACCTTCCTGCCCTCTCTGGGCAACAACATCCTCTTTTGACAATGAGATCCCATGGAGGAACTAAGGATCCTCCCTCACCTGACATTCTCTTGGTAGAGCCAGAGTCCCCTGCTCTCTTGCTGCCAAGAAGTGTCCCCTGTGACTAAACCTGCGAAAAGCGGGAGAATTTAGGACTGTGTTTTAGTTTTGTCCATGAGGCCAAGTTCTGTGCAGCTGTCACCTTTGAGGTACCCTAGCAAGATTGTTAATCCCTTGAGCCGTCAAGACCGCAGGTCCCATGCCAGTCCCATGCTGTCTGCTTTCCTTCTTGCCATTCTGAGCCTGCTCCTCTTCATCCAACTGCTTCCCCAAGTGTGACTAAGGCTTCCTGAAATGGAAGAGAAGGTAAGGACCCTGCCCCAAATTTAAGGCAGGGGAGAGGTACCAGTGGTAAGCAAGGGGAGAGACTCCAGGCCCTAAGTTGTAGGCTTCTAGATCATCCAAGCCAGGAAGGTGTTGGAATTCTAGCCTGCCTTCACTTCCTCAGTTCATCCCCAAAGCCCCCCAGCCCAGGTGAAGCCTTCTCACCTCTCCCAGCCCGAAGAGGTCTAAGACTGTCTTCTGCCTGTGGCCTGGGCTCCTCGGATCCTTTCTCAGTGAAGCAGCCAGAGGGCAGCTTCTAAATTAAAGGTCTGAATGGTTGTTCCCTGCTTTATAACTTCCAGGGTTTCCTGTGGTCCTTCAGATAAAGACTGAGTTCCAGATCTCATCCCGTCTCCCTGCTCTGGTCCCAGCTCACACTCTTCACCAGCCACACATGCTCTACTCAACCCAGGAGAACGTCGGCACTCCTCTGAACTTGTCAGCCTCAACCAGCTTTTGCATGGACATTGACACTGCCTGGAATTCCTCTTCTTTCTCCTCTGTGTGGCAGATGTGTGCTCCTACCACAGAGCGCCTCCTCTATGAGTCCTGTGTGCGGTCCTCCCCTGGCTGGATGAGCCTCACCTTCTAGCTGGGCTCCCACAGCACTGTGTCCATCCCTGCGCCCAGCTTCACGAGTGACATCAGCGTTGCAAGCCTTCCTTGGGTACCTCCAGCCTTACTCTACCCCATCCTTGACCCTGAACTCCTTGGGGATAGAAATGGTGGATAATGTTCCATGGCCCCAGCACCAGGCCTGGTACAAATCCATAGTGATCATTGAGGAGTGAATAGGAATCAGTCCATGTACGTTGGCTCCTTCCTTCCCCCTGCACCCAGAGCCACCCCACCGCTGCTAAGGGAACAGAAGCTTCTTAAAATACCCTGAAGAACAGTAATGTTTTCCAAGGTTTTTAGGGTGCTAACTCCCTAGGCAGGGAGAACAAATATTATTCTCCCCACTTGGCAGATGGGTCAGCTGAGACCTGGAGAGGAGAAGGGTCTGGCCCATGTTTTTACGGCAGCACACCATCAAAGAATGACAACTTCACACCGTCTGTTTGCATGAGGACCCAGATTTGAGTCAGAGTGTCAGAGCCCTGCCCCATCTGCTGCTCTGTGTGGTTGTTCTCTGAACACTTGTAGCCTGTGACTTAGCGGAGAAACGATTTCAGTCAGCAGCACGGAGTGCTCATGGAGCCAGCCCCCACCTCCCACCCCAGGCCACCTGGAACTGCCCACCCCTAACCCGTCCTCCCTGGCCATTGCCCAGGCCCAAGGCAGAACAGAGGTCCCCTCCCTGCTGGCGGGCCCCCGAGGCTCCCCCGCTCCTCCTTGCAAATTGGTAATTGCTGTGTGGTCAGACCAGAAGGAATTAGACAAGCCCTCTAGGAATTTCATACTGATTTTGCAAATGAAAATGGAGACTTGCCTTTTGAAGTCTAGGCAGCTGTGTCAGCAGGCAGGTCTGAGACAGCAGGAAAAATAAAAATGACATGCTGCCAACCAATGGATGCAGCTGCTTCACAATAATGATGATGATGGTGGTAACCATGGCCACCGCCAACTGATTGCCTGCCGCATAGAGCATTGTCCCTCTGAGGGTCTCAATCTGCTCATCTGTGGTTCCCCACCCATTTTTTCCTCCACAGGTGACCAGCCCACTGTCTGAATATCCAGCAGGGGAGGGCTGGGTGGAGTGCAGAGCCCTTGGCCTGAGACTAAAGGCTTTTCACCACTGTGTCCCCTCCTGGCCTAACTCTTAGACACATCTTAAAACATGCCATGCATTTCCCAGCCCCTCTACCTTGAATAGACTTTTCTGCAAACCCTACTTATCCTGGACAAAAGCCTGATTCCTTCACCAACTCCCAGGGTGCATCACAAACCCTCTCTAAGACCCAAAGGTCCCTGCTTTTTCTTCTTATCACTAACTTATCCCTGTGTTTTATAATTGCCTGTTTCTCTGTCCAACTCCTTTACCACCTTGAAGTTCCTCAAAAGTTTATAACTGAAAATAGACGGGCCTAGAGGATCCTGATACATTTTTATTTCTTCCCTCCATTCGTGGTGTGTATTCAACTTAGGAGATCTGAAGTAGTTACTGGGGAGCAAAAGTAGTTCATGACAGACAGTCAATGCTGGGGTCAGAGAGTGCTAAGCCTAGGCACAGCTGAGGCTGGGGTCATTGGGGTCATGTAACCCTAACAATGGGGTTGCATGTGATGTTACTTAGTTCTCTGCGCCTTGGTTTCCCTGTCTGTAAACTGGAGTCAATAATGTTGGCCTTACAGGACAGCTATAAAGAATAAATGAACTTTCTTATGCCAAGTGCCTAGAACCATAGACAGTTTAAATCATAAGGTAGTGGAGTGTCACTGTCCTAAAATGTTGGGCTCATAGAACATGGCAGGCAGAGCTGGATACTCCCACACCCTCGTGTTTCAGAGGGAAACCCTGTGACCAGAAAGTGGGCCAACGCCTAGTCTGGGTTCAGAGCCTGCAGCAACAGAATCTAGGTCTTCAGCCTCCCTTAAGCTTACTTGTGCCTGAAACCGAAAACCAAGGGACCCCTCTGCCGTCCACCAGAACAGACTCCTGTACAAACTCCCTTCCTGAAGACCCCAAGCCTCCGGGCCTGTCCCCACCGCCCACCCCAGCCTGATCCCCAGCCTAGCTATCAGCCTCCCTACCAGCAGAATGCTAATCTCCTCCTGTGGGTGGCTCCGGATTTATGAGCATTTCCTGGCATGACTTGAAGGACAGAAGAGGAATGCTGGGATCTTGAAGGGTGGTCTTTGGGTGGAGAAATGAGGCATTCAGAGAAAAGAAGGGAAGAAAGCACGGGTGAGTCAGCCTCTGCGGCCGGCCCAGGAAAGCGCGGAGGGCCCGCCAGCCCACACTGCAGGGCAGACGGAGGATGTGGCCGCTCCAGCGAGGTCTAACCGGTGGGCGTCCACGGAGCGGAGAACGCCTGCATTAGAAGACAAGTCCAAGTTCTTGGGTTGTGGCTGGGGTTGGGGACAGGGTATGTATGGGGAGGGGAGGGAGGCGCGTGCTCAGCACTTCCTGTTTAGGAGGAAGACAGCCGCCTTCATCTTCATCCTCATCTCCTTGCTTCATGCCACCGTCTCCCCAGATTCCACGCAGCTACCTCTGCTCGGCCTCTCTGGGACTTTCCATTCCCCTCAGGGAAAGCCAGAGGTCTTCAGGGCCCACAGACCCCACAGGATGTGCTCCCCATCTTTCTGCTCGTGTCCTGGGAATCCCCCTTGCCTCTCCAGCTCAACCCTCTGCTCTGCATGCTCTGAGCCTGGAGCTGACAGAATATCACTTGACCTGTCTTATCCTGGTTTCAATAAGAAGCACAGGCAAAGGATGAACTGGCAGGAGGGGAAGAAAGTTGGGATGTTTCTAGCCGCCACCCACTTCCTCCTTCCAACCAGTCACCATGGTCCAGACTATGGAACAACAACCGCTGTACCCTTGATGTCTGTGACTCTGACTGGTTTCGGGTCTCTGACCCCTCCTTTCCCTTTAAGGCTCAGGGGCAGGAAAACTTCCCATTGCTGCTGCTCCTCAACGCTCCACCATCCCCTATCCACACCTCTGTGGATATTCCCATCATCCAATGCTCTTCAGTTACCCAATCAGTTGAATTTACTTCACTGGAGCTCACTTCACGGGCAGTGCACTATCTGTTTTCTGTTGGGTCTCTACCTGAGACAGATCTCATCGACTAGGTCCCCCTTGCCCACTCCTGTCCAGCCACGCTGGCCTCCTTCCTGTTCCTCACACCCGTCAGTCTCATTTCTGCCTCAGGGCCTTTGCACTTGTTCTTCCCTCTGCCCAGAAAACCCTTCCATCTCTGAGATAGTCCCATGACCGCCTCCCTCATCTCCTTCAGACTTCTTCTCAAATGTCACTTCTCATTGTGCCTTTCCTGGACATCTCATGTAAAATGTCATCCCCCAACACACAAACACACACATACACACACACTCTTCCTATCTTTCTTGCCTTATTTTCTCGTTAGCTACATTCACTCCCTAACATAGATATTTTACTAGTTGTTTTTGTTTATTGTCAACTTCTTGCTACTGGAATGAAACTTCCATCAGGACAAGGATCTCTATTTGCTATGTTTACTGTTGTTCCTCCAGGGTGTGGAACAGCATCTGATACTTAAGTGTTCAATAAATATTTATTCAATGAATGTGTGAGTGGGTCCTTTTTGCAGGTGGGTAAACCAAGGCCCAGGGAAGGAAAATGACTTACTCAGGGCTTTATGATGGAGATTCAGATGGCGATGGGAGCTCTGACCCTACCTGGCAGCCCGGAGCCAGTCCCCGGCTCCAGAAAGCTTTGTGTTTATTTGGAGGCCTGCTGCTCAGTGGCACAGTGTCAGGAGACAGGATTCCGTGCAGGAGGCCAGGGGACTCAATGTACTGAGAAGGAAGCAGGGAAGTTGTCAGCGCTGCTTTGGTCCTGCCGATGGACCAAGGAGAATAAATAAATAAATCTCAGTCAGAGTCGGGCAAGCTCTAACCTTTGAGGAAATCTCCCCCAGGCTGCAGAAACCTTCCTGCAAGGCAGAGCTGCCCTTCACCCCAACCCACATCGGTGCTGACAGACACGTGGCCCAGGGTCCAGGGGCTCAGCTGCCACCTCTGTGCCCTGAGGGTATGGGGTCCCAGCAGGGAGCTGTTCAGGATGGGGTCCTGGGGTGAGTGGTCCAGCTTTTCATCTATGTATCTATTAGCTCTTTCTACAAGTATTTCTCAAGCATCTACTATGTAAGCATCAGGCTCTGTGCCCTCTGCTGGAGAAATAGCCAAGACCAAGAAAGGCAATTTGCCTGCCCTTAGAGCATTCACCACCGAGCAGGAAGAATGAGCATTAAATAGCAATGACAGGCCTTCCCTGGTGGCACAAAGAATCCGCCTGCCAATGCAGGGGACACAGGTTCAATCCCTGGTCTGGAAAGATTCCACCGGCCGCAGAGCACACTGCACAGGCCTGTGCACGCTAAGCCCGTGTGCACAACTACTGAGCCTGTGCTCTAGAGCCCAAGAGCCACAGCTACTGAAGCCTGCATGCTCTATGGCCTGTGACCCACAATTAACGAGCCCCTGTGCTGCAGCTACTAAAACCCATGCTCCCTCCAGTGAGCAAGTCACAACTACTGAGCCCGCGTGCTGCAACTGCTGAAGCCCATGTACCTAGAGCCTGCTCTCTACACAGAGACCACTGCAGTGAGAAATCCATGGACCGCAACTAGCGAGTAGCCCCCACTCTCTGCATCTAGAGAAAGCCCGCACACAGCAATGAGACCCAGTGCAGCCAAAAATTAATAAATAAATAAACTAAAAAAAAAAAAAGCAATGAAGCAGGGGGAGTGCAATGGTTCTGAAAGCGACAGTGCTCCAGGGACACTAAGCAGGGAACTCACCCGGCCCTGCCCAGGACAGTCCTCCTGAGACGGGAGCCTCTGCAACCAAGTGAAAGGAGAGTGGGAGCTGGTGGGTGAAAGAGGGTTCCAGGCAGAAGGAGGAGCAAGGGGGCAGGTCCTGAGGCTGAGAAGAAGAGTTCAGCATAAGAGAGGAGTTGAATAAGTTTCCATCAGGCAGGGCAAAGAGTAGAAACAGCAGGAGGCCATGTTCCAGGTGGGGTTCCTTGGCCACGTGACCTCTTTGCTCTCCTCATATGCCAGCTCTGAGCAGACCCCATGACTGAGGTCCTCGCAAACCTACTCCTTCTCAACTGACTGCTCAGAATTTGGGCTTCACAGGCTTGTCTGTCTGGTTAGCTGGAAGCAGCTTGGCGACTCAGGCCCAGTACCTGTCAGCTGGACCTGAGTTTGAATACCAGCTCCGATTCTTCAGTGTGAGACCTCATGCTAGTGCCTTCACCAGCCTCAAGGCCTCAGTTTCTTCAAGTGTCGTATAGGAATAACAATCCGTTCTCTGGAAGGGTTATGGTGTAGGATAGTTTCTCAACATCCTTATCATGGCCCATGGAACCCGGCATGTCAATCAATTTCAATCAAGTTGGCAAAATTAACCATCACAAGTCCACCCCTTGTCAAGTTGGCATTCATACAGTATCTCCTTAAAATGGTACCTAATCTCCAAATAAATAATAACGAAGCCTCATTTATCCTAACATGATACAACAATTCTACGTAAACCAAAGCACACTACTGCCTTCCCCCAAAGAGAATGCAAAATCTTTGAGTGGAAGTTATTTACTCTTCTTGATGTACCATAACTTGAATTGATACTTAAAGTACTTGAGTTAACAATATTTAACCACAAAGTCAATATGTCTTTTGTTACCATGATGGGAGAGACGGAAAGAAAAAGAAGAGAAAGAAGAAAACGAAGATTTTACACACACACACACACATTCTTAACAAATTAATGAAATACTCCGGACAGTCCTTGTTTCTGTAACTGGTCATGTGGTCGAAGCTGGTATTTATAACTGCCTCATCTGTTAGCACCACCACTATCCATTCCCTTTGCCTTCTGCAAGCTTCTCAGCTGGTCGTGGTTCTTTACCTGGTGGGATGACCCAAACCTTCATGTCTGGGCCATCTGACATCCTGCCTGCATTGGCTCATTGTCGTTTCCCATCAACATTAGTTACCCACAGGGCCTGGTAATCTGAGATGCCGTAAGGGACCTCCTGCCTGGGGGACATGCTCGTCCTCACCTCTGTTGTGGAAGAGCTGTTCGGTTCCCCCGGTCATCAGGACCAGTCCTGCAGCCCACACAGTAGCTCCCTTCTTTGCCTGTTGATTTTAAGACGCACGAGGAGCCCAAAGTGACAGGGGGCAGTGGGTCTGAACTTTCAGTTAAATGGAACCATTATGTGTCTTTAACTCACTAAATATTAACATTTTGCCAATTATTTTATTTTTCTCCTTTTCCTCCCCAGCAGAGAGAGCAGGATTTAGTTCTGTTTTGTCCCTAACTAAATCTCCCGACCTAGAACAGCGTGTGGCCCACGCTGGCTGCTCCGTCAGCACCACTGAGTGGGTTGGGGCCTTGGCTGTGATTTCCCTGTGCTTCAGGGTGGGTGAGAAGTGGCAGCCCCAGCCTGAGAGCCAGACCTGTCTCAAATGCCTTCCTAACAAAGCGGGTCCTTATTTCTCTCCACCATGACGCTGCTGGGTCGACAAGTGAACACAGGTCATGGTGTTCACTCTTCCAGCCCCTCTAGGACTGTTTACTAGACTAATCTGCAACAATAAACCTGTTCCCACCCTCCTGGCGCCTGCCTCCCTTCATCCGAAGCCCCTGTTTGAAGATGTGTTTAAATTCCGGGCCTACGCTCAGCAGACGCTGTGGACCAGCTCGTGGCCTGCAGGCACCACGGAGGGGGATGCCGGGACCCTCGGGGCTCTTGGTGGTCAGGCCTCCACATACAGCAATCCAAGGGAGTGAGGTGGCTCTTGCCTTCACCCCATGTTTGTTATTTCATGTCAAAGGCTTATCATAAACATTATCCTAGAGTGGGCCACCAGGGCTACAGGCGAGGAGGGTTTGTTATTCTAAAGTGGCCGGGAGCAGAAGGCATCGAGGCCTGGGAGTCTGAGCTGGACCAGTCTTGGGGATTCAGGATGAATGACAAGGAAGCAGGAAGCAGGGCAGGGCAGTGATTCATGCCTGTGTGCCAGGCCTTATAAGCCCCATTTACCAACCATGCTCCATGGTAATAGCCAGTGGGTGTTTTCTGCCTCTAAAAGGAGCTCCATGTGGGTGGAAACCAAGTCCAGTTAATCCAGCCATCCCAGATGCCTGCAGAAAATCAGAAAGTAAATGCTTGTTGAATGACTGACTGAGTGTAGCTTCCCTATGTCTGTTGGAAGTGCCAAGATTATTCATGAAGAAGCGTGTATTACTTTAAAGCCCTGGTTGTGGGAACCTGGTTGGAGCCAGACAAAAGTAAATTTCATAGCCTCCATCTGTCCTTTATGAGACAGTGGCCTTGGGTCCTCTTCCCCTCTGCTTCTTTTGTTTCCCATCTGTGAATAAGGACTGTCCCTGCTGGCTCTCCCAGGGAGAGCAGAGGAAAGCCCAAAAGGCAGTGGTGAATTGAGGTGATGGGGTCCAGGGCTGGGTCCCAGTGCATCTGCCATGCCTTCTCCAGCTTTGTCACCTTCAATGAGTTACTCGCTATCTCTTTGCTTCAATTTTTTCCCCCAATCTATTAAATGGAGTTAATACTAGACCTATCTCAGAGTTGTTGTAAAGGTTAGATAAGTTAATATGGGCTTAGAGGGTTCCTGACACATGATAAGTGCTCAATAAATGTACTTATCCTAGTGATAAATAGATGAGGACCGAGTTATAAATGGCAGAGGATGGGTACAAGACAGGGGATGTTGGGGAAAGGTCACACATGGGATTCGGGTCAGCATCCTACTCTCTGAAGTAGTTCTTGACTGTCCGCTTTTCAGCTGTGACCAGAGAGGCAGGCTCCCCACCCACCCCAATCTCTCAGTCTAGACAGGGAACAGGGAATTACCTGAAATGGACACTTCAGTGGGATAAGTGCCAAGACCAAGGGGAGCTTGGGGGTCTGTGATGGGGGCTGAGGGGAGTCTGGAATGACAGGCTTGGGTTTCAGCCCCAGTTTCATCCCTCCTCAGCTGTGCCACCCTAGGGGTGCTTCTTGAATGGTCTGATTGCAGTGATTTGTCTCTATCATGTTAATAACAAACACTTCCTGCTTGTTTCTGGCTATCTCTCAAGGCTCTGAAAGAAAATGGATCTGGCAAGGTGTGTGGGATGAATGTGGACTGTGCCAGTGGCCATCTGGAAATCCAGCCCCAGACATGGTCCAGGGCACAGCAAAGGGTCCTCAGTTGGGGGTTGGGGAACAGGGAGCCCACTGTACCCCCAGCTCACTGTGTGGCCTTGGGCAGGCTTCATCCTGCCTGCTCTGAACCCCTGTCCTTTCTCCTCTTCCATATCAAGAGGGCATAGGAAGAGATCAGTGGTTCTCAAACGAGGCTCCAGGGCACCTGCGGGTTCCACAGAGAAGCACTAGGAGCTTGTCAAAGGGTCACTGAGCCAGTGAGACTTCAGGCAGGCACTAGCCTGCTTCCTTTACATCAATCAGGGATGTTTTCTTTTTTTAATTCTTATTTTTTATTTTTCATTTATTTTTATTAGTTGGAGGCTAATTACTTTACAATATTGTAGTGGTTTTTGCCATACATTGACATGAATCAGCCATGGATTTACATGTGTTCCCCATCCCGATCCCCCCTCCCGCCTCCCTCCCCATCCCATCCCTCTGGGTCTTCCCACTGCACCAGCCCCGAGCACTTGTCTCATTCATCCAGCCTGGGCTGGTGATCTGTTTCACCCTTGATAGTATACTTATTTCAATGCTATTCTCTCAGAACATCCCACCCTAGCCTTATCCCACAGAGTCCCAAAGTCTGTTCTATACATCTGTGTCTCTTTTTCTGTTTTGCATGTAGGGTTATCATTACCATCTTTTTAAATTCCATATATATGCATTAGTATACTGTATTGGTCTTTTTCTGGTTTACTTCACTCTGTGTAATGGGCTCCAGTTTCATCCATCTCATTAGAACTGATTCAAATGAATTCTTTTTAATGGCCGAGTAATATTCCATTGTGTATATGTACCAATAAGGATAGCTTCCTTATCCATTCATCTGCTGATGGGCATCTAGGTTGCTTCCATGTCCTGGCTATTATAAACAGTGCTGTGATGAACATTGTGGTGCACGTGTCTCTTTCAGATCTGGTTTCCTCAGTGTGTATGCCCAGGAGTGGGATTGCTGGGTCATATGGCAGTTTTATTTCCAGTTTTTTAAGGAATCTCCACACTTTTCTCCATAACAGCTATACTAGTTTGCATTCCCACCAACAGTGTAAGAGGGTTCCCTTTTCTCCACACCCTCTCCAGCATTTATTGCTTGTAGAATTTTGGACAGCAGCCATCCTGACTGGCGTGTAATGGTACCTCGTTGTGGTTTTGATTTGCATTTCTCTGATAATGAGTGATGTTGAGCATCTTTTCATATGTTTGTTAGCCATCTGTATGTCTTCTTTGGAGAAACGTCTGTTCAGTTCTTTGGCCCATTTTTTGATTGGGTCATTTATTTTTCTGGAATTGAGCTGCAGGAGTTGCTTGTATATTTTTGAGATTAATCCTTTGTCTGTTGCTTCGTTTGTTATTATTTTCTCCCATTCTGAGGGCTGTCTTGGAAGTTTTTGTTTCTATGCACTATACATTTTGAGTTCCGGGCAAGATTTCTTTGGAAAACAATAACAACAGGAAAGGATTCCATGGCTACAAAAGGTTTGAGAAACCACTGGACCCTAAGGGATCTTCCAGCTCCAATCCAAGAATATTTAGGCCTAAATATTTTCTTCCAAGTTGTATTTGACAAGCATTTATTCCACACTTACTACATGCCAGGACTGTTCTCAGCACCCTACAGACTGTGATGTGCTTCATTCATTAGAACACCTCCCAGCTCCACGAGGGCTTCATGTCTGCGGAAGTGACTCTGTATGTCTAAGAGGGTCCAGGGGGGCCATTTCCCCTCCAGCCAGGTCTTCTGGGCGCCTGAGCCGGTGATCTCAGCACAGGCCAGGTGGTGCTGGCACTGAGAATCAGCGGGGCAGGTGTGTGCAGCCCAGGGTGTGGTCACAGGAAGTCTGTGTGCCCCAGCCCCCTAGAGGAGGAGCGCACTCCAGCCCGACATGGATGCTTTCGTCCCCGGCATGTGCCGGGCGGGGGGAAGCGCCTGTTGCTTTAGTGATGTCTGGGCCAACAGGGCCACTGCCTCCTGTGATCCATCCCCAGCCACCCAGCCGCTATCCACACCCCACACCAGGTGGCTGCAGATCAGATTTCAGGGGGAACAGCCAGAACCTGGAGGCCCGGAGAAGGCCCGGAGGTAGGCTGGTGGGGCCTGACCTCATCTCCAGCCGGCTTATTAGGGGGAGTAACCTGTGCTGTCACAGATCCACACACTCCAGCTCCCCTGCCCGGCTGGAAACAAAAGTGGGAGGGGATGGGCAAAGTTGATCTCACAAGCGCAAGCTTGGTCCCATTCCCCGAGACAGTATTTTCCCCAGACCTTGTGTACTTATGGCCTGAGCTTCTCTGTTCAGATTAGGTGTTCTGGAACCACATGGTGGCAGCGTGCCCCCAGTGCTGATGGAATGCCAGCGTTCTAGGGGCTAATGTGAAGGATTTATGGAGCAACCTTGAATGATGAATTGACCACAGCAGGTGTCAAAGTGCTAAAGAAAGGATGGGTGACACCCTCTTTTTACCAGGCACAGTGCTGAGTGCTGCCCATGCAAAAACACATAGGGTGTAATTCCTATCTTCAAGCGGCTCATAACCTCAGTAGGGAGAGAGGTAGCGAAATAGTGGTTACAATCCGATGTTCACGCCCTGCTGGAGGAAGCAGGGTGGGTCGCTCATCTCTCAGCACAGCTGTGCTGTGAAGCCTTCACTCAGATGTCTGGGCCCAACTGCGGGCAGGTGGGCTCAGTTGGGCTCACTTGCTTGCCTAGGAGCTGGCTAATCAGACCAAGACCTTGGCCTTGATGGGACAACAAGGGAAGCATCTGGGCTCTGCCCTGCACGCCTCTCACCCTCCAGCAGGCCAGTGTGGGCTTCTCTCAAGACAATGTGGGCATGTAAGAGGCAACGGCAGCTGGACGTGTGTAATGTTTTCTCCAATCGTCTATGGAGGCTTGTGATGCTGGCCTCCATCTGTCATGTAGCAAATCCAGAGTCAGAATGTGAGGGAGCTACCAAGGCCCCTGGCCAGGTGTATGTATATTGTTGTTCAGTCGCCCAGTCGTGTCTGACTCTGCGACCCCATGGACAGCAGCATGCCAGGCTTCCCTGTCCCTCACCATCTCCCGGAGTTTGCCCAAGTTCATGTTCATTGCATCAGTGATGCCGTCCAGCCGTCTCATCTTCTGACACCCTCTTCTCCTTCTGCCCTCAATCTTTCCCAGCATCAGGTACTTTAACGAGTCATCTGTTCCCATCAGATGACCAAATACTGGAGCTTCAGCTTCAGCATCAGTCCTTCCAGTGAATATTTAGGTTGATTTCCCTTAAGACTGACTGGTTTGATCTTCTTGCTGTCCAAGGGACTTTCAGGAGTCTTCTCCAGCACCACATTTCGAAGGCATCAATTCTTTGGCATTCTGCCTTCTTTACAGTCCAGCTCTCACAATCAAACATGCCCACTATATGTATATAGGGAGAAGTTAAGATTTGAGGTCATGACTGTGTCATTCTACCATGCAGGGAGACTATGAGAGCTTTAGGGGGAGGTCTTCACCCAGCCCCCAAGTGGTCAGAGACTCTTCATGGAGGAGACATCTCAGCAGAGCCTGAAAGATCAAGTCTGGATCTGCAAGTAGTAGAGGGCGGAGGTGGGAGATTTCTCATGCGCAGGGAACAGCATGCTCGAAGCACAGTCAGAAGATTGCTAAGTAACTGAGCATTTGGAGACACAAGGGCTAGAAATGAGGTCATTGACCACAGCAGGGGCCAGGTCACTGCCTTGCATGCTCCAGTGAAGAGCTAGGCTTTTATCTCCAGGGCAGGAGGTATCCATGAAAATTTTGAGCAAAAAAAGAGAAAAAGAAAGTCAATCAGATTTGTGTTTTTAAAAGATAGCTGTGGCAGAAGAATATGGTGTAGATGGGAAGGGAGGGAGTCTGCAAAAAAGCATGAGTTGCAGTGAGAGATGCCTGGGCCTGAATCAATGTGTACCAAGAGGCTGGGGTGGACCCTGTTTCCAGACAGGATGAGCTGGTCCTGAGCCCTGCCAGGTAGACTGGAGCTGGAAAAAAAACAAAGACAGGAGGCCTGAGATTACCTGCTGACGCTTTGCACAGGATTTGCAATTGTTTTTCCCTCTCACTGTGTTAAATAACCCGCTTTATGGTCAAGCTCCTCCCTTTTGTTGACCAAAGGAGTCTGAGTACACAATTGTGTGAAGCTGGCTCTAGTCCCAGCCATACAGAATTGGACATGCCCCTTCCCCTCCTGAGCCTCAATTTCCCCACCTAAAATGAGGCATTTTAGATCATCTCTCAGGGCCTTATGCCTTAGGCAGGCCATGTGCCTTTAGAGCCATGGTGCTTAAATGTCATGAAGCCATCAGACTGCTAAAGAATTTCCCAGGAAGCCTGTTAAAAGTCCACAGCCTGGCTGTACCTCCAAGTGATCCTGATGCCATCCAGTCTGCCTGGGCACAGCTGTGTCCCCAGGGCCTGGCATGGTGGCCCAGAGCAGAGAGGGGCTGGAGGAAACACGTGCTGACTCAGGTCCCAACTCCTAAGCCCCCTGCCTGGTTTAAGGATGGCTCCTGGAGGAGGTGGCATTTGGGTTGGGCCTTGATATCTAATGGGCTTTCTGCTTTCTGGTTCATCTGTTTGTTTTGCTGTATTTGGGGAGCTTTTTGATTCCAAAATGAGTTTGTGCTTCTTCTAGAACTTTTCTAAGCACAGAAGAGTCAGGAAAAAAACTCGCCCATCGTTCCGAAACCCTGACACAACTAGGATTCCCTTTGCCACCTTGTTCACTAAGCTGTTGATGCCCAGAGCAGGAGTGGGGAGCAGTGAGGGCAAAGGGCTGGGGATGAGAGCAGGCTGAGTGTGGTGAGAGGCCAGTGAGCGAAGAGCGGAGGCCGTGGAATATTCGAGCAGCACCAGCTCGTGTCAGGCTCCCCTCATTCTCACACCCTGTTTCAGGCCTGTGGCCCCAAAGTCCAGTGGGTGGAGGGCCCATCCTTGCGGGATCGGGGACCTCAGCCAGGGACCGTGAGTGCAGCCCTGACCCCTGTCCTCCCTCTGCTCAGGTGCTGTTCGCCCTGAACCAGACTCTGCTGCAGCACGAGAGCGTGCGGGCCGGGAGCCTGCAGGCGCCCTACACCACCGAGGACCTCATCAAACACTACAACTGCGGGGACCTCAACGCCGTCATCTTCAACCACGACACCTCCCAGGTGAGGCTCCTCTCTCCGGGCCCAGGCAGCTTCCAGGGCGCCAGTATAACCAAGGCTTCTAAGGAGGCGTTTATTAGACACCTACTGTGTGCCAGATGCAGCTGGTAAGCAGGAGCTCTTGGCATCCCTGCTACAGATGGGGAAACTGAGGCTCAGGGAAGGGAAGAGACTTGCTCAAGGCCATACCACTTAGCTGTTATCAAGTTGTCAGGAGCCCCTCTTGAGCCTGGTGTGTGTGGCTCTGGGACCTAGACCCTGCAAGATTACCCTGTAAGAATAGGGAACCCTCGTCCAGGCTCTGTGCAGCATCTAGGAAGATTAAAGCCCAGAGAAGGGAAAGCTCACAGGTGCTCAGAGCTTGGGCTTGAGTCCAGTCCAGGGCGCTCTGCCTCGATTCGAGTCCTAGAGCAAAGATTAACCCCAGGCTGGCCAGACAGTAGGAGGGAGTCAAGGAGTGGACCATGGCTCCACCAGGTCTCCTGTTGCCCTTGGGATAATTAATTCTAAGGTACTTCATAGGCAGTCAGGACCCCTGTCCATATCCCACCCTCTGTGAACCTCATCACAGCCCAGGTCCCAAGCCACACAAGCCTCATTCTGAGGACCTCTGCCACTTATAGCCCTTCCACCACCCCCACACACCTTGCCCTTTCCCACTGCTCTGTCTTTGTTCAGCCTCCTCCCTCTGGATTTCCTCCCATGTGACTGTGGTCTAGTGTCATCTCTTCAAAACCACTCTGATGCCCCGGATGGATTTAGATATTCTCCTGGGCCCCTCTAGGTCCTCTGTGCTTTCTGCGTCTGGTGCTCAGTTATCCATTCATTCAAGAGGCAGCTGAATTAGTCAGAACAGGCCATCTCTCTGCTCAGGACACTGCAATTGCTCCCCATTTTTCTCAGGGTAAAGCTAGAATCTCTGTGATGACCTGCATGGCCCCATGGTCTTTCACCTTGGTGGGCCAAGTGTCTTTGACCCCATGTCCTCTGCCTCCCCCAACACATCACTCCATCCACATGGACCTCCCCGCTGACCCATGAGCCCACTTGCACACTTCGTCTTTGCACTGGCTATTTGCTCTGTCAGGAAGGCCTTTCCCAAGCTCTCACCATGGTTCACCACCTCTCTTCCTTCAAGATAGAACTCAAATATCATCGTCTCAGTGAGGAAGGCCCAACTTCCTTGGTCTAGAATTGCAGCCTACCTCCTGCCTCCCCACCTGTCACCTTTCTTGTGCTCTGCTTTTCCGTCATGGCTTTTTATCATCTTCTCGCACACTTACATATCTTGATTCATCGATCAGTAATTATTTGTTATTTGTCCATTCCCACTACAGCATAAACTCCCTGAGAGCAAGAATTGGGGTCTGTTTTATTCACTGATAATGAGCCTGGCAGAGAGCAAGACTCAGTAAATATTGGGTGAATGGAAGAAATAATCTGTAAGTGCCAGTCACAGGGATATGGAAAGGGATATGGCAGGGAGTTAGAGAGAGCTGCCTTCATGGGACTGGGGGCCTCTTAAGAGAAAAGCGGAGATTCAACAAGCAGTGCCACAAAGCATGACCCTTGCTGCAGGGGAGAGTAGAGGATGACCTTGGAGCCTGTGGCAGGAGCAGGAATTTAGGTGGGCTTGGAGTTAGTGGTAGAGCAGGGCTGGGCAGAGATGGACACATTCCTGCAAGATGAAAGGTCAGAGAAGAAACCTGCCTTGGCCACAGACAGGAGGCGCAAGAATGTGCCAGTGGAGGAAAACATGGGGACGAGCTGGAGGCAAGAGAGAGAGGGAGGAGGGGTGAGAGTTCAGGCTGGAGGCATAACCAGGGACCCCACTAGCGCAAGTACGTCTTGCCCACTCTCATCACGCTGCCCTACACAGGGTGTGGCACAGAGCGAATATCAGTGAGTGATGGCACAAAGGCAAACACAGGCGTGCACTGTGCTCAGTGCAGAGAGTGCGGGAGGGAGGGTCAGGAGGCCCTGCACAGGAGGCTGGGATTCTGGGTGCTCTGATTCTCACTCCTGGAGAAGAAAGGGAGGAGAACCCTGGCAGCACAAGGCTCACAGTTGCATCATCAGCCAGTCACCCCATGATAGAGCCTAGCCCTGCATCCTCTGCTGGGCAGAGTTTGGTGAGCCCTGGGCAGCCAGAGAGCTGTATGCTTGAGGGGAACCTGGGGCAAAGAGTATGCAGGACAGAGCTGTGGCCACAAAGCGTAACACTCAACTGAGACGGGGAAGAGTGGGGCGACCCCCAGACATGACAAGTTCAGAGTTTCTTTGCGCCTGTATCCAGAACCACTGACACATCTCTGGCAGGTGAACTGCCTCGGAGGGGGTCTCTTCACAGTGCCTATACTTGAAGTGGGTTAGAGGACACAGATAGATTTGCCCACCCAGATTAGAAGAGCAATCCAGGCTGCACCCAGGGTGCATAAGCAGAGTCTAGCCCTCATGGGAGGGCTAGCAGCTGGAGGCCTCGCAGGACCCAGGGACTGGAGGGGAGCGGTCACCACCTGCAGCTGGGGAGGGCTTCAGGGAGAAGGTGATGTGAGAGTAGAGTCTTGAGTACCAGGCTTGACAGTAGAGTCTGCCAGATGCAGATGAAGGCAGGGACTGACAAGCAGAGCCAGCTGCTTGGCCAGTGCTCAGGATGGTGGGGGGTCCTAAGGAATGACCAGAAAGCAGAGGGCAGACCATGCGGGGGTGAGAATGCTCACTGAGGGGCCAACTTCTGGGGTGTTTAAGCCAGACAGAGATGTGGTCAGAAAGTTGCCTCTGGCTGCAGTGCTGAGGTTGCTGGAGCAGCCTCTGGAGGCCAGGGCTGGACTGATACAGGGCCCAGGATGATAACTCTGGCGGACAGGGACCAGGCACACCCCACGCTTGGTCTGCTTCTTGATCTGCTTCACTTCATCCCCCAAACCCCACATCCCACCTTCAGAAATGGCTGAGGCCCTGGCCTCCTACTGCTCTCTGATCACTAGCATTGTCAATGTCCCAGATCAGCAGGGCAATCCACTGGGAAGCCTTCACTGAGCCTCCTAGCTTGCATTAGGTGTAGAATAGTCATATATATATATATATATATATATATATATATATATATATATATATATACATCATCCACATTCAGATACTTTTGAGAGTGAAAGGTCAAATATAATTGAGTCAGAATAACTAGCATGCAGCAATCTACCCTACCCATGAACCAGGACTGTCCTGGGCAAACCAAGACACGTGACCACCCTATTAGGGGCCTTGTCCATGTTCCCACATCACTCACGGTCCTCTGAAAGCACACATCCCCCAGTCTTCTGATCCCCACACTGGCCAGGATCCTCAACCAGGGCAGCAGACCCAGTCTAAGGTTTCTCTGGACCGAGGTTTCTCTGACCTCCTAAGTGGACAGAGGGTTGGACCCATGGAAGTTCTTAGAAGATGTCTATTGGATGGACAAGGTAAAGAGAAGGGATGAGGTTGTGACATTAGCAGACCTGAGCACTTGACCTCTAAACCACTCAGTCCTAGCTGAGAGTCAGGGGAGTCTCACGGCCCTGTTCCAGTTCTGCCAGGCCCATCTACTCATCACTCCATCTTGGATCTATCATTCTAGGGCCCTGGGGACCTGGCATATCCTCTTTAAAATTTTTTCATACGTCCTGCACTTGAACTTGTCGCAAGAGATTTAAGGCTCCCAACAAACCTAATGACATCATTAATTTGCTTCCATCCAACCCGGCCTCATCCTTGGCATGAAGCCAGGGCCCATCAGCATGAAACATGCAGGGAATATCAGCCAGCTGCTGGGCAACTCAGGGAACCGAATGACTAACCCAGCCTTTTCACAGCTTTGACATTGGACTTTCTGGTTCTTGTTCTTTTTTAAAAAGAAAATCTCTATAAAGAATGGATGGAGATTCAGCTTCCACAGATGCACACTCATATTTAGGGAGCCAAGGAGAGAGGGTTGGACACATCACAGGTCCCAGGAAGAAGGCATATGCCTGGACCCTTGGAAGAGGGGAAGGGAAGCAGAATGCTGCCTTCATGCTCTCTGATGATCCTGAAGACCATCTTTCTGTCATCTCCATCTCTGTGCAAGGCCACCATTTTCTGTAGCCTCTGCCATCAGAGGGGAAAGATGAAGGAGTCAGCTCCATCCTCTGAATTAGTTGTACTGATGTCTAGTCAAGATTTTCTTTCTACCACGCACTGTGATAAGCTAGTTGTACTGATGTTTAGTCAAGATTTCCTTTCTACCATGACAATGTATATAGCGCTCATGTGACCAATTTAGAAACTGAGTCTCAGAGAGGCCAAGTAACTTATAAGTTACAGTAGCCACCCAACTGGTAAAAGGCAAAAGAGGGATTCCAGCCTGAGCTGACCCAGCTGTCTGACCTCAGGACTCCCATTCACTATCTCCAGAGCTGTTGCCTGCAAGCCTATTCATTCATCCACGCATTCACCCATTGAAAAAATATTTATTATTTGGTACAACGTTGTCCCACATTCTCTTCCATACACAGGGAATGGAGAGGAGCCTGTGAGAGCCATGTTTCCAGAAATAACCCCTCGGAGTCAGTCTCTCTTGTGTTCCAGCCCCACTCAGAAGTCTACAGAATTTTCTATAGCGGCATCAAGTCTAGGCGTGGCCCAGTTTGTCAGGGCTGCTAACAATGTCTCCCATGATAAGGGGAGGGAGTAAGAACTCTGTTCCTTCATGTATCCATTTACCAAACAGTCCCCAAGCACAGACTCTGTGCTGGCCCTGATGGGGCACTCGGAGAGCTGCCGCATACAGTTCACCAGGTTGTGCACTGCTCAAGTGTAGGGAAGACAATGGCAACCCACTCCAGTGTTCTTGCCTGGAGAATCCCAGGGATGGGGGAGCCTGGTGGGCTGCCGTCTGTGGGGTCACACAGAGTTGGACACGACTGAAGCGATGCAGCAGCAGCAGAAGTAGCAGCAAGTGTAGGGAACACCAGTCACATCATTGTCTTGTTCCTCCCAGCACAGCATACCAGGCCTTTCTGGCAGAGAAGACCCTCCCCTCTCTCTTGGGGAATGTACTCATCCTTGGCCAGCAGACAGCAGAGGCAGAGGTCTCCCAGACTTCCCTGAGTCCCTCTGGGTTCAGCCTCCACGGATACCAACATTTTCCTCAGAAAAAAGGTTGAAAACTCATCAGTGACTCTAGAAGCCATGTGACTGGGCTAAAACCTGCAGGAAATTAATCTTCCCATGCCACAGTCTCCATCTGGCTAGTCCACCAGTCATCTAGGCCCTGGGGCCTGTGCTTTGGGCCTGGGTTGGTGGAGACAGAGTGATGAAAGGGGGGGACTCCAGGTGGAAGATCTTCTGTGAGCAAGGGCTTGAAGGTTAGAGTGACACCAGGGGGTTGTGGGGAAAGAGGGTTCATTCTGATTCATGGCCTCAGTTTCCTCGGTCCATGGCTTCCTCTCCTGCCCCACCCACATGCTGAAGGACACAGTACTGGAGCACTGGATCCACCATCCAGGTTAGAAAGGCAACATGCTGGGAGTGAGGACCTTTATACTCAAGGTTCCAGAAACCTGTGCTAGTCACCGATCTTGTGCCAGGCATTGAGAGCCTAGGAATGACACACGTGCTGTCCCTGAACTCAGGGAGCTCTGTGCCTCGTTCCAGAACATGCCAGAGATGCTGGCCTTGGACCATGTGGCTGGGTGTGGACATGGGGCTGAGAGCCAGGAAACATGGATAGTTCCAAGCCAGATTGTTGAACAAGCCATCATTATGGGAGGAAGCCTTGGTCCTGGAGCTGAAGTTTTCAAGAGGGGATAGAGGGTTTGGGTTATACCCTGGGAAGTGGTGGAGCTGGGGATGGGAAGATAGTGGTGGCAACGGAAAGTGGTCAACCAGGGCTCCTACACTGGGGAAACCAAAGGCTATGACTCCTCCTGTAACCTCTTTGGAGGGGGATGGGCTAAAAGGTGTCCACGACAGCACCCATCATGTCATGCAATCCCCCACAGTAGCCTCAGTCCCACCTTGTAAATAAAGAAACCGGGACTCAGAAAGGTTTAGTAACTTGGCCAAAGTCCCACAGCATCAGACCAGGGCTGAAGCCCAGATCAGCCTTTCTGTTATACCAGGCAGGCAGCTCAGCTGACCGGCTACACCTGCTTGCTGAACCAGATTCGCTGTTCATGCCAGTGACAGGGTCAGTGCCACAGGGAGAGCCTCCCAGGACCTCAGTGTCTGGAAGTTGAAGTTCAGCAAGGCAGAGGTGCAGGAGTGATAAGTTGAGTGAGGGCGGCAGCTGGGGCTCCCAGCCTGGCTCTGCTATTCAGCTAACTGTGTGACTCTCCACCTGCCTCTTCTTCCTTTATTCATAAAACTGGGATAACAGCAGTCATCTCAAAGCATCTTGGAGTTGATGAAAAACATCAATTATCTTAATAAAGGTAAGTAGCCCAGACAGTAAAAAATCTGCCTGCAAAGGAAGAGACCCAGGTTCAATCCCTGGGTCAGGAAGATCTCCTGGAGAAGGGCATGGCAACCCACTCCAGTATTCTTGCCTGGAGAATTCCATGGACAGAGGAGCCTGGCAGGCTACAGCCCATGGGGTCCCAAAGAGTCAGACACGAGTTAAGGAGACTAGCACTTTACTTTTCACTTCAGCCTGGCCCCACACTGGGCTGTGTGTGCTTATTAGAAGCCCTCCTTGCTCCAGAAAGAACTGAAGGCAGCCTCTGTCTTGCCTTTACAGCTGCCCAACTTTATCAACACCACCCTCCCGCCGCACGAGCAGGTGACGGCCCAGGAGATTGACAGCTACTTCCGCCAGGAGCTCATCTACAAGAGGAATGAGCGCATGGGGAAGAGGGTCATGACGCTTCTGCAGGAGAACGAAGACAAGATCTGCTTCTTTGCCTTCGGAGCAGGTTTGGGCTGGAGTGGGGAAGGGATTGTCTGCAGAATCCTTCAGGGCTGAGAGATTTGCTGGGCTCTCTACTTTATAAAGGGAAAAGTTAAAAAAAAAAGGGGGGGGGGGGAGTTGAGGCCCAAAATAAGCAGGAAAAGCCACCTAGTGTTCAGCAGAGCTGGGACCCAAAGCAAGTCCTCCGCCTCTGGTCTAGGGTTCTGTTGTAACAGCCCCCATGGGCAAGGGCAGTGACTGCTGCCAAGAGCAGGGCGACTTCTATGGCCCCTTCATGCCCCTGGAGGCCATGTTGAGAGCCCAGAACTGAAGCCAGCTCCCAGTGTCCAGCCGAGCCTTGGGCCCACCCTGCGGAGCCAAGGCCAAGATGGTGAGGGCCACGTGGCCCAGTGGGGAAGAGGGCAGCTCTGGCATCCCACAGCCCTGGCCTCAGATCCCAGCCCCGTCTGGGTGGCATGGCCTCCTCAGGCTCCAGGACTTCTCAGAGTCCCAAGTCTTCTTCTATGAATGGGCAGTGATGGCAATAATTATGTGATGAATCAAAAAGACCTACCTTCCCAGATGACTCTAGTGGTAAAGAGCCTGCCTGCCAATGCAGGAGACACAGGTTCAATCCCTGGGTCAGGAAGATCCCCAGGAGAAGGGAATAGCAACCCACTGCAGTATTCTTGCCTGGAAAACCCCATGAACAGAGTAGCCTGATGGGCTAGAGTCCCTCGAATCACAAAGAGTCAGACCTGGCTGCAGGAACTTAGCACACACGCACGCCTTGTAGAACAGTCACAGAGATCAGTACCACGGAGGAGTAACTCAACGGCAGCCACAGTGATCGGCGTCATCATGATGATGGCAGTGAATACAGACTATCATCACCAGATGCTCAGGTGCGGGACCTGCTCAACATCGCTCTCCTGGTTCCTCTCTTCTCTCCCTCCTGCTTCTTCTGTCTCACTCTTTCTTTCCTTCTTTTCCATGGCTGTCTCTGCTGAGGACAGCACTGTCCACGTTGGGGCTAGGATACCACGTCTGCCTCCTTGTCAAGCTTTTGCTCCAGAGCTACAAGACAAACGTTATTTGTTCTTATTCATGTTGCTTACAGTTTGGGCTGAATGAATTCACCTCCTGTTTTGTGAGAATTAAATGAGGTGGTTGGCTGCCCTCTCTCCCCTCCCTACCCTGGCTGAATATCCACACGCTGCCTGCTTACATCAGGCTGAGTTGGATCAAGTCAAGCAGTCTTAACACAGAAGGGCTTGTATGAACATTCTGATTCATAATTGGAAATCTTCCCCATCCTCACTCATTCAACCTCAAATAGCTAAAGGACAAGAGCCAGGGTTCTGTGTCTGCACCTGTCTTCCCTCCCTGCAGCCCTCAGCATAGGAGAGGCACCCAGGAGGGCCTCAGAAACACAGGACTTCTGTGACGGCCTCTTTAGGGCCACACCTACAACTGGACAGAGAGTTCTGGGCTCGCATTGAGGCTGTGCCATGGTCCAACATGGCCTCTACCCTCCCCTCCCCGACCCCGGCAGCCAGTTTACTCATCTTTTACTGTCTACTCATCATGAGTGGATAGCCAGGACTCAATCGTGTCATCTGCGATTCCAGGAGCTATTCAAACACAGATTTATGAGAAGGGAGGGTTTCCTGTAGGGGTGGGAGGGGCTTCCTGAAGGAAGCAGGAGAAGCAGGACTTTGACTGCAGGATTCCTGTTGGGGACCAGGCACAGTTTTGGTGACCATGCGGGAAAGGAAGTGCTCCCCAACTTTCCTTTTCTGAGCCCCTCCCTCACTCACCATCCTGGCCCTCCCCCCATGGGCATCTGGGTAGTGCTTCCTGGGCTAGAAATACCCACAGCTGACCACAAAAGAGGAACTCGGAACTCAGCCAGCCTCCAGGCTCCCCCACTGGCCCAAGAGAAGCCCTAGAGGTCCCAGTCATTGAGGGAGGCGGTAAGAGACCAGCATTCTGCATGCTCCACCTGCCTCACCTGTCCCCGGGCTCAGGACCAGGCACTCATGGGCCGGGGGTAGCTAACAGCAGCTCCTTTCTGTGGGTGTAGGAACAGGAGAGCCTAGAGCTAAAAATCACAATGGCCTGGGCAGCCCCTGACACTGAAACCCCAAGCCCACGAGGGCATAAGTGTCCACTCAGGCACAGGCCAGCATGCAAGCCTTCTGCCCACCTCCAGTTTCTTCCCATCTCTGAAGTCCTTCTGATTCCTGGTCAGTTCTTTGGACAGACCACCCAAAAGACCTCACACCTGTCTACTCTGTCCATCCTCCCTGCCACTGCCCTGGCCCAATCAGCTCCATCAGCTCCAGCCTCCTGGTCGTCTCCCTGCTTCCCATCTGCTTCCCACAGTGGAGTGGGTGAGCAGTGCTGGGTCCATCTCCCACCCGTGCCCTGAACTCTGGGAGGGCAGACTCCACTTACTCATCCCTGTGTTTTCAGTAGCACCTAATAGGTTTCCAGCTCGATGAATATATGGAGGAATGTATGAGTGAAGGCAGGAATGGATGGATGAATGTTGACCTGGTCTCCTGAGCCTGGAGAGCCTGGGCCAGGCCAGCAGTAAAGCCAGAGCAATGGGAGCCCCACCTAGGCTCTCAGAGACCCTGTGCCTTGTAGCAGCAGGCCCAGGGTGTGGGCCGATCTTGCCACTTCTGGCTCAGCCATACCTGAAGCAGAAGGCCTGTTCAGTGCTGCACATTTACCCTCATCCTGAGAATTTCAAAGCTGGACTCAGCTTCCAAGCTCGAGCTTGCCCACCTCATCGCAGCCATAGGCAGGCTGAGCTCCACAGGGGCCAGGATGTGGGTGAAGCTCATGGTGAGTTGGGGGCAGAGCCAGGATGGGTGCCTGGCCCGGAGCTGTGGTCAGGGGCTCTACTCTCACAGGCAGGCAGGGAGCCAGCTGAGTGGACCTGTGACAGCCAGTGTGTCGGCATGGGACCCACCCTACATAAGTCGTGGTGACGAAAATCCATGCCTGCCTCGCTGTGTCCTTATGTCCGTGTAGCTCCCGAGTCCCGTGTCCTTTGGCAGGCTGAGGGTGTACATGCAGGGACAGGCTAAGCGCTCTTTGGTGGTCTGCAAACTGCAGGTTCACCCGCTCCACGGCACCTTCTGGGTTCCTGTTCCATTCTGGGCCTTCCAGGGCCCCCGGGCACTGGGGACCTGAGTCAGCCTGATGCCCTGTCCAGCCCTCAAAGGAGGTGCAGGGCCCCTGAGGCTGTGGGAGGGAGGGTCTGTACCCCTGGAAGTATGCTTCTCTATCCCCCAACAGATGTCTGCTCGTGCAAAGTTTTCTCATTCCAGTTTCATGGATGTCCCTAGGAAATAGCTTAGGATACAGAAACATAATTATAAGACTCCCAACCATCCCCAGTTCAGCCTTGCTGGTACTATCACTCTACAGCCTGAGGTTCTGCCATTCTACAGCAAACCAGCCTCATAGGCCAGCGTCAGACTCGCTGGGTGAGAGAGAGAAAGAGTCTCCACCTGCCTGGCCCATTAGCACCTATCTTCCCCAGTTCAGCCCTGCTCTAGAACCCCTTCCTGGGAGTCCAGAAGCACAGACTGGGATTCCCAATGCTGTAGGACAGCTGGTCTCTCCTCTGGTCTGCTCTCCAGGGGGGATTTGATGCAGAAGGTGAGAGCTTTGGAATTAGTCTGCCTGATAAAAAGCCAGGCTTTATCACTGTTAATTCAGAGAACCTGGCAAAGTCATTTCCCCTCCAAGACCTCAGTCTCTCATCTGTAAAATGGGGATAATACACCTGCCTCATTGGACTGTGCTAGATGTGCTTTAGGTAGCAGCATTAAACTCCCTATTGCGGTGGATGGACCCTTATCCAAAAGGTTCTACTGAGGACTAGCCTCACCATTCCAGGCTCTTAGATTGCATCAACCCTGCTCTTTGCAATAATCCCATGAGATGGGAGCTATTATACTTATTTTGCAGGTAGAAATAAGGCCCAGGGAGGATGAATGGCTTCCTCAAGGCCACAGGCAGGCAGACCTTTAACCTGATTCCTGGCCTCTTGGGTCTTCTTCCAGGCCATTCCCCGCCTGCCCCCACCACCATCTCCCCACCCACCCCCACCCTGCCCCCCATTGCCCAGACATGGTGCCCTTGATGTGTACTTCCAGAAGGTTGACAATATTGTGGGAAAGTGTCCTTCTATCTGGCACATCCCATAGAAGAGTACTGTCCTTGGTGTCTGTGCTGTTTCTGTATCCAGGCACTGTTTGACCTCTTCTGGAGGTTATTCAGCAGGTTCAGGGGCAGTAAGGGTGTGGACATGTGTGACAACTCTAAACAGGCCCAGATGGAAGCCCTGCCTCCCTGTGAGGTGGCTGTGGCCAGGGTGCAACCCCAGATGTTCTGAAAGGATCCAGGCCCCTGCATTGGAAGGGTGTATTGGCCTGGGGTTGGGGAGAGAAGGGCTGATTCCCAAATGCCGGGCCCATGCAGTTTGGCAAGGTGAGCCTGAGGGTCCTCAAACAGCCAAGCGTATCCCTGGATTTCCTCTGGTCTACACATAACTGAGAAAAATAAGTACAAGGTGGTAAATTTTTTATTAATGAAACATTCAGTTTATAGGCTTATCTTATATTCTGAAATCATCTTCTTTCTACAGTGTTTGAAGATAAACATCTTTTGCTTTAAAAAAAAATGATGGTGATATGAGACAAATGGGGCTTTCAAAGGCCTTCCTTGGCAAAATAGAAAGTTGGTAACTGTATTATTTTTCCCCCTCACCCTCTTTTTCTTAAGATAGAATCTGGAACAGAGTGCATAATGTAGGGGCTGGTTGGCAGAGCTGGGCTGGAGACATGAGCCAAACTCAAGGGTAGACCAGTTAACTTGTAGGGCCTGTTCATTTTGAATTCTGACAGCCAGTGGTTATCATATATCCTGTAACCCTAGCATGCAACAATCTGAATATAATTCTAACTTCTGACTTTCCAAATTCCTTGGACCCTAACAGCCTGTTGTTCTAAGATTATGTGGTTCTCATATCCCAGCCTTCCATCATCATAGCATTCTAACCCTCTCACAGAGTTTTCGTCAATCACTCTTGAACTCTTTGGAAGGAGGATAGAGCTAAGAGCCTTCCAGGGCCTGGAAATCCCTCCACGTGGGACTGTTGCCACCTGTCCCTTACCACAGGAAGCAGAGGTCCAAGCTTCTGCTTCTTCAAATCTAATCTGCTTCTTCAAATCTAAAGCAGGATTTAAAGAGTCTAAAGCCAGGTTGTGGGAGCACCAGAGACAGAGGTACTGTAGCTGTTTCCCCAAGCACCCACACATCCAACCTCCGGGCCAGGCCAGCCTCTCTCACACCCCAAATGAAGCAGACCCATAACCAAAAACACACCTATGGGGCCAAGACACAGAAGTTGATTCATGATGAAGACTTGGGCTTGAGGAAGGGAGAAACAGAAACCCAACACACTAAACACCAGTAGCATTTAATAATAAATAACAGCAGCCATTGCTCCTTGGAGAGTGGGCACCATCCTGCTTGAAGAACACCCAAATCCATCAGTTCATGTGGCTGTCATGTCCTCAGTGCCTCTTGGAGGAAGACGAAATGATATTTATTATTCCCTTTGGTGGGTGGGTAAATCGAGGTACAGATAAGTAGAGCAAGAATCTTTGAACTGAGTGAAACAGTGGTCAGCAATGACTAGGCCATTCTTCCTGACAGGCAGTCTCCACCAAAAAGTCATTTAGTTGCTACTCTGTTTGCCTGAGAATGCCCTTACCCTCTCCTGCCTTCAGTGGGCCTTCAATGACCTCCTCTTTGGGATTCTCCCAGCCCCACAGGATTTCCTAACACAGCTCTGTTCATGCTGAGCACATTTGTTATCTACTCTTCTAGGAGGGAAGGTAAGTCAGAGAAGGCTACCTGGAGGAGGTGAGAACTGGTTGATTGAAATATCCGTGATGCAGGTTCAGCTGCCTTCCAGTTCCTCTTCCAGTTCATCCCCACAGTCCTCAGGGCAAGGCCCATACCCACCTCCTTCCCCCATTGGTTGTCCACTTGGGTGCTTCAGAAACAAAACCCCTCAGAGCTCATAGCCAAGCAGAGAAGAGCACGCACAGCCCACGCAGGGCCCTGGGAACCTTAGAAACAAGGGGCCCAGCAAACAGCACGTGCCCAGCCACTTTTCTCTTCTCCTGGGCAAACGCCGATCACCTGCTGTACTCACGTTGGAACATGAGGCCACACAGCATCCAGAAGTGTTTCAGAATTTCCGACGGTGTTTCAAAGGGCCCTGCCGCCCCACCGTATATACATCTGGCAGCTGGCATGCTTGCTCTGGGCTGCAGTCCTTGGCCAGAGTCACCCTTCCTGTTTCAGCCCAGAGCATCCAGCCAGTTCGAACATCCCATCTGCTAGCTTGTCTCTAACTGGAGCCAACCCTGCATTCTGGACTAGGCTTGAGCTGTGTCTGTGAACTTCAGGCTCAGCACTCCTGCTGGGCGTGAGGGGAAGGCAGGGGGAGAAGACAGTGTATCCCTGGGCTTCAGACTCAGACTGCCTGCATGAGGAGCCCAGTGCCTCTCCTCATAGGAAGGAGCCTGGGCAGACCAGGCGCTTGGCTTCTCTCAACCCTCAGAGTCCATCTAAGAGGAGCCTGGCATCATTGGGCAGCACATGTGTGTCTCAAGACATGGTGCAATGCCATCACTCAGTGCACATGAGCTCTTGCCTCATCAGTATTATTTCAAAGCCCAGAGGCCCCCAAGAACAGGACTCCCTCCAGGGGAGAGCAGGGCTATCCAAGGGCCAGAAGTGCTCAGTGGCCACTGAGGACCCAGCTGGGACCCTGTAGAGAGACCCTCATGGCCAGTCTCAGCTCCAAGGTACAGTGAGGCTCCAAAAGTGTCCCTGCCCATGTGTTGGCCAACAAGGCGCTCTCCTGGGGTGCTGGGTTCTCCCATTCTAGGAAAGGAGCCTCTGGATGTTGAAAAGAGCAGTAACCATGACGCAGGGAGCCCTGCGCTGGGCACTGCCCCCTGCAGTTCACAGAACCCATCACAGGGTCTGTCTCCGCAGCTCTCTCCACAGCGCCTCCTGCTGACTTCCAGTCACTCTGCACGGTCTGCCTGGATCTGGGGCAGTGTCAGACCCCAGGAGGGGAAGGCAAGAACACCTATCTCAGGGTCCCCCAGTCCAGCACGTGCCTGACATGTAGGAAGACCCAGTGAAGGCTTGTGGAGGAAACCCTGTGGCTTCAGGCCCTTAAGGTGCAGGTTCATCAGAACACCCCGGGCTTGCATCCTCACCGTGGGACAAGAGTGGGGCCCAAGGAGGAGGCTGACCCCTCCCCCAGGCTGCATCCTGTCCCTTACTCTTCAGCCCTGTAGCCACTGGCACCCCTCCGCCACTGCCTGGCTCACTCTGTCCTGTGACTGTGCACCCATCTCCCCTCGGCACTGTGATGTTCTCCAGGGTGGGGACCATGCGCCTCAGCTCCTGGCACAGAACGGGGTGCAGGGAGACATCGTCTCCATCCTCACAGAACTGACAAGGCCCCAGTCCAGCCCTGCCTGGCCAACAGAGCTGGAGAAAGCAAGCTCCGCACTGCCAGTTTCCCAGGTGGACCCTCCTTGGGAGATTCGAAGCCCCAGGGTATCCCTCATTGTCCGTCCACCCCCAGGTTCATCCGTCTAGCCCTCCTGCCACACTTCCTTAGGAAAACAAACACTGCCGTTGCTTGATACCCTGCAACTGATCCTGGCAGCGAGATTAGCACTTAAAAGTTCCCCTTGCATTAATTTCAGACGGAACATAAATATGGACTCGGACTCCCTCTACCAGGAAGAGAAAACTGGAAACCCGTTGGACTCGCTGGAGAGAAAACATGTGTGCTGGCCAAGGGGAGCCCGTGTTACTCTGGAGCCTTTGTGGGAACATCTGGTTCCCCCTCCTCCCCTCTGCCGGGCCCCCAACATTGTCTTAAAATTAGCCTGTTAATTGGAGTATTCTTTGCACTGAACACTCACACGCTTTCCTCTCCGATCTGGTGAGCCCAGCAAGGGACACATGTTTCTGATGATGCCTTGACCCCAAAACATGAGCTTGGGATCCCTTGTAGCCACTGGCACTTCAGAGTGGGTGTGCTGGACGTGCAGCGAGCTAGGACATCTCTGGATGGAAATCCAAGCTTTGCCTTTGCCAGATGTGTGACCTTGAGCGGGCCTTGTCCCCTCGCTGAGGTTCAGTTTCCTCGTCTATAAACTGGGGGTACCGGCCAGGATGAAATGAATTAATGTTTGAAAATTACTGTGGCCCAGGAGACCCACTGAGGAGGAGGTTATGTTCAAGTCATCACACGACAGAATCATGAAGGTGGGAGATCTCTGGAGACCTTTGCAGGGAAACTGAGGCTTAGAGAAGGGAAGGAAGCTGCCTGAGGTCACATAGCTGGTTGACTGTCGGGCCAGGTTGTCTGTCCTAACCTCAGGACAGATTATTAGCTCTGTCCTACCCTGTCTTTCATCTCAGAGGATTAATGGGGAGCTGTCAGACTGTGCCCGGATGATGGGCAGGGACTTGTTGTTTAGTCACTAAGTCGTGTCCCAGTCTTTGCAACCCCATGGACTGTAGCCGACCAGGCTCCTCTGTCCATGGGACTTTTCCAGGCAAGAATGCTAGAGTGAGTTGCCAGTTCCTTCTTTGGGGGATCTTCCTGACCCAGGGATCGAACCTGAGTCTCCTACATTGGCAGGCGGAACCACCAGGGAAGCCCTGGATAGGGACTAGACCCAGCCTATGAGCTTTGTGCCCTGGCACAGGCCTGCTTATGCCTGGAAGAAGGGGAACCTTTGTCTCTTCACTAAAACACTGTGGGACTCTGCCTCCTCAGAGCCAGACCCCTTTGCTGACTGTATATGACGTCTTTTAAGTGGCATTCTGGCTTGTGGGGTCAGGGGACACAGCCACCAAACCAGCCCACCATCTGTCAAATCTCTAAGCCTCCTCCAGGCCCTTGTTCCTTCTCTTGCCTGTCCCCCCTGCCCAAGCCCATATATCTGTTTGAATCCTCCCCTTCCTGGGCTCCTCCTCCAGGAAGCCTTCCCTGATGCTCTCAGTGTATCAGTCTCTCCTCCATGCCCTTTGTTTTCATTGCTGGATTCTCCTTTTCCTCTCATCTCTTTCTCCCTTCTCTCCTGTCTCTCTTGGTATCTCTTTCTTGCTATCACGGCATCTCTGCTCTTCCTTCTCTCCCTACTGTTGTCTCTGGGTCTCTGGGTCTCGATTGTAGCCTGCATCCCATCCCCATCACCTCATCTCTTCTTCTCTCTGTCTCCTTGTGTTCTGGAGCTCTCCCCCTTCCCTGTCTGTCTCAAGAGTTTCTCCTCTCTGTGCCTGTCTCCGTGTATGCTTCCCCCTTCCTCTGTCTCAGTGGCTCTGCGTGCCCCACCCCCTCTCCGCCCTCCTCTCCTGGTTCACGCAGCCTCAGTAAATGAAATGGGATGTGCCTTCCTGCAGAGAGCTGGCCAGAGAGCAGCTGTCAGTGCTGGAAGGAGCTGCTGAGCGGTGGCCAGGAGACCCCGGGAGCCTGGGCAAGCTGAGCAGGCTAAGTTCCGACACCGAGGGGCCCTTTGGAAACTTTCCACACCTTCTCTGCAGGTTCCAGGATGGGTGTGGTGCCTTTTTCAGGATTTGTGACCTTGGAGGCAAGCCCAAACCCTGTCTGCCAACCCCTGGGGACAGCGTGCCCTGGGCCCTGACTGGGGCTGTTCTGAGGGCCAAGCTCCCAGGATTGACGGAATCTGCGGGGAGCATCACCAAGGGATCGGGCCAGGGCTACAAGGGGAGGGGATCCTTGAGCTCAGGTCTCCTGGGGAGAAGATGAGATCATGGAAGGGATATGGACTAACAGATCCTGTTATTCATTCATTCAGCAAACATTCATGAAGCCACCACCATGTGCCAGATTTGACCTTAGCCTTGGGGACAATGATAGATCGGGCACGGTCCCTTGCGTTCTCAAAGCTCTTAGTCTCCACTCCAATGGCTTGTTGGGAACTTGTTCTGACAGAGGCAGCTCTGAGGTGTGGGGAGCTCATTCCAGCGGTGGTGAAAAGAGTGAACTGGAGAAGTGGGTAGGATGCTACATGCAGTGATTCAGGCAGAAGGTGGTGGTGACCTGGGCCAGGGTCGAGCACGGTTCAGAGGGAAAATTTGGGGAACTCTGGTAACTGATGGGATGGGATGATAGAAAAGGAAGAGCGAAGATGGGTCCATCTGGCAAGGGTAACTGAGCTCAGCTGAGACACACCCAGGCGGGGAGGGTGAGGCTCTGGGGGATGTTGGGTGGGAGATGCTCAGGAGGCCACTGGACAGATGGGTCTGGGATAGGACAGCGGGTCCTGAATAGCAGCTGTGGTCAGTGACAGTTCAGTGACCAAACTGTGGTCACTGAAACCATGTGAATGGATGGATTCCCATTCCCTGGACTGTGAATAGAGCGAGAAGAAAAGAAGGCCATGGACGGGGTTCACAGGGGCACCCACATTTATCAGGCAAGGGAAAGAGGAACCCACTAAGAGGACAGAGAGGGAGCAGTGAGAGCTATGGAGAAAACAGGACAGAACAGTGCTGTGGTGCCCTGTGACTCTAGGCCTCAAAGAAGGCGAGGGAGGGAGTAGCAAGGGGAACCTGGGGTCAGAGTGAGGGCTTCCGCTCCACAGTCCTGGGGCAGGAACCCCAAAGGAGCGAGGTCTCCTGCAGGAGCTGCCGCTTGCAGAGGGCAGGCACCCCCCGCCCTGGAGGGAAGGAGATGAAGGCCCGTGTGGCTTACAGGAATTTGAAAAAAAAATTCATTGCTGATTGCTTTCTACTTCTCGAAGTATCTGAAGTCTTCTGTTTGGGGTCTTACCATTCACAGTAAGGGTCTGGAACTCCTGAGGCTGAGGGAGCAGACAGGATGCAGACCAGACACTGAAATGTTGCCAGGCAGTGCTAAGAACCCAGCCAGTGTCCTGTCAGGCTTGGGCCCCTCTGAATGCCCCCTCCGCCAGCTCCAGGAATGCTCCTTTCAGAGCGGCCACACAGCCATCTGCTTCAATGCAGCCTGGGGTACCCTGTTTTCCCTGTGGCTCTTGACGTCTTCTCTGTGGACCACTGCTGAGCCCAGAGGCCCCTGTCTTTAAACGGGTCTCCATGGACACAGGGAAGGAATGGCCTTTGCTGCCAGGAATGCATTCCAAGAGCTGCGGGTAGGGAGTTCCTGAAGCCTATGCTCTGGAGGCTGCCACACCCGGTGCCCCTCCAGCCTGATCACGCTCAGGGGCAGGCAAGGGTGGGTCAACTCACCAGGACTCACCAGACCCCAGCCCAGGGCTGGATCAGTCCCTTGATCAAAGGTGCACGCTGGGTTTTTCCAAAGGATGGTCACTCCTCCTGCCTCTTAGGACTTTATTATAGCCTCCCTGAGAAGGCAGCCACAGGGATCCACGCCCATCTGACATATAGGGAAACTGAGGCAGGTGGCAACTGATTGCTTGGGATCACGTATGCGAGACTCACAGCCTTGGCAGAATCCACCGTCTCTAACACTGGGTCAGATAAGCCTCACTGACCTCCTCTTTGCACTTGCCCTTACCCCTGCCTGGAACATCCTACCGCTGTCCCACTCTCATCTTCAGTAGCTGACTCTGATCCCATCCCTCAGCTAGCAATGCCTCCTCCAGGAAGTCTCCCCTGCCCCCAGGTTGAATTAGAGGCCTCCTGGGCACCCTCACCACCTCCTGTGCTTCCCTTAGCATCATGCATACTCCGGATCAAAAGACCTTGATTCTCAAGACTGTGAGTGCTTTGAACAGGTCCCTACCTGTTCACCACCATCCACCTCTGGATATGCACTCAGTGTTTGTCAGATAAACACAATGAACAGGCAGAGAAAAGGAGGGAGGGAGAGCATAATTTCCTAAGGGTCTCTGGAGTCAAACAAACGCCGTCCCCGTGAACGTGGTAGCCAGGGGAGCCTGTGGTACATCCCGGTCCCTCCCTGTCCACAGAGGCACCAAGAGTGCCCGGGTGCCCAGGGCCCCAGAGTGAGTGTGGGGGGGTTCCATCAAAGACTCTTGCTCCCAGACCTGTGGTTCACAGGGACCCAGAGGTGGGATGTCAGGGACTGTGGCAGGTCACCAAGAGGGAGACTGTTAGGTGGGGGACTTGCTGGGGCATTGTGAAGCCAGCCCAGAGGTGTATAGGCCTGGCTGGCAGGGATGCCCCCAGGTTCACCGTCCCACTCCCCCATCCAGCTACTGTGCAGTTCCAAACTCCCTGCCTCCGTCCCCCAACAGCCTGTCAACCTCCTGTGCTTGCTCCCTAGATCTCCCTGGGGCTGTCAACATGCTGACCTCCCAGCTTCCCACCTATCACCATCCATCACAGGCAATTAGAGTGATAGTACAAGAATTTCCCCTCAGGTTCTGGGGTGAATGGTGAGCAGGAGAGGAGCGAAGTGCCCACGGGTGTGGGGCTGCAGGCAGGACTCGGGCCGGGAGGGTACAGGGCCCACCACCACTCTGCCTACGTTGAACAGTGGGGAGACTGAGGTCCAGCATGGAGGAGGGGCCGGCCTGGGAGCCAACTCCCAGCAGGGACTGCCCTCTCGAGGAGTCTCCCTAACTGGAACCTGGGAGAGCCTCCACTGTATTCCCAGATCTCAAACCTGCATCCCGTCCGAGGGACAAACCTGGTCTCATCTGGGGCAGTGGATCAAATGATTCACTTCTGTGTTTTCAGTGTCTGTCCCGGCGCTGGTCACAGCAAGTGTGACATAAAAGTCTGTTGGATGAATGGTTAGTGGGTAGAGAGTGAGATGGAGACCAGCCCCCTCCCCTTCCAACACACATGAGTGCATGCTAAGTCGCCTCAGTCATGTCTGACTCTTTGAGACCTTATGGACCATAGCCCTCCGGTTTCCTCTGTCCTTAGAATTCTCCAGGTGAGAATACTGGAGTGGGTTGCCATGCCTTCCTCAAGGGAATCTTTCTGACCCAGGGGTTGAACCCGTGTCTCTCCTGTCTCCTGCACTGGGAGGTGGATTCCTTACCACTAGTGCCGCCTGGGAAGCCTGTCTCCCAACACACAGGATCCTACTGCTTTCTCCTTCCCCAGAATCTTACATTTCAGTGAGCCTTCAGGGACCACCCCAGGGCCTGGGTCATAGTGTGTGGTCCATAAATACTGGGTAGATAGTGAACAAATGAATCTTCAGTCTTAGATGCAGACAATGTGTAGTAAGCATGTGTGGGGCAGTGGCCACGTGGTCCCTGCCAGTCTAGTGAGGAGACAGACATGTACACACAGAACCCTGCCTCCGTTTTCCTGCTAGGGAGGGAGACTTGAGTTGCTGGTGGAACTGACAAAGATGAGCCATAAACCCGCTGGACCTTGAGGCCTGTTGGAGGAGGTTTTCTCAGAGCTGATCCTTGTGTGACTCCTGGAAGCTGTCCCTGCCTGGACAGTCCACGGCGGGGGTCAGCTCAGTGGTATGGAGGACAGTGATGCAACAGGAAACACGGTGTGCCTCTACTGAATGCCAACCAGTGCTCCTGGAGTCCTTACAACAACCCTCGAGGCTGCTAGTACGATCGTTACCACTTTACAGATGGGAAAACTGAGGCACGGGGCGATACAATTGATGAGAGACAGCCAGGGTTTGGATCCAGGCAGGGTGGCACTGGCCCATCTTCCAGCTACATCACACTGCCTTTCAGGGAGTCTGGCCCTTGACTTTGGCCTAGGTCGTCGGCCTGAGGCTCTCTCCAATCACCAGTGACCTGGTATGTGGCTGAGCCCACTTCGTCTCTTGTGTTTCAGGTCACTTTCTGGGGAACAACACAGTCATCGATGTCCTTCGGCAGGCAGGGCTGGAGGTGGAGCACACGCCCGCGGGGCAGACCATCCATAGGTAAGCAGCCGGGGCCTCTGGGGGCGGGGGACTGGCTGGCCCACTGCTGCTGGTCCACAGGCCATGCCTGACCACATGCTGCACGGAGGGTTTTACCCTGCCTTCCTACTTAGGCCTGCAGGGCAGAGTCATGATGAAGCCTTGGGGGCCTCCTAGGGACCGGCCTTCACCAGGTACCCAAGAGTAGGGGCTAGGCTGGAGGTGGGGAGACCGGGAAGGAGGCTAGTGTGTAATCCTGGCAGGAGGTCAGGACAGCGGGGAAGAGTGGAGGTGGGAATGGGCGGAGCAGTAAGTTTTGAGAGATGTTCAAGATTTAGGTGACTCAGACGGTAAAGCATCTGCCTACAATGCGGGAGACCCGGGTTCAATCCCTGGGTCGGGAAGATCTCCTGGAGAAGGAAATGGCAACCCACTCCAGTATTCTTGTCTGGAAAATCCCATGGACGGAGGAGCCTGGTAGGCTACAGTCCATGGGGTCGCAAAGAGTCGGACACGACTGAGCGACTTCACTTTCTTTTCTTTCTTTCTTTCAAGATTTAGAGGCTGGTGATGGGTGGGGTACAGGGACTCTGTAGGACTTCTGGGCTGCTGCCTAGAAGACCTGGTGGATGCCCTGGCCTTGAATCGAGATGGCGCCATAGTGACAACATGCAGTGGCCAGGCCTCTTCCCCGAGTCTCAGCCCCATGCAAACCTTGTCTTCACCTCCTCCTCTGACTACACCTGCCTGTTGCTGTCTCTTGGCCTGGTCTCTCACCCCTGACTTTCCTGCCAGGGTATACTCACTGAGCCCAAAGAGCCAGACAGAGGCCATCCTCTCTTCCTGTGGGGGTTTTCTGTCTCCCTCTAAGCTGGAAGCTGACTACGGGAAGAGGCCAGCTGGGTTTACCTGTGGTCCACAGTGCTGGCACCAGGCTGGGCACAGAGAGGTTGTCAGCGCATGCTGGGCGGCCCTGGAAGACAATGACAGAATCCCAAACCAGGCCAACCTGAGCAGGAGCCTTCCTCACAGCAATGGCCGGAGCGATTTAGGCCCTTGTCTGTGATGCACCCAGAGTCCAAAAGAAGCTTGAATAGTCATGTGTGCATGCCTCCTAAGTTGCTTCAGCCGTGTCCGACTCTCTGCGACCCCATGGACTGTAGCCTGCCAGGCTCCTCTGTCCATGGGATTCTCCAGGCAAGAATACTGGAGTGGGTTGCCATGCCCTCCTCCAGGGACTCTTCCCAACCTAAGGATCGAACCCACATCTCTTCCATCTCCTGCACTGGCAGTTAGGTTCTTTACCACTCGTGCCACCTGGGAAGCCTTGAATAATCATTGCTAATGTTTATTGACTACTCACTGTGTACTGAGTTCTAAGTGCTTTTAGCTTATCAAATCCTAATGAGAAACCCATGAGGCAGGAACGATGAGTATCCCCACCTTAAAATTGAGGCACCTGAGGCCCAGAGAGGTGAAGCCACTTTCAGAAGGACACAGAGCTGCTTTCGATGGGAGTCCGGCTCTAGGGCCTTCCTGAGGTATTCACCACAGCCCGTACTCCCTCAAGGTCTTGGGGTGGGGCTCAGGAGTGGGAGGTACTCGGAAATGACTGTGGCCTTGCTCTTCACTCTGCAAAGATGGGCCTGGAGCCTGGAACATCTGGTCTCCAAGCTTCAGGCCAATGCCCTCCTGTCTCCATGGCACTTCTGGAGAAACTTACAAACCTTGGACTCCTCCCCCTTCTATCTTCTGAGTCAGCCTGACCAGATTGCTTCCTGACTATTTGAGCCCAGCACAAATCAGTCTGTACTGGGCCAAGGGTAGGCATGTGCTTGAAGGGTAAGGAACCCAAGGTAGCCTCAGGGACAAGGCCTTCCTCAAGCTCCCCCTCCCCACAGGCCCTAAGGACCTTCGCCTTAAAGCTCATTGTGTCTGTCCCAACAGGGCAAGGGGTGCAGGCAGCTGAGCAATGCTGCCTCAGCTCCTATTCATCTCAGAGCCCAGGCAGTAGTGGGGGGATGCCCCCATGGACCCTGGCCCGCTCTTAGCCTGAGTCTCGGCTGAAATCCTGAGGGTGGGGTGAGGGGGCGGGGATGCCGAGGAGGCCCCAACAATAAAAGCCATCATCGACCACAGGTGCTTCCTGGATCCATCTTTTTGTCTGCCTGTTTTGAATTATCTCCCCAGCAGCTGCGGCATCTCCTGGACCCTGGGAATCTGGGGTTGCCGTGGGGGCTGGGGGAGGATAGGCTGAGCTGATGGCCTTCTGTCCTTCAAGGAGAGAGAAATCCCTCACCCCTTTCATGCATGCGGGAATGGAGTCGGGGGACAGACTCCCTTGGGCGCCACCTCGCCTTTACAATTCTTGGGACCATGCCCAACATTCCCCACGGTCAGATGTCCCCAGCAGGAATTCCATGTGAAAGAATAAAAGGGAGAGGAGTGGAGGGTGTTTCCAGGCTGAAGGGTGTCTGTGCACCACTGTATGGAATATGGATTCCACTTACACGCTTCACTGCCCGTCGGCGCCTGCTGCGGCCAGCTCCATTCCCTTGTGGGAGACACTAAAGAGAGGCCGGATCTGTGCCAGGCACTGTGTTAAGACCTCATCTCTCTCATCCTCGTGACAACCCTATGAAGTGAGTGGTACTAACTCCCGCTTATAGCCAACAGCTGCTTGTGTCCCTGCCCTTAGCCACACAGCCTGGAAGGTGCAGAGCCGGGGAGTGAACCCACGTTAAGAGCTCAGGACAGCTTGAACTCTAACCCGCTCTAAGCTGTCCTGCCTCCCCTGAAAAGGTGCTCAGGAGACACGTGTTAGACATGTTAGACGCGTGTTAGACGCATGTTGACACAGCAACAATGTTAATATTTCATATTTAAGGATGTTAATTACTAGAATGTTTCAGCTGCTGTTTGCCAGGCACCATTTCTGAGTGCTTTGCCTTTGTTAACACAAAATCATTGTGATGCGGCTCTGAGGCCCTGGCTGTAATATCCCCATTTTCCGGAGCAGGAGACTGAGATGCAGCACACTACAGTTAGGTAACTCGCCTCAAGCCCCTCAGCCAGAGCTTGTTGAATGAACAAGACCGTGACCAAGATCAGATACGGAACCAGATGCCCACTCAGAGCTCATTCCTACTAATCTGGGCTCAAATGTCACCAATAGGGACCACACTGTCCTCCCTGCCCTCCCCATGGCCCATGCTGTCCCTCCTGACTCTGCTTTATTTTTCTCCTCAGCAATTATCACCATCTGACATCTCATGCACGTCTTCCTCTCTGTCTCCCGCTTTGAAATATTAGCGCTAAGAAGGCAGGACCTTTGCCTATCTTGGTCACTACTGACACTCACTACCTGGAAAGTTCCTGGTGCAGGACAGATTCTTAATAAATATTTATTGAATCAATATTGGGCTTCCCTTGTGGCTCAGCTGGTAAAGAATCTGCCTGCAATGCCGGAGACCTGGGTTTGATCCCTGGGTTGGGAAGATCCCCTGGAGAAGGAAAAGGCTACCCACTCCAGGACTCTGGCCTGGAGAATTCCATGGACTATATAGTCCATGGGGTTGCAAAGAGTCGGACACGACTGAGCAACTTTCACTTTCACACACTGAGTCAATAAATGAGAGAAGGAATCAAAGCTCTCTCTCTTAACACCAGGCAATGGTTTTCCCGGGTGACTCTCAGTGGGGCACCCTGGCACCTTCTCCTGCCATGACAACCCGTCCACTGAATTGCGTGCCCTGTCACACATGAATGACAGGCTCCAATGCGCGTGCCTCACCTGCCATTGCCCCTTTCCAGCCCTGTCGCCGGGAGCCCCGCACCTCCACCCGAGGGGACCTCGGCAAGCCCCACGCCAGTGACCCCAGCTGCTGCCGTGCCTGCGGCCCCCTCGGCGCCCCCCACCGCCCCGCCAGAGGAGGAGGACCCAGCGCTGTCCCCACACCTGCTGCTCCCCGACAGCCTCAGCCAGCTGGAGGAGTTTGGGCGGCAGAAGAAGTGGCACAAGAGGCAGAATAAACACCAGCGCCCGCGGCAGTTCAATGACCTCTGGGTGCGCATCGAGGGCAGGTGAGCTGGGAGAGCAGGTCTGCTGGGAGCTGGGTCTCTCTCTCTCCAGCCTGCCTCAGACCCACCCAGGGTCAAACATGCTCTGTTATCCACAAGTCCGGCTCTAAGGAAGCGGGGCAGGTGGGTGCTAGATCGCAACAGTCTTGTCCCCTGTTCATCCTGCAGGGTTTGTGGAGCATGCTCACACCTGACTTTTCAGTTTCCCACAGTTAAAGGTGAGCAAATAGAAGCTCCCTTCAGGTGTAGTGGACAAACCTCTGCTTTGCCCTTAGCTTTCCTGGAGGCACCTGGGGTGCACAGCAGACCCCATTTGTCCCATGGGCCAGAAGGGGAAAGTAGGAGAAAATGGAACAGGCTGGTTACATCAGAAGGCTGTGAGCTCTCTAGACCTGGATGGTCTGAGCAGCCAACACCTCTGCAGTGGGTCAGAGAGATGGCAGGTGATGGCTGTGGGCTCCTTCTCAGGAGGGGCTGAGGGCTTTGTGGTAACTTTGTTCAGGATTGGCGGGTGCTGCAATCGTCCTGCTGTACTGATTCTTCTCTGTCCTCTGCCATGTCTCCCTGCACCACTCCCTTGGCCTGTCTGTCCTCACAGCTCCTGCTGTAACCAAGACACTGCCTTCCAACCTCCACCAGCAGGCTCAGTACTGAGTGGTCTCCCTAGATTCCACTTTGGGGCAGAAATCTCCACATCTGGTGAACAGTGTCACCAGAGCAGGCAGGATGTCCCAGGGAGTGACCGCCGGGGAGAGTCCTGCCCACTGCGGTAGCCCAGCACTGGTGCCCAGCTCCTGGCCCTTGGAGGCTCAGAGTCTCCACCTGGACCCTAAAGATCATTATCTGGGGTTTTCCTCAGCATCCCTAGATAGAGTCTCCATGGGTTCTTGTTAAATGATATCCCAGGCCCCATCGTGGACCTGATATATGGGGACATGCTGCATTGGGACCGGGAAAGCTGCTTGTTGAACGTGTGCTAGAGTCTTCTGAGCAACTTTGGGAAATGTGGATCCAACTCTGAGTTTACCGATGGTGAACCAAGGCCTGGGGTGGGGGCTTGTCCAGGGTCGCACAGGAATTCCCTTCGAGATCCTCCCTCAGCCAGGTCCCTGAGTCACAGACAAAAAGCTGACATAGTCCAGTCCACAGCCTTAGTGTGCGCCCGGTGCAATGTCTTAAAGAGCCTTCCAGCCAGCGAGAGTCAAGCCCATTGCTCATTTGGGCCTCCATTGGCTTCAGAGCGCCTGCCTTGGGTTACTGGGAAACACGCTTCTTCAGGGGTCCCACGGGCCCGCCCTGCCCAAGGCGGGGTCACTGCTGTAGCTATATTGGTCTCGACACGTTTGGCTCCTGTGCCCAGCATGGTCTGCCTCCTTCAAAGCAGGAACAAGGACACAGCGTTACCAAGAGCCGCTCCTCAGCCCTGGGGAGGGCTCGCAGGCCACCAGGGAGAGGCTGGCAGCCCATGAAACCCCCCAGTCAGGCCATTCACCCAGGGCCCTGATCAACCTGCCAGGTGACCAGACGCGGCCAGCAGTGGGTCTGGCCCTTGGGGTGACAGCAGGGAGGCTGGGCTGTCAACGCCAGCCACAGACCCCCAGCTCCTAACCACGTCTGAAAGGTAAATTTCAGCAAATGACTCCAAACGGTTTCCTTTTCACAAAATGTCTCTCTGGAATACAGAGCCTGGTTTCAGGAGAAGAAAACAGCTTTTTCTTTGACTAGAGGGATCCCTTCTCAGTCCCAATAGATAAGCTGTGGTTGGATAACTTTCTTCCATCTGGTTGGATTAGAGAAGGAGAGTTCTACCAACCGGCAGCCTGTTTGTTGCAAGTTTCTCTGCGTCACAGGGAAGCCAGCTCTGAGGTCCCCAAGAACCTAATGCAAGGGCCCCACTTCCGTCACTCCCAGGCCTCACCCCACTCATCCTCGTAGAGTTCCCAAGTTTCCCATTTTCCAAGAGGGAGCAGAGGAGAGCTCTCTGGAGGGGACTGGAGTCCATTGCAGCCCTCCTGACAATACTGTTTTCCTTAGAGCGTTCATTTCATTCAGGGTTTTCTCAATTGACTTCCCCCTCTGCCTGCAATGCAGGTTCGATCCCTGGGTTGGGAAGATTCCCCTGGAGGAGGGCATGGAAACCCACTCCAGTCTTGCCTGGAGAATTCCACAGATAGAGGAGCCTGGCGGGCTACAGTCCATGGGGTCGCACAGTCAGACACGACTGAGCACGAAACAGTTGTCAACCCCGCTGGCTCCATCCTCTGCCCTCCATTCCCTCTCCCTGACCTCATCTTCCACCCATGATCCTGAAGCGGGGTCCTCCCGGGTCTCCGGCCCCCAGTCACGCCCCAGCACAGCGCCCTCCTCAGTCTGAGATTCTCAGTGCTTTCCCTCGCTGCCCCACCCCTCACCGGGTACACTCGGATGCAGAGCTTTTGCCCTCCTCCTATGGGACCCCTGGGGCCCTGTCCTGGCTGAGCTGTGCGCTGACCCCCAGCGGACTGTGCATGGCCCACCCCACCTTTGTCCTTGCTTCTCCCTCTGAGGGGGGCTGGGTATGAGTGGACATTTGCTGAACTCCGGGAGCTCCAGCCGCTTACATCCATCACGATCCCCAGTCCTGTCAAGAGTCCCGGAAGTCAGCTTTGCTTGACTAAAGAGGAAACTGAGACTCAGTGAGGTCAGGTAACTTGCCCAAGACCGTGTGTCAAATCAGGTTGTTGTTGTTAAGTCGCTCAGTCATGTCCAACTCTTTGCAACCCCATGGACTGCAGCACGCCAGGCTTCCCTGTCCTTCTCCATCTCCCGGAGTTTGCTCAAACTGATGTCCATTGGGTCGGTGATGCCATCCAACCATCTGGTTCTCTGTCATCCCCTTCTCCTCCTGCCTTCAATCTTTCCCAGCATCAGGGTCTTTTTTAATTAAGTAGACTCTTCGTATCAAGTGGCCAAAGTATTGGAGCTTCAGCTTCAGTCCTTCCAGTGAATATTCAGGATTCAAGTCAGGTAGGGAGTCAGCAGCTGCAGCCAGGTCTGTCAGATGCTGAGAGTCACAATCGTCCAGCGCTGTGCAGACGCCCCTCCTGTCCTCGCCTGGCAAGCGTCCCCCTCCTCCTCCCCTTCCTCCCCACATCGTGTTCCCGGTGCTTCCCCCTGCACCCGGCTCCCACAGCCCCCTCCTCACCCCACCTGCACCGACCGTGGGTGCCCCTGTTCTGGCATGCTCTCACACAGACAGCAGTTCCTCACTTGCGTCTGGGCTGGGAGGCCCTGGGGACCAGAGCTGGGTTGGACTTCGAGTCACCAGAGACCTCGCGGAGCGTTTGTTGACTGCATGCATGAGTCAGAGAAGCAGCGAGAGAGTGGGGAGGGGGCCGAAGAGCCCGACAGGACGCCACCTGGAGCAGGCTGGCCTCCCCTCACCCCTCATTACCCCAGATGTAAACACGCCGAAGGAAGTTTAGAGAAGCGGCAGCCCGTGGCAGGATGATTTATGGGGACCCAAGGAAGAGGTGGGGCATACGTCCGCAGATGGCTGAGCAGCCATGGTGGAGCGCTGTCAGGGAACCCCCTGCGTCTGATAGCCGGGTGGCGGGGCAGCAGGGCAGTGGCACGACCAGCAGGGGGGCAGGTCAGAGCAGAGTCGATTCCCACGCAGGCTCTGTGCGGGCCACCGCCCCGGTCGGTCAGATCTGGGACAGTCCTCGGTCTCTCCTTTTGCACAGTTAGTGCCTTGGCTGTCCTCTGTAGGTCACACCGGCTCTGCTGTTCCCCAGTCCACTGCTGGGCTGCTGGGGGTGTGTGTGTGCTTGGACGTTGGCGGCGGGAGGGGAGTGCGAGTTGGATAAATGAGGGAGCAGGGTGCTGGGACAGGCATGAGGGAGCAGGTGCAGGAGAGAGAGCACTTCCCGAGCTCTGGGCACGGCCGGACGCCAAGCACAGAGGTGGGCGCTCTATGTGGTGGACACAGAACTGTGTGGGTGCCACCACACAGGGGCGGGGGTGCTGGACTCACAAAAGCAGGGGTCATTAGCCTCCTGGGCCTCGGTTTCCCCCCAAGGTTTGAGCAGTTGGCCCAAGGCCCCGCAGAGGAGGAGAGAACCATGTCCTCTCGCCCTGGGCCCCTGGGAGAGCTCTGCACACTTCCCGCTGGCCTGCCGGCCTGCCCTGAGGTTCTCCAGCTCAGCTTTCTCACAGCACAACCAGGCTGTCTCCCGGGACTAGACAGGGTGCTCAGCGTGTCTTCATGACGCCAGGACCCCATCTGATCAGAGAATAAGATCGCTCAGTGGATGGGAGCACAGATGAATTTGGGCAGCATCCCCAGCCCCTCCTTGTCCTTGCTCTGAGGCTTAGGGTAGAAAGATGGTGCTTGTAAAGTGGTGAGCTGGCATCAGGCTGCTGGTGACACTCAGGAACAGCTGTCCCCCTGTTTGTGGCTGACTCTCAAGAGTCGAGTCTAGGGTGCCACTCTCCCCGTCCCCCAGCAGGAAACGGCTCCTGGGCTGTCAGCGCAGCTCAGGCTTAAATGAGCCTCTGGGTGAGCAGCACGCAGTTAAACAAGAACCTGATGGCCACACGCAGGGTGCCCAGCCCACGTCCAGCACTGGTGGGGACTAGAGCAGGAAGAGCCTTGGGCCATGGCCAGGCAGGGGCCGCTCCCAGCTACGGTGCAGCTGAAAGAGCCCTGGAGCCACGGCCGTCTGCCTGTGCCTGGCAGGGAATCCAGCCAGTGAGGGGAGGAAGGTCGGGGACCCTGAGGGGCAAAGTGACCCAGGGAAGCTGAGAGGAAATGAAGGCAGTCCTGACAGAGAAGACCATGTGGCCAACGGCCTGGAGGCTGGTGTGGGCCTTAGGTATCAGGACAGGGAGCTGTGGGCATACCAGTCACTTTAGATCTCTGCCTGTATCTGCCCGGTCTGCCCAGATGGTTCCAGCCTGACCACATCGCGAGGGCCACGCCAAGCCAGCAGAGCCACCCATCAGCCAGGCCCTCGTGCCTCCAGTTCCATCTCCATTTGGTCTCCTTGGAGCCCTCTGTGGAGCCCACAAGTTTGTACTGCAAGAAAGCCACAGCCCCAAGACTCCCCAGACCCAGTCCTGGGTGGTTCTTAGGGACCCTCTAGTGCCAGGATGGGGGTCCTACTCCAGGAAGCCCCGCAGTGGGGCCTCAGGGAAGACAGCTGCCCCATCTCAGCCACCAGCCCTGCGTTCCTGTGCATTATACCTTCAGCTTCTGCCTGTGATCCCACTTCTGGCTTCTGCTGCTCAAAAACACTTTAGAGCCAAGGGTCTGTTTCTGCTCCTTCATTGTACCCAGGGAAACTGAAGCCTCGAGGGCAGGACTTGCCCAAAGTCATCCAGGGAACAGGGACCTCGAGCTCTTGTCCTCACCCAGGCGGAGGGCCCTTGGCCACACCAGGGTCCCTGTCAGCTCCGAGCACACCCAGCCCTTGGAGCCAGCCGTCCGCAGAGCCTGGGAACACTCGGGGTGTTTGGTTTGGCTTCGAGGCCGCTTTGCCATGAGACGATTTTCCCCAGCATAGGCCTGGGGCAGGGCTGGGATCTGGACTGGGGCCTGGGCTTTGTGAGCAGAGGGGGCCCAAGAAGTGGGGGCATCTGGAGAGGATTTCTGTCCACCGCAACAACCTCCCCCCCAGCAACCTCACTCCATTTCCCTGGGACTCCTTCCAAACATAGAAAACCCCTACTCAGGCTCCAAGGGGGAGCTTGCATCTTTGGTTTTCAAAGTGTGAAAGCAAATGCCTTTGGGCACGTTGTGAGACATAGCTTTCAAGATCTCTACTTGGCTTCCTTCTTCCAGGGGGGCTGGCTGCAGCCAGCCTTGGTTCCTATTCTGGGCATCCCAGGTGGCAGCCCAGACTCCCTTCTGAGGCCAGCCTTCCTGGCTGCTTGAGGTGAAAAGATAGGGCAGCAGCTGGAAGGGACTTTTTCTTAGAAAAGAAAGTGAGGGAGGGGGCTGTGGTAGTGGCCCTGCTGGGTATGGGCAAGATCCCCTCCCAGGGCTGAGACCACAGGGGGCGTCCTCTCTGACCCTGGCAAGCCTCCACCCGCAGGTGTGTGAGGTCTCGATAGGAAGCACCACGCTTCACTCCCGGGCTCTCCATCTCCGCAGTTAGGGATGGTACCTCAGTCCACCTGAGGCTGGGGAGGCAGACAGCCCATTGCACATCTTCAGGGTCAGTTTCCCCATCTTGGAAGTGGGAATAATGAGATGACACGTGTATAGCATTGAGCACAGAGTCTGCCAGCATCCAGGAAGTGTTCCATACATGGAGGACGCTATTAGTGAGAGAGATGAAGACACAGACGTAATAATCATGCTAAAAACAGCCAATGCCAGTCCCAGTGCACCAGGCATTGTTTTGTACATGATGCCTCCTGTACAAAACCCACTCAAGCCTCATGTGCAGAAATAGGTCCCAATGGCAGTGTGGATAGTGAGGAATATGAAAGGCTTCACAGGAGCTTCAACTCTTCCAGGGGTCTTGGGGCTTGGAGGACATGTCAAAGAGATCTCCAGGTGAGGGGACATTGAATCAGGCCTACAAAGGTAAGTCAGAAAATGGCAGTGACATTAGATGTGACTGGGGAGGGTAGTGTTCCTGAGAGAGCCCGGGAAGGTGAGGTCAGCCCACACCAAATCATGTGAGAGGTCTCAGGTGCTCTGAAGGCTGGCACGGGGTGGGAGGCAGGACAGGCCAGACTTGGCAGGGGGCGGGGGGGTCATAAGGAGCATTCAGAGCTGTCTGCCCCCCCTTTCTTGTGCCACTCACATAGTCTCTGCCCAGAAACACCTTCCTGCCATCCATGGTGCGTAACAAGCATTTGCACCCTCCTCTCCTGATTAGTTCTCTGGGAATTTCTAAAGATAGAGGAATACACAGGTCACAACTGTAGAGTCCAGGGTGAAGAACCTCATGCAAAGATGTGGTGGGTTCCTGCGGCCACAGCATGACTGGGAGTAGGGCAGAGACGGAGGGTCAGGGCAGAGAGTGACAAGCCCCTTCTCTGCCGAGTACACGCAGACACTGATCAGAGGTCCCGGTCCATGTACAGGCAAGGCTGTGCTTGTAACCCCTGGGCTCCTCTGCCCACCCCCCACCCCCCACCGGGGCTAAGCCAGGGTGGGTGAGAGGGTCCGGCTGGGACAGAGATGAGGCTGAGCTGCAGCAGTGATGGTTACAGGGCTCACCATAGTGATGTGGCCAGTGGTTGGGGTCTCATGCCCGGCACGTGAGAACACAGCCAAGATGGCCCAGGGACTCCTGGCTGACCTGGGGCGTGAGCAGACCATCAGAGAGAGGGGGTAAGCGCTGGAGAGCAGGCAGTGTTCTGCAGGGAGGAGGCTTCCTGTTCTGCAGACAGCCAGAGAGGGGCAGGCTCCCTGCCGAGCTGTCAGCTGCTGGTGAGCACCCACCGGGTGCCCAGTTCAGATCCCGTCCCTGCTGTGTGTCCTGGAGCGAGTTATGAACGCTTATCCTCTTTATGACTCTGTTTCTTCACAAGTAAAATGGGATAATGGTCTTGCCTGCTTCATAGTGCTGTCTTGAGGATTAGCAGTGTCCTACTGAGGCTGGGAAAGATTGAGGGCAGGACGAAAAGAGGGCATCAGAGGATGAGATGGCTGGATGGCATCACTGATGCAATGGACATGAACTTGGGCAAACTTCGGGAGATGGTGAGGGGCAGGGAGGCCTGGTGTGCTGCAGTCCATGGGGTGGCAAAGAGTCGGACATGACCAGGTGACTGAACAACAAGGGCAGCGTGCTGGCACAACTGCAGGGCCCTTAGTTTATAAGTGCTCTTCTCACCCCTGGAGATGCCCTCAGCCATAAGCAAGCTGGTCTCGCTGCCTTCACAGTGTCACCTCTTCCGCAAGGCCGTCCTGGCTCCACGCTGGGCTGGGGCCTCTCTGCGTGTCCCCGGCCTTTCCCTCCCAGCCTTGACCTTCTGGAGTGATGGGACTTGTCAGATCCTCCACCTGCGTGTCCATCTGCCTTCCACTGCCTGGGGCTGCACAGGGCAGGGGTAGGTCCATCAGCTGTGGGGTCCAGTCCTTTCCTTCATCTGGAGCCTCTCCCCCTTGGACTCTCTTTGTTATGCCTCCATCCTTGTCCTGTGTCTTCCCTGGTCCCTGCCTTGCCCTCTGCCCCTCTCTTTGTTCATCATTTCCTATCTCCCCGGGACCTGAGCCCATAACCTGGTCCTAGCCCCCGCCCTCCCCTCCACTTCGCAATGCCACCAAGTGCTGGCCTTGGCCCACCAATTCCTTCTGTACTTCACCTCTTTTTATTTCTGTCTCACTCTCTTGTCTCTGTCCTTCCATGTCTCTTTCCCATGGGCTCTCTTGAGCCAAGAACCTCACCCGTGACCTCCCAAACTGGCTTCTATTTTGATCAGTTCATGAGGGATCACCTTCACCAACACTCGCTGTGATTGTGCAGAGTGAGGTCACCAGGACTTCTGCCCCCAGAGGCGCCACCCCACTCCCTCTCCGAGCTGGCCTTGTGGAGCCTCAATTTTCTCATCTGGAGAAAGGGGGCTGCCGAGACCCAATGAGCATTTGTTTTGAGGACCAGAGATACTGCTGGTAGTAAAGCGCAGAGTCCCAGTAGGTGCTCAGTTAACAGTGGCCGTGATGATGAAGGTGAGATGGTGCGGCTGTTTGTGTATTTTGTTTTCTATTTACTTTAGACTGGGGAGGGGAGGGCAGCAGGAAGCCGGGGGGCCCTGCGTACCTAGGTGTGAGGGCTGCCTGCTGCAGTGTGACCCCAGATGGGTCTCCCCCAAAACACTTCACTGCTTTCTGCCCGGGACTCAGTTCTCTTGAGTGGTCACACTTGAGGCTGACTGTGTGGCTCTGGGCTGCTCACTTTCCGTGTCTGAGCCCTTTGTTTCCTTCTACATTTTATGAGTAAAGAAAAACCAGATTCAACAAAAAGTTGGATCTGAACCCTAAGATCACAGCCCAGGACAAGGCTCCTGCGCGGCCGTTCCACATTCCATGTATATCTCTCCCTCCAACAGCACAGCCTCACCACCCCCACAGCCCTTGCAGACCACGCACAGCTCCGGGACCGCCAAGCCCCCCTTCCAGCTCTCCGACCCACTCCAGCAGCAGGAAGAGCCAAGACCCGCCAGCAGCTCAGCGCCCGGCCGCTCCCCGTCCGCCCTGGGCCTGCTCCCCGCCATTGCTGCCAGCATAGTAGCCTCCTTCCTGCTGCAGGCCCTCAGACCCTCCTGACCTCGGCCGCATGCCTGCCCGGTGCAGAGAAAGAAGCCAGAGAAACCAACGGGAAGGTCTGCATCCGCACCCACTGCCCCGCCACCCTCCAGGGGTGCTCGACACCTCTCGGGCAGTCCAGACGGGATCCGTTAAAACACTAGAGCTTTATTGTACCTGACTTACATCTTCTTTTTTGTAGAAGGATCTTAATTTCCCATAGTGCTATGGGGCTCTTTTGTAAAATATGTGTCCATATTAAAACAGAAAAATGTATTTATTCTACTGATAAAACTATTTTTATGTGGCCAATGTTAATAACTAGCCCCATCGCCAACCCAGGAGGTGTACCCAGGTTGCCAGGACAACTGCGACCTTGCAGGGACCGTGGCTTTGAGCTGGCTTGCTCCTGGATCAGTGGAGTCCTCCAGCGTGCGGGTTTGGCTTCTCCCGCCGTGGGGTCCTCAGAGGGAGAGGCAGGCAGACAGGCCTAGCTTTTGTGAAACTGGACTTGGGAGCCAGAGATGTGAACGCTGACGGTCCTTCCTTCCCCTGGATGCATCCTGGGGCTGGGAAGGTACTTTAGGAAAGAGAATGCTGCTATTTTGAAAACCCTGAGTGTCTGTGAACTGGCCCTCCAGAACTCTTGGTAAGTGTTCCGACCAAAGCACTGGGGTGGGGCAAGGGCTGTTGGTGCTGAGGGAGGTGGTCCCCCCAGCCCCAAGGTACAGATGGTTAAACTCACCAAAGAGGAGAAGGTGGCTGCCCAGGGTCACAAAGCAAGTGGGAGATCCGGGGTGTGAGTCTAGACCCCTCTGTTCTGGCTGGTATCGTCAATCCATCTCGGCTTACAGGAGAGGCTGTTGAAGTCATGACCAAATGCAGTGAGCTGAGCCAAAGGATAGGAGTAGGCATAGAAGGGCAGTTTTAGAGACAGGGCCTCTAGAAATTCCATAATAATGATACTTGTAATGAGAGCTGCCATTAGTTCAAAGTCTGCAGTGTGGCAGGCATTTTGCACACTCACTTTATCACGGATCTTCACGCCAGTTCTGTGAGATGTGCTTGTCCCCATTTCACAGATGAGGAAACTGAGCCCCTGTACGAGATAAAGGGACTTGTTCAATGTCACCCAGCCAGCACCTGGCCCTAGATCAGTGTGATTCAAAAGTAACGCGGTCTCTTGGACCATAGTCTGTCAGGTTCTCTTTGCAGAGGAAAGTTCCAAGGGAGGCAGATCTCACCCAAATGGGCCAGCACACACTTCTTACTGCAGCCAAAGAGACCGCTTGGCTACAGTCATCCCGTTGGTCCCTCCAGCCAAAGGGCTCTGGCAGCAGGCTCTGCCACGTGTCCCATGCCCCAACTTGTCTTATCCTGGAGCCAATGAGAGGCTTTCCTGCCAAATCAGAGAGGCTGGAGGATAGTTGTGATGGGCCTGAAGAGACAGAGAACCAAATGGGGGCAGGCGGATCACCAAGACTCAGAGAAACTGACTGGCTCCTCTTTCCCCAAGGTGATAGCCAAGACAGAGGGCCCAGGTTGGCTGCGTCCCAACCCTGAACCCTCACGGGGTTGGCAGCTCGTTAGTTACAGAGTCCTGGAACGCAAGAGCAGAAAGGGCCCCTCATTTGACAGAAAAGAACAGTGAGAAGTTAAGGCCCAGAGAGGCGAGGTACTTTCCCAAGGCTGCACAACCGGGGGGGTCTACTGACCCCCAGCTAGCTCAGTGCTCCTCAGCGATGCCACACCATGGGCTTCCCTAGCAGGCCTGGTAGTGTCTGATTAGCATCAGTGCCTTTGTGCCCAGCTTGGCAGCTGCCTCCCTTCTGAGACAGTAGGATTCTGGGCAACCCATTGGATGGTCAGAAGTCCCGGGGCATCTTGGCAGGCAGCTGAATTCTCTTCTGTTCTGACCCAGATGAATATGTTTGAACTTGAGACCTGGCAGGAGCCCTGAGTTCTGCTTCACAGGGTCCAGCCAGCCCCGTGGGTACCACACTGTAAACTGAACTTGACCCCGGCCAAGGCTGGAGTCCGTTTATCCTCGGCAGAAATGTGACTTCCTATTCCTGAGCCGGAAGGGGCTTAGCTGACTTTTAAAGCAGGCTCAGAAGGCCTGTTGGACATCAAATAGATGGCGCGGAGTGCTATTTGGATGAGATAAGTGTAAAGGAATTAGAAACACAGAAGCCAGATTTCGCTCTGTTCAGGGCAGAGTGTGGCATGAGATGTATTGAGATGGAGCCCGAGGTTAATTAAAGATGAAGCATTTGGTAAACAGTCCAAGCACCTGACCACATGCCCAGATCTGTGCCAGGCATGGGGCCAAAGAGGTAAATTAATGCAGTGTGTGATTATCAAACACACACAGTGCCAGGCTCTGTGCTGGGGCCAAATTTGGCTGCCTTTCTTGGCCTAGAGGAGTTCATCATCAAGAGGCAACAAGCAGCCCAATCCCAGGCTCTTAGAAGGAACTTTACAGCTCATTCTGTCCAGGCCCCTGACCACAGGCAGGTCCCCCAGATCCCTCCTCTGAGCAGGTTGGGAGATCCCAAGCTCTCCCTCCACCAAGTACTCAAGTGTTTAAAGAAAGCCACATGGGCAGCAGACGGATGGGCCACCTGATCAGGTAGACAGGTGCTGACGGGACAGCCAGAGCCAGTGTGAGTTAGACATCTGCAGCCCACATCCACTGGTCCGTGAGGAACCACCCACTGGCCAGGATTTGAAACTTACATCCCTCAAGTCTCCCCAAGCAGTAGAGAACTTACTGACTTACACCCCCAAAGACCAGAGGCATATGGACAGAAATCTGCACAGCTGGGGCGTTTGAATTCTCTCTTCCTGGGCCAGGGAACCATCATTCCGTCCGCGGTCACTCACGTCCTTTGGAATAATCCGCCCACCACTGCTGAGATTTTTTTTTCCGGTATATGATATGTGCCTCTTCTCACAAAATGCCCCTGTTGCTCTAAGAGCATTGTTAAGATCCTAAGTCCCTGGCTTAGGACTATTACCTTTGACCTTGAGGCAGGCAGAGGAGATCAAGGACTGAGAGCCAGCATGTTCCTGGTGGCCCTGGGTCCTGTCCCCCAGAACAGCTGGCTGAATGACCAAGAGGCTTTCTAGATCAGATCAGCATAGCCCTGTCTCCTGATCTCCCTCCAGGCTGTTCTGAGCACCAGCAATCCTGTGAAGGCAGGGACCAGGAAGGTGTAGGAATCAAGCTGCAGGAAGCTCCAAAGAGCCACCAAGGGCCCCACCAGCTCTGAGAGTCAAAGATCTGGAGTCTATGAAGCGTAGCCAGACTGAAGCATATTTATCCTTCCCAGGACAGACAAGCTGTTTCACACATGCTGTTTCTCAGGCCTGGAAATGCCTTTCTTTTACCCCTAACTGGTCATCCTTTGAGGATCAACTCAGATAGCACGTCCTCCAGGAAACCCTCTGCACTGACTGTGTCTCTGCTCTCCTATCATGCTGTGAGCTCCTCAGTGGCCACGGTCTTGTGAATTCATCTCTGTATCCTCACTGGACACAAAAATGGCTCCCAAGAGTTGTGTAGAGAAGGACAGAGTAAGAAAGGAGTGAAGGAAGGAAAGAAGAGAGCCAGACCTTACTTCTGCTGCTGGAAGGGTCTCCGCAAAGCCAAAGCTGTCGTAAGATGGCAGGTGTCCCTAGAAGTGGTGAGTTTCCTGTCAGGAGTGGTGTGTGAGCTGGGGCAGTAGGCCCACTGGCTGGAGATGTGGTAGGAGAGTTGACGTCTTGGCAAGGCAGTGGGGTAGGGTCCCTCCTGGCTCTTTAATACTCAGTTTCTTTGAACATTGTTATTTTTCCAAAAATTCATCTAAGCAGCCAAAAAAATCACCCGGGCTGGCTCTCTAAACCAGTAAGTTTCAGAAATCAGTCCAGCCTCACTCCCCCCACCCTCCACCCCCATTCTTCAACAGCCCAGCTGGGCCCGATGCAAATTGGCAGGCTTGCCTGCTGCCCTGGGGCAGGGGGACTTCTGGGCTGTGGGGCAAGGCTGAACCGGAACCCAGGCCCCTGCTCCCAAAACTCCTTCCCTCCCTGCACCGCCCCCCCAACACTGGAGGGTGGGGGGGGGGGGGCCTGAGAACCGACTGAGCCTCGCCTGGCCCTTTCCCAGGAGCATCAGCACACCCTAAGCTCTCCCTCACGTGTGTGTGCTCAGTCGTGTCCGACTCTCTGCAACCTTTTGGACTGTGGCCTGCCAGCTCCCTCTGTCCATGAGATTTTCCAAGCAGGAATACTGGAGTGGGTTGCCATTCCCTCCTCCAGGGGATCTTCCTGACCCAGAGATCAAACCCATGTTTCCTGCATCACTGGCAGACTCTACCAATGAGCCACTGGGGAAGCCTCTCAGCTCTCCCTGTCCTTTCTCCAAGTGTAGGCTTTTCCTTGCCAGAGATAGCCTAGATACTCCTTCACTTTGCTTAGTGACCTTGGGCAAGTCCCTGCCCCTCTCTGAGCCTTGACCTCCTTATCTGTCAAATGGAGACTTTGTTTCCTGCTTGGGGAATGCCACGTGCAATCTTGGGGCTCCACAAAGGTGAAGCATCCCCCCTCCCCAGCCCAGGGCTTGGCTTTCCTCCCAGCACCTGAGGACTGCCATGGGATCAGGAGTATGTGGCAGGCAAGGAAGGTGACAGAGGAGCGCGCCTTGAAGGGCCCCTCCATCCCAAATCCCACTGCGGGAAAGTAGACTTTGAATAAGACTCTCAGTCTAAGAAGTTTCTGGGGGGGCTCTCAGCCATCTTGGACCCCCAGTGGCTGGGGCGGCAGGGGCTGACTCTTGGTCAAGGGATGTTCTAGCCCAGAGCAAGGGAAGCCAGAGCCCTTGTGCAATTCCTGGGCCTCAAAGAGATTGCAGGACACCCCGGCCCTGGCCCGACTCTCACCGTGTGACACAGCTTCAGATCTTAATGTATTGGAAAGGTATTCCAGATGTTGTGCTTTTAATCACCTCTTCCTCTCACTCTGTGAATTATCCTGAAGAGTTCTTTAAGAATATAATAGAAGACAAAGAAAGATGCTATTAATGTTATTTTGCCAAAAATATTTTTGTAGCATAATATATTAATAAAAGATATGATGACTTCAATGTGATGGTGTCTCTGCATGCCGATGGCTCCCCCTCCTCCTGCAGGGGACCGTGTGGGGAGTCACCTTTGCTCAGAGGCTCAGGACCTGAGGCGGTGGTGCAGAGCTCCTGGCATGGGCCCATTTTCCATGTAAAAATGCAGGCAGGTTCTGGGAGGGTGTTTGGGCAGGTATCCAGTGGCTTGAGAGGACCCACCAAGTGGGGTCCGCGGAGCCTCTCCAGCCTTGTTCATCTGAACAATCAACCTGGAACCTGGCTTCACCCCTGGGGCCCCCTCTCTCACTTCTCACTCTTCGGCACCTACTGATTCAACTTCACTAACACTCCCACCTTTCTCCCTCCTTCAGCTCCACTCCAGTCCAGGTGTCCTCACTCTCCCCTGCCAACTAGGGCTGTGTGCTCTCTGGCCCATTCTCCGCCCACCAACCCCACAACCCCGGCAGCCAAAGTGAGCTCTATAAACCACAACCCTGGCTTTTTCAAATTCATCCACGTCTTTACTGTTCAGAGGTCACACAAGGCGCTCTGATAACTTCAGCCTGCCCGTGTCCCCAGCATGAAATTCACATCTTGCCCATTCCTCTCCTGGTTTCTAGCACTGCAGGGTTGCCGGTCGTCTCCATGTTTCTTGAACTCACCCTACTCATCTCCATCCTCTGCCTTTGCACACACTTTCCCCCGGTGCTCCTTGTCTTTCTGCATCCCTACCCCTCATTCATCGCTCTTGTACATCCTGCACAACCCAGCTCCAGCGGTATCTGCTCCACAAGGCTTCCCTTAATCCTCAAGCCGTCCTTCGGTCCCCACAGCACCCCATTTGCCATGCACCCGGGTTGTGCAGAAATGACCTGCATGTGGCTGTCCTTTCCCTTGACCTCCTGAGGCCAGCACCGTGGTTGATCATCTCTGTATTGTCAAGGAACAGGATCTGACATCTAGTGAGTGCTCATGGAAGAATAACACAGTCAGTGAAGGAGGGGAGGAAGAAGAATGGGAGGGAAGACTTCAGGTAAATGATAGAGCTTTTATATCATATATTACAGTGTTAGCTGGATAGGATCTGCACAAGGTGACCATGCTATAAGGATCCACCAGGGAAGAGGCGTGGCCCCTGGGACGCAGTGGCAGAGGGGGCAGGTCACCACGAGGTTTGGCGTGGGCAAAGTTTCTAGTTTTGAAATCCCAGAACCTTCACCAGAGCCAATTCATTGACCATAGTTAATGAGTCTTTACTGGCTCCTATGAAGAATAATGTGAACTGCACTTGGGCGACCCGCCCCCGAGACAAAGGTGACAATGCAACTGCAAGCAAATGCTTATTGAGCATCTATTATGATCAGAGAGTGTTCCAAGCATTTCTGTCTAAATTATTTTGTTCTCACAACTCTTCTTCCTTATCTCTATTTTATAGATGAAATAACTGAGAGAGAGAGAGAGTTAAGTAACTTGTTCACAATCACACAGCTTATAAATGCTGGAGCCAGGATTGCAACCCAAGTAGTTAAGCTCCAGGACTGTTTTCTTAACCTTTACTCAAGCTCTGCTGTGCTGGCTACAGCCTGTGAGGTGAGCAAGGAGGCAGTGCCTCCCCCATTTCACAGGGCAGTGGGTGAGGTTAGGTCCCATCTGAGGCCTAATGCCTCTTCTGTGTCCTGGAGCCAGCCCAGACCTCTCTCCCACCCACTGACTCTGGACAGAGCTCCGGATAGGAAGCCTCCTGCTCCCCACCCACCCCCTTCCCCACCGAGATGGTCTTTAGAGTTGGCATCAATAGTGTAAAGATCGCAGCTGTAGCCTGTGACCGTGTGTTCTCTGCCCCTCGAGCTGTGGTTGTACTCAGGAAAGGAAGCCATCCGTCTACCTGCCTAGACACTCAGTGGGAAAGTGAGCCCTTGTCCTTCCTTGGGGGATGTGGTCTTCAGTTCAAGAAGCTATGGCCCAGGAATGGGGTCTCAGACACTATGGAAAGAGTGACCAAGGGAATCAGGGACTCGTCAGAGCCCCTGACACCTTGCTCTCCACATGGCAGCAGGTGGCAAGAGGGGAGACCCAGTGTTTATACCTGGTACACTCACGTGTTTGCACCTCCTTTCCTGGGAGCCTTGCCCACCTCTCCTGCCCTGAGCTCTGGACAGGCTCCTGTTGACATGCTTTTCCCGGGAGAAACCAGATGCTCCTTCTGATAATAGATCATTAGATTCGGAAGAACCCCATCTCAGCCCCACCTCTCTGTAGAGTGACCCAGATAAGAGGCTTTCTCCATACAGCTACAAAGATCAGAGCTGGGTCCAGGGAGGAAACTACAGGGAGTTGGGGAAGCTTCCCAGAACCAGGACACAATGCTGAGGAGGTAGAGGGTCCTCTGCCTCTGGGAGGTGTGTGCGAGGGGACGGGAAGTCTCCATGGAGAAGTGATCCCCACCCCAGGATAAAGGCTGGCTAGTTGGCCATTCCTAGCTCCCTCCGACTCTGACTCTTCTTTTTGATCTGTCCCCCTCTGGGCCCTCTCCATCTTTCTATGTCCCCCGAGGCCCCTCCTTCCTGGCCCTGAGCATCGAGGGCCCTGAGGCCAACCCTGCAGCAGCGCAGTGTCCCTGTGGTACATGGACCCTGAATCGGGGACGCAGGCCCTGTGCTGCAGGCCCTGCTGCTGCCAGCACTATGGCCGCGGGCAAGCTCCGCCCCTCTCTGGACCTGCCTCCTTATTTACATGAAAGCAGGTGGAGCCGATTGTAGTCACTAAGATTCCTTTGAGAAATAGCAACCTCCGTTTTCATGTGGAGATATTCCTCTGTGGCTGCCTGAGGTAGGAAGGAGGTGGAGGAAAAATGATCTTTATGACCAGGGGAGCAATGCTGTCATACTGCTTCTGAAATGAATGGCAAGAGGAGGAGGAAAGAGGAATGATGAGCTGGGAAGACAGAGAAACGGAGGGAAGTAGGCACAGTACCTCCTAGGCAGAGAGAAAACCTGCAGATAGCAGTCATTTCCTGGCTGCAGCAAGAACCCCAACTCCATCTGCTCTGCCGATCCCAAGTATAGCCTCCATTGCTTGTGACGATTTGGGATGAGGGGACCCCGGAGGGGCTTTTCACTGCCAGTTGACATGGAGTGAAGCAGAGGTGATGAGGTCAAACAACAGGGAGCTGGAAGCCAGGAGGACCACCGACCTGAGTATGAGCTCTAGGGAATCCACTGACTCTGGGAGTCAGCCATGGAGCCGGTGTCCAGGACGATCTTAATCAGGGACGTTGGAGCCAGAATGCTCTGGCCGTGTCTGGGTTATGAGTGGACACAAATCACAAGCTTAGACCTGCCCACCTTGGGCTCCCATGAGTTGAGGGTTTGGGGAGCTGTCCAGGAATCAGCCTCCCCTCTCCCTACCTCATCGTTACACACACACATACACCCCGAACTGCTGCAGCAGAGGTAGCACCCTGGACTGGCTGATTCCTGGCAGGGCTGGGAGGTGTGAGAAGAGTTGGGGGCCTCCATCTGCAACTCGCTGCAGCCAGAAAGCCAGGCAAACCAGGCCAGCCACTGTTAAACGGCACCATAAAAAGAAATTATTTTTCAGAAAATATTCATAAAACCCTGTTTTATGCCAGTTCTGGGCTTGCAAACCAGTTCCTACGCTTTCTCTCTTTGTATTTTTCATTTCTTCTTCCCTGATCAGTCACAAAAAAAGAATGATAAAATTTCCAACCTGGAGACACAAGTCCCCAGGCAAGGACTGGAGAGTCACAGGCTTCCCAGATGATCCCTCTCTAGTTCTCACCTGCCTCCTGTTCCCCGAGACTCAGGAAGCGTGGAAAGAGGACGGAGCAGGATGATAATACGGAGAGAGGAGAGGAACACAGGAGGAGACAGGCAGACAAGAGAGAAAACTGTACAGAAGAAGGAGTGAGGATCCAGGAGTGAGGGATCAGCAGAGAGAGAGACAGAAACAAAGAGGGAGAAACAGATGAAGAGTGATGGAGAGCGATGAAGAGGAGAAGGAAAAAGTAGTCAGAAGAGGCTTCGGTGGAGAGAAAGAAAAACGACGGTGAGAGAGGATCCAGGGGGAGGGACCAGCCCACCTGGAGTCGGAACACAGCAGGGTCTCGGTGAAAGCAGCGCAGCCATAGCATGGGCTGCTAGTACAGACTGCTGCCTAGACTGAGGGGCCAAGACACACGGGCCTCTAGGGACATTCCTGGGAGCAAGCAGCCTCCTCCCCACAGAGAAACTTGAAAAACACAAATTCCCTGCTTGATCTCCCCAATTCAATAGAGCAGTCCCTTCACCCTTCATCCTCCAACAAAGATTCTTCAGGCTCAGCCCCAGTCACGGGCTGGTCTTCAGGGGTCCTGGGGCCTGGCCCTGACCTTGCCCCCACTCCCAAGGAGTCCCTCTCTCAGCCTCATTTCCCTCATCTCTATAATGGCCATAATAAACATATGGCACAGGTTGCAATGAGGTTGCAAATGAGATAGTGGATAGAAATCAAGCCCCAATACATGGTTAGTTGTTATTGCTGCCCCTGCAGGCTGCAGAGACCAGCAGCTAGGTGCAGGGTTGGGAAGCGGCCGTTGCCGCTGGAGGCCTGCAAGTGTTTCAGCCCTGGAGGGTGAGGTCCAGGCACAGCCAAGGGAAGTGGCTTGAGTAGTGAGCAGGCGCAGACCTGGACCACTTCACTGTGCACATTTAGAAGTTGGTGCTTTATCAGGGAGGTAATTGGAACCAACGGGTCAGTTGTGTGGCCCAGAGCACGTCACTCAAGTTTTCTGTTCCCCTGGCATTATGGTATTTGATTTTGCAAGTCACCCTAGCTCCAAAATCACTGCCGATGGTAAGTGCAGCCATGAAATTAAAAGGCTCCTTGGAAGAAAAGCTATAACAAACCTAGACAGCTTATTATAAAGCAGAGACAGTATTTTGCCAACAAAGGTCCGTCTAGTCAAAGCTATGGTTTTTCCAGTAGTCATGTATGGATGTGAGAGTTGGACCATAAAGAAGGCTGCATGCTGAAGAATTGATGCTTTTGAACTGTGGTGTTGGTGAAGACTCTTGAGAGTCCCTTGGACTATAAGGAGATCAAACCAGTCAATCTTAAGAGAAGTCAACCCTGAATAATCTTTGGAAGGACTGATGCTAAAGATGAAACTCCAATACTTTGGCCACCTGATGCAAAGAACTGACTCACTGGAAAAGACCATGATGTTGGGAAAGATTGAGGGCAGGAGAAGAGGGGGGCGATAGAGGATGAGATGGTTGGATGGCATCACTGACTCGATGGACATGAGTCTGAGCGAACTCCAGGAGATAGTGAAGGACAAGGAGGCCTGGGGTGCTGTAGTCTATGGGGTCGCAAAGAGTCAGACATGACTTAGCGACTAAGAACAACTAAGTTTCTGTCCTGTGGAGGAGCCTTAGGGGTGGGTGGACCCTGGCTTAGGGCAAGAAGGGGGAGTTTGGAGGAGGGATAAGGCTGGCCCTTATTTTCACCCCAAGGAATCTGTGCCTGAGCCTGGTTCTGACCCCACACTCTCACATGTGGGGTGGGTGAGACGTGCCCACTGTCACAGGGATGTGTGCCCTTGTGGGCCTGAGGACATCTAATTGCCTTGGACCTGGAGGATGCAGGAAAGGTGGCAGCAGGAGGCTGGGCTTGGGCGGGGCCTGGGGTCTGATGTGAGCAGCTGTAACCTGCAAGGTCCTAAGACTTTGCCCTGTGGGCAGCAGAAGCCCTGGGCAGCTTTAGAACAAAGCAGTGCAATGTCGTGTAAAAGCCTGATGGCCTGGGCCCTGTCTCTTCTCCCTCTGAGTCTCTGTTCCCATCAGCAAACTAGAAGAGCTCCCATGAAGACTCAGGGTCAATGGGATGTGCCTGTGCTTATAGAACCTAAGTGCTCTGAGTGCTTTGTGGTGGTGGTGAAAGAAGGTAGTGAAGATGACAAAGGAGGAGGGCATTTACTGAGCCCCGCCTCCCCCCCAGGCCCTGCAGCTTGCAGGGACACAATGACACAGGAAGTCTCAAGGTCCCAGGGACTCTCCTCCGTAAGGTGGAGCAGGGTAGCAGGGCATGGGCCACTCTGTATTGGAAGAACCCTGACAATGGCTAACTGTGAAGCTCTCTTTCCCCACACTCTGAGGAGCAGTCCCCCTGGGCCAGGCCCAAAGGTGCAGAACCAGAAGCAACCTCACCTGGGATTTGAACCTGGATCATGCTGGTTGGTGAAGGTTTGCCTGCCGTCTCATAACTGCCACCAGGAGGCGGTGTTGCCCAGCCTGTGACCTTGGGCTCCAAACAGGTGACCTGGAAGAGCAAGGCTTCAGCTTGGGAACTGGAAAGGATCAGGCTTGCCTTTGGTTTTGGGAACAGATAAGAAGACCACCAAGAGAAGACTCGCCCAAGTCCCGTTGGCACATTCAAGGTGGAGGCTGAGTCTAGAATTCCAGTCTCCCAGGTGCCCTCCTGGTCTCAGCACACTGGCTCACCTGGATGTAGGGCAGTGGGCCAGCATCCGGTTCACCTCAGCGTCCAACACCTTCCCCCCAGTGAGCTCGAATCTGCAGGGAGGGCAGGCCCTATGTTTGGAACTTCTTCAGAAATATTCATGCACCCAATGGGCTTCCATGGTGGCTCAGACAGTAAAGAATCTGCCTGCAACATGGGAGACCTGGGTTCAATCTTGGGTCGGGAAGATCCCCTGAAGGAGGAAATGGCAACCCACCCCAGTATCCTTGCCTGGAGAATTCCGTGGACAGAGAAGCCTGACTGGCTACAGCCCATGGGGTCCTAAAGAGTTGGACACGACTGAGCAACTAACACTCTCAGTGAAGTATTATTGAGTCACTACACCATGCTGCGCATTGAGCTCCCAGGTAGAGAACTGGTCCTCCCTGTCTCCCAGAGTCCACAGCTTCGGGGGATGCAGGCGCCAGGAGTAACACTACAACAGGTGATGGTTACCCTGAGGGCAGGGCCAGCCTCAGGACTTAGAGTTGACCTGGAAGCACACTGACCTCCTCCTCAAGCCTCCTTCCCCTCTCCGTCCCCATTAATCCCGCTTCCCAGTTCACCCACCCAGTCTCTCCAGGCACATGTCCCCTTCCCTTCCCCCACAAACCCACGCTCCTGCCACATAGAACTCCTCAAGATTCCCTGAACAGAGCCCCAGTTTTCTGACTCCAGTTACCAGCCCCCACTGTCCCCTACATAGATAATTTCCCATTCTCCCTATTTTTACCTGAAATTTCCCTCTTGTTCTCCAAGACCTCATTTCATTCTACCTCCTCATAGACATTTCCCTGGCCTACCAGCCTCACAATTTACACCTCTTCTGAAGCATGGGCTTCATATAAACAGGCTTAGATTATGGTTTTCTTATGTCTTGTTGCTCTAAAGAAAAAAAAAAAAAAAAACCACAAAGCCCATGGTGCAGAGACCTTACTCATCCTTGTATTCCCTGAGTGAAGTCATTAAAATAGATGACATGTGACTGATATCTTGTTCATTAACTTTATAGCTGAAGATTAAGTACCATCCAAGATTAGTACTGAATTTATTTCATCAAAAGCAAAACTGAAAGCAATGCAAACCTCTGGGTACAACACAGGTCTGAGTCTTCCCTCTTGTATGCATGGTTTCTAAGAGAAATTCTCCAAGTCAGTGTTTATCAGTAGGGATAATATCACCACCCACAGGGTGTTTTGAAACTCTGCAGGGGGATTTGGGCTCTCATGCATTTGTTGGGAGGGCGCTTGATGCTTGGTGTCCTGTAAGGAGTTCCACAAAGAGAATTATTCCCTCTCCTGCACAATGTTTGCACATCTTGCCGGACATTCGTCAGGAGAGAAAAAGCCATTTGTATTATCTGAGTCTAAAACCATTTTACGTAAACACAAAGTTGTGGGGTTTTTTGCAAAGTTTTCATATACATACTGCATCTTACAGGAATGCAATTGCCCTGCACACTGAAAGACAAACATACGTTGTTTTGCTCCAAACCTTACCAAGAGCTACTCACCACTTCCGAAGGCCACCTTATGGACAGCACTGCTTGTGCATTTGAAGCATCAGAGCAACACACCTGTATCTCACTGCATTTTAGCAGTCATATTCATGGTGATTCAACAAAAAGGGGTGTGGACAGAGAATGTCTCCTGCCATATCAGTAAACAGGATATTTCAGCCCTCAAGCCATCAGTCACTGTAGCCATCAGACAGTACACCCTGTGGAGATTCAGGATGGAGAAAAACAGGATACCAGCCCTAGATAGCTCAGTTCAGTTCAGTCACTCAGTTGTGTCCGACTCTTTGAGACCCCAAGTACTGCAGCGTGCCAAGCTTTCCTGTCTATCACCAACTCCTAGAGCTTGCTCAAAATCATGTTAAGGTGTCCATCAAAGGAATGTGCCCAGACTCTTGTATCCTCCCATACAGAGAGAAGTGCTAAATTCATTAACTTGTGATGTCTAGTTTTTCTTTAATTAACAATAATCTCTTGATATTCCAACTACCTTTTTTTAAATTTATTTTTATTAGTTGGAGACTAATTACTTTGCAATATTGTAGTGGTTTTTGCCATACATTGACATGAATCAGCCATGGATTTACATGTGTTCCCCGTCCCGATCCCCCCTCCCGCCTCCCTCCCCATCCCATCCCTCTGGGTCTTCCCAGTGCACCAGCCCTGAGCACTTGTCTCATGCATCCAACCTGGGCTGGTGATCTGTTTCACGCTTGATAGTATACTTGTTTCAATGTTATTCTCTCAGAACATCCCACCCTGGCCTTGTCCCACAGAGTCCAAAAGTCTGTTCTGTACATCTGTGTCTCTTTTTCTGTTTTGCATATAGGGTTATCATTACCATCTTTTTAAATTCCATATATATGCATTAGTATGCTGTATTGGTCTTTATCTTTCTGGCGTACTTCACTCTGTATAATGGGCTCCAATTTCATCCATCTCATTAGAACTGATTCAAATGAATTCTTTTTAATGGCCGAGTAATATTCCATTGTGTATATGTACCAATAAGGATAGCTTGCTTATCCATTCATCTGCTGATGGGCATCTAGGTTGCTTCCATGTCCTGGCTATTATAAACAGTGCTGCGATGAACATTGGGGTGCACGTGTCTCTTTCAGATCTGGTTTCCTCGGTGTGTACGCCCAGGAGTGGGATTGCTGGGTCTTATGGCAGTTCTATTACCAGTTTTTTAAGGAATCCCCACACTGTTCTCCATAGTGGCTGTACTAGGTTTGCATTCCCACCAACAGTGTAAGAGGGTTCCCTTTTCTCCACACCCTCTCCAGCATTTATTGCTTGTAGACTTTTGGATAGCGGCCATCCTGACTGGTGTGTAATGGTACCTCATTGTGGTTTGTAAGACCAGAAACTATAAAACTCCTAGAGGAGAACATAGGCAAAACACTCTCCGACATAAATCAGAGCAGGATCCTCTATGACCCACCTCCTAGAATATTGGAAATAAAAGCAAAAATAAACAAATGGGACCTAATTAAACTTAAAAGCTTTTGCACAACAAAGGAAACTATAAGCAAGGTGAAAAGACAGCCCTCAGAATTGGAGAAAATAATAGCAAACAAAGCAACAAAGGATTAATCTCAAAAATATACAAGCAACTCCTGCAGCTAAATTCCAGAAAAATAAATAACCCAATCAAAAAATGGGCCAAAGAACTAAACAGACATTTCTCCAAAGGAGACATACAGATGGCTAACAAACACATGAAAAGATGCTCAACATCACTCATTATCAGAGAAATGCAAATCAACTATCTTTTTTTAATTGAAAACTCCTATATATCCGGCTCTCCACTTACCTCTTCAGAACAATCCCTCAGACCTCCTGAAGGCCACCTTATGGACAGCACGGCTAGTGCATTTGAGGCATCAGAGCAACACTGTTGGATGACTGTCTCTGGGTTTAAGTCCTCAGTTTGCTAAATAAAATTTAATTCTCAGTTTTTAGGTTGTGCAGTTTGTTTTTTTCCCCAGTTGACAGGTGCGAGACTTTGACCACTGCATTATGTCTGCTAGTGTTCTTATGCTCAACATTAACAGAAAAAATTACATATTGTTTTATTATCAACTACTTTCCTTTTTTTTCTCTTTTCCCCTACAGGGGGAATGATCCCCTATAGGGCATCATATTAAATTTTAAAATCATATGTGCAAGTGTTTTGTATTATCCAGATATTTAATTTTAGCATAGAAAGAAGCATTATAAAGTACTTGTAAGAAAAGAGGACATTGGTTGAAAACCCCTGCTCTACATGTGTCTTTCAAGTCTGAGAAGTGAAAAGAACTGTGATGCTGGACCAGTCCCTAGAATATGAAGCTACGATCTTTTATCCTAAATTACACCAGATTTTCTGAATGATTTGCCAAGAGATTAGTGCCCTCAAAGGACAGGGAGCTGGCATGATCTACTGCAAAGAGCAGCAGGCCTGGGCTGAAGACTCTTCTGCTAGTTACTGGTTATCTTGCCTTGAAAGTGTGACTTAATCCTCAACTTATTTGCCTCATCTGGGAAATGAGGACAAAGATAACTTACTTTATAGCTTGGAATTGTGATTAACTGAAACAACAGATCACAACTGCTTGATATGTAAAGCCCACATCAATGCAGTTTATTATGGTTGTCAGAAGGGGAAAGAAACAGGTGTCCTGACTCTTCACCATCCCTCCAACCTCCACTCAGGAACCCCAAGCTGTGTAAGTGGGAAATGATGGTTAATTCAAGCCCCAAACTGGGTTCCGGGCCTGCCACTGATTTCATAAACGACATCAGGCCAGTGGCATCCCCTTTCTTAAGTTCAGTTTTGCTACTTGAAGAAAGCAGGAATTAGAGCAGATGAGCCTTAGAGAGCCTTCTAGCTATGGCAGGAGCTTTCTCCACCCTCCAACCTCTCAGCTCAGCTCCCAGGCTTTAAAAGCACCCCCTTTACAGAGTTGGTTTGCATCAAATGCTAAAGTTCACCAACTTGCTGCCACCTTTAGCGTTTCCCAGCCCAGCAGCTTGACTGGCTTTTAAAGGGATGTTGAACTTCTTTTGAGCTTGGTGAACAGCTCCAGCTCCATGTTAGAAGTACTCCAACCACATTCCAGCAGAGCCCATCTCTAAACAGGTCCAAAGGCACACCCAGCAACTGTGGTTGGTTGTGGCGTGGAGAGGAGGCTCAGGGAGCCTTTGGAACTGGAGACAGGCAGAGCAGCCATGGGAGTGTGCGATGTGGACTGGATGGGTAAGAGAAGCCACTCAGAAGGATTTTTCCCCAAGAGCTGAGCATGAACTCCCAGTGGCTGGCTGGGTAAATAACAGGGTCTGAGGGCACAGAGAGACAGGGCTTGGGGGTGTGGGGGCCCAGGCAAAGGATTTGAGCCAGGAGGTGGTCTTAGGGGATGTGGGGCTCAGGGAAGTAAGGGGTCTGGAGCATGACTTGGAAGTCCCTGTTATGGATTTTGGATTTGATCACTGACTGCAACAAAAAGTCTTTTCTTTGAGAAGATGGGAAAATAAGTCATGTCTCTCTGGGGTACTGAGGCTCCTGAGGAATGCAGAGGGTGCAGTGGGCCAGGGAATTCAGGAGGCACTCAGAGCTGAGCCAGCTCTCACAGTGGGCTCGGGCCCGTCTGCCTGTGCAGGCCAGAGAAACGAACACAGGCGAGCAGTCCGGTCAGACACAAAGTCCTGACCAGAGGGCCCTGGCGTGTCCACGCTTGGCCTCAGCACCCTCGTGGGTGGGCACACGGGCTGCCAGCTCAGCCCCATGTTAGAAGTCCCTCCAGGGGATGAAGCTTCCCGGGGACTCAGGCCAACCAGAAGAGGTGCTTCGCCTGCTGTGGTTTATGCTCCATGAGGCCGCTCCCTTCTCAGAGGACAGCTGCCCGGCCCGCTGCTCTGGCTCCGACACAGTTCTTCGCTTTCAGCTTTTGAATTTCAAAGTAAACCTGAAGCTGACTGCAAACAGATGGATGGGGTCATAAAAATCCCCCAAGCAGGGAGCAAAGAGACTCGTGGTTATAAAAGAGAGGCTCCTTTGGAAGAACTATACCGGCGCCCATGCTGGGCTCCCGCCTCTGTTTGCCCTTCTCATTCTTTGCTGCAAACAGACCAATCATGCCTCCTTCTCACCCATCCGAATCCTACTTGCTTTCAAGGCTCAGACCAGCCCCAGAGTTCCCAGGCAGACTTCTGTGACTTCCTCTCCCAGACCTTATACCTCCCCACCCACCTGGCTACCAGACTACTCTGCCTTTGAGCTCCTGGGGTTGACTTCCCACACCCCTTCACAGATATCTCCCGCATATATGGCTATCAACTTTTCTACATTAAATAATCTTTCAAAATATATTCTAGGCATAATTTCAGAAAACCCCTTCCCCTTTGTGATTAATCCAGTGTTGGACAAGAGATTGATGCTGAATCAATGCTACATAGATGCTTTTCTTGAAAAGGCAACTTTATATAACTTCAGTAATAGTGGACAGGAAGCGGATGATGTCAATATCACCTCTAAGCAGCTGCCACAGGGAATGTGTTATAATGTAACACAGGAAGTGTCATTGTACTGAGCAGTGAAGGATCCATTTCCAGGGTGCACTCCAGGCAGGAAGTGTCCTCACTGAAAAAGATGACTTGTTATGTTGTTGCTCTTCGATCACTCAGTCATGTCTGACTCTTTGCAACCCCATGGACTGTAGCATGCCAGGCTTCCCTGTTCTTCACCACCTCCCAGAGTTTGCTCAAACTCACATCCATTGAGTCAATGATGCCATCCAACCATCTCATCCTCTGTCATCCCCTTCTCCTGACCTCAATCTTTCCCAGCATCAGGATCTTTTCCAATGAGTCAACTCTTTTCTTCAGGTGGCCAAAGTATTAGAGCTTCAGCATCAATCCTTACAATAATATTCAGGACTGACTTCCTTTAGGATGGACTGGTTTGGTCTCCTTGCAGTCCAAGGGACTCTCAAGAGTCTTCTCCAACACCACAGTTTAAAAGCATCCATTTTTCAGCATTCAGCCTTCTTTATGGTCCAACTCTCACATCCATACATGACTACTGGAAAAGCCATAGCTTTGACTAGACAGAGCTTTGTCAGCAAAGTAATGTTTCTGGTTTTTAATATGCTGTCTAGGTTGTCATAGCTTTTCTTCCAAGTGCCTTTTAATTTCACCACTGCAGTCACTGTCCACAGTGATTTTGGAGCCCAAGAAAATCATGTCTGTCACTGTTTCCAATTTTTCCCCATCTATTTGCCATAGAGCAAAAGAGAGCTCTTGGCAGAGGGAATGAGAAGACAAGATGAAGAACGAGGAGGTTAGGAAAGTAAAATAAATAGTAGAATACATGCAGGCCTTAGAATCAGAATCCCAGTTCTACTATTTGCAAGCTATTTGACTCTGTGCAAGGGATTCAATCTCTCTGAGCCTGAATCTTATTATTTGTCAATGGGAATGATATTAATATCTATCCTGCAGTTTTACTATGAGGTGTAAAGGAGATAATGATGCTCAAGATATGCTAAGTGTTTTTAATCAAAGAGAGCCCTGCAGACCAGGCAGATGGCAGGAGGGAGCCACCTCTGCATTAGCAAGAACAACTGACATCCAATCTGGGTTGGATGAAGTGAGAACATCTCAGAAATGCAAAGATACTTGCTTCTATTTACTGAGGCCTTATGGGGTTTCCCCAGTGGCTTAGTGATAAAGAATCCTGCAATGCAGAAGACGCAGGTTCGATCCCTGGGTCAGAAGAATTCCCCTAGAGGAGGGCATGGAACCCACTCCAGTATTCTTGCCAGGAGAATCCCATGGACAGAGGAGCCTGAAGGGCTGCGATCCGTGGGGTCAAAAGAGTTGGGCACGACTGGAGTGACTAAGCAGAGCACATATTGAGGGCTTGCTGTGTGCCACCTGGCAGGCAAAGACCATTTCAATCTCTACACCGTCCTGGAGAGTAGAGGCCATTGCCCCTGCCTTACAGATAAGGAAACTGACATTCCAAGAAGTTAGATGATTTACTCATGGTCACCTAGCCAATGTCAGACTCCAAAACCCACACACTTAAGCACTCTTCTACACTTAAAAGTTGAGCATTTGAGACAAAGAAACTAAAGTATAATACACTGTTACTTGTAACTTTTCCTGGTGCCTAGGAGTCACAACTGAGCCTCAAAGCTAAAGACTGATGTGTTCCAATTCAGAAAAAGGAAGCCAGGCCACTCCTACAGGACTTGCTGAGGGAAAACAAAACTAGCCCAGCACCCATAGACCACCCCTGCCCCACCAACCTATTTATGGGTAGCATTGAGGCTGGAGGACCCTCAGAGCAGGGATGGGAGATATGGAGGCAATGAGGATGGACTTTCAGAGCAGAAACCTCAGGGGAACTGGAAGATGCTAGCCAGGGAGGGCTTGGCCCACATCACGGAGGAGCTCAGGAGCTCTGAAGAAATCCACTCATATGCCCCCAACCAGAGGAAGAGCCAGCACTTGGCCCCCTGCCACACAGAGGTGGTGCTGTCCTCCCTTCAGCTCCCTCTGGGTCCAGCCTTGCAGCAGCCTTTGAGCCTCCACTGAAGGGAAGAAGCTATGGGACTTACTCTGTGCTGACAAGGGAGTGGGGAAAAATGAACAGTGTGAATTTGATGGGAAATTTAGATTGACTTTCATCAGGTGGGAGTCTTTAATATGTGAAAAGAAGACTCTTCTAATAGCTGAGAGTGACAGGAAAGTTATTGAATGGGTCTGCACAAAAGGTCATCCAGGGGTGGGGCTTCCTTGGCTGTCCAGCAGTTAAGACTTCACCTTCCAATGCGGGGAGTGGGGGTTCAATCCCTGGTCAGGGAGCCTAGATCCCACATGCCTCATAGCAAAAAAAAAAAAAAAAAAAGCAAAACATGAAACAGAAACAATACTAGAACAAATTAAATAAAATCTTTTTTTAAAAAATGGCCCAATTAAAAAAAAAATTACACAAATACTCATTCAAGGATGAAGAGGGAGCATAGAGCCAGTTGCAGGGAATCGTTGGGGGGAAAATAATAAATTTGTTTCCTCTTTGCACCCAACTGGGTCCAACTAGATAAATCAGAAATTTACATGAGAAAACCAGGCCAGTGGAGTCAGCCACACAAGCAGCATCATGCAGGACAAGGTGAAAAAGAAACCAAACCAGACCATGGCAGGGGTTCTGCCTTTGGCTGCTCTGATAATTATTCTTACCAGTTCATTAGTAAGGAAACACAGAAGTCCCATCTCAAAAGTCATTGATGTAGCACTTCAGAACCATTAAATCCAGTTAGCATTGTGCTAACTATGTAGTAAGCTGTGTATTATTTTCATTCCCAAAATGAAAGTCCAAATTAAAAAAAAAAAAAAAAAAACACCTGCGGTTTTGTTGTGTGGATACATCTGAACTGGGTTGACCATTAGAAGTTCAGATTCTGGAGTCCAGAGAAAACAGTCATCATCTAGCCAGCGTGGTAAAACATTTAGTCAAAGGGCTCCACATATGAAACCCTTGAAAATGGCTTTCTTGGTCTTAAAGTAAGTAAATGGTTTTCTTGGTCTCACTTACTAGGTTTGATTCACAAACCTAGCACCCAAGTTCATGTCTCTCATTAAAGAGACCCATATCAATGGCCAGTCGACACCCACTTTCAGTACTCTTGCTCTCCTGGAGTTCTTAGGCAGGGCATTAGGTGTCTGTCATTCCCTCACCCACACCGCCAACAGCCCTGAGAAATCAGCACCCCTGCCCTGCTGTATAACCACAAACACCAAGGTTTGGAAAGATGAGGGGCTTTTTGGAGGGCCTCAACCCAGGGAGCAAACCCAGGTCTCCCGCATGGCAGGAGGATTCTTTACCAGCTGAGCCGCCAGGGAAGCCCAAGAATACTGGAGTGGGTATCCCACTCCAGCGGATCTTCCCGACCCAGGAATCGAATCTGGGTCTCCTGCACTGCAGGTGGATTCTTTACCAACTGAGATATCTGGGAAGCCCTCACAGCTAGGGAGTGGCTGCAAAAACCAGAATTAAGGTCCCTGAGATGCTAATCCACGCCTTTTCAACTACCCTAAGTCACAGCAGGCCCAGCCCCGGCCCCTGCCTTTTGGAGCCCAGAATCCTGCCCTGCCCAGAGCTACTCTCTTGGCCTCCCAGCCCAATTCCATGTGTGTTTCTTCGTATCACATTCACTCCCTGACCTTACCTGACAGACTTCTTCCTGAGCCTGATGCCCCCACTCACCAGCCCCATGAGAACTAGAATGTCAGCTCCCGGGTTTCACACCTTCTCTGCATGTTCTCTGCTCCATGTCCACTGTCTGGCTCAAAGCCCACTCTCAAAAAGTGTTTATGGTTTGAATTTTGAAAGTTCTGCCTATAGTAAAACTATGGCTACATTTTTAAAGAGATGTGTATCATTATAGAAAATTCAAAGGCCTGGCTCCCAGGCCCTAATTCAGAAACTGACCCATTGGCCAGCTCTCAGATGCATGCCCTGTATCAGTCCTTGGCCAGACCCCAAGGACCCACAGGTAAACCATACACACTCCACAGGATAACTGGACTCTGAAGTAAAGAACTTTCCTTCTGGCCCCATGTGAGGGGATCACCAGTTAACAAGCAGGGTTTCTTCTGCCCTCAAGGGGCTCACAGTTTACTGAAGCATAACTAAATATGTTGGACTTCCCTGGTGGTCCAGTGGTTGAGAATCCACCTGCCCATGCAGGTTCGATTGCTGGGCTAGAAAGATGCCACCTCTTGAAAGGTAACTAAGCTCTTGTGCAACAACTACTGAACCAGCGTGCCTAGAGCCCATGCTCCACAAGAGAAGTCACCGCAATGAGAAGCCTGTGTACCGCAACTAGAGAGTAACCCCCTCTCACGGCAACTAGAGCAAAGCCCGTGTGCAGTGATGAAGACCCAGAACAGCCAAAAATAATTTAAAAAATAATTTGAAATTCAAAAAAAATTTCCTTCTAAAAAATAAATAAATATATCGAGGGTGGTGATTTACACATTACAGATCATCTTCCCAGTAAAAACTGAGGCCCAGAAAGGGGAAGGGGGTGTGAGTTAGTGATGGTATCAGAGAGCAGGGGGAAGGGGATGAGGCGCAGCTGAAGGGAGTGGGACCCCCTTTCACTGTGCCAGACTCTGTGCTCTGTGCTTCATTTGAAGCCCCATTTTAATCTCCCCGCAACCCTAAACAGGATGCATTTATTACCCCCCATTTTATAGATGGGAAAATTAAGTCCCTGAGGACAGGCATGTGGGCTCCTCGCAGGAATGATGGGACTCACCTCATATGAGGGCTAAGGGGAGAATCAAAGTAAGAAGAGAAAGCAGAAGGCCCAGGTGAGGTGGGAGAGATGGCGGGGAAGGATAGGAAAAGCAGGCTGGCCTTGCATCAGCCATTCAGCCTGGGTCTGACTGATGAAAGGCAGGACTGTGCTGCATTGGCCTCCCTTCCAGACTAGCAAGGGCCCAGCACTGGCTCACATCTGTGTCCTGCACAGGCTGGAATGCAAAGCTGAAGGGGGCCTGCAAACTTTGGGAAGGATACTAATAGAAAGAAATCCTTGGAGCTTTCAGGGCATTCCAGAGGGAGCCTACCCAGTGTGTGTGTGTGTGTGTGTGTGTGTGTGTGTGTGTGTGTGTGTGTACACATACATATATAGGAATGACATCATAGAAGGCTTCCTGGAGGAGGCACTGCAGGAGCTGAATCATGAAGAATAAGCATTTCTGAAAAAACAAACTTACGGAGCCAAGCAGACAGGAAGGTAGAAACTCAGGCAGCCTCATCAGGATACCCACCACTCCCACTGCACCTCTCTCAGCCCCTGGTCCCTAGACAATCCTCTCATTCTGCTGCCGCTTCCTTTACTTTTTTCCCCCTCTCCCGTGGCCTTCACTCACAAGGGGAGATCTTTGCCTCCTAATTCTCTGAGGCCTTTGGTTTGGAATTCTTCAACTTTCTGCCCTCCTCCAACCTAACCCAGATATGTCAAACTAACTACTTCCATATTATTGCCTCAGTCTCAGCAAATGGGGGATCAATTTTCCTTTTCAAGGCTGGTCCCTTCTCTTGAACACTCTCACCTCATCCCCTTCAGGGCCTTGACCCGTCAATCTCTCCCTCTCCTCCATCCTCAGCCTCTCCCTCTTCTTCAGCTCCTCTCTTTTGTGTAAAATCAGGCTCAAGTGCCTTCCATCTCAGCACACCACTTCTTCAAACCATCAAGGGAATAACAAATAAAACAACTTGACCTTAAGATTAAAGACATTGACAAGCTTCTTCTTATGAGGTATTCCAAAGAGCATCTGTGCTTTCAGAATCAATTCTAATCTCATTACAATTTACTCTAAGAGATAAACAATAAAATAACTACTTGCATATTTTAATAAAATCCATTCTTTGGGCTCCTTTGGAATATACCATTAACACTGGGATGCAGACCCACAGAGGTAAGGTACCCTCAGCAAATGAGCACATGCAGTGGCCTAAATACAAGCCCTTCCTCCCCACCTATCCCTGCTCACGTATAGCCATGTATTCATCCAGTGAATTCAACCTTCACCCAAAAACTCATGTTTTCTTGAAAATTGCTAACAATCATTTTGCAAACTAACATGATTTCACATACATCATCATTAAACATTGAGTAAAAACAAAACAGCAAAAACAAATAAAAATGGCCAAATAATTAACATCTATATTTTCATACAACTCGAGGGTGAAAGTCAAGTTAACCATAATCATTAAACCAGTTGTTTGACTTTAGGCTCATTAAATGTGCTATTAGATGTGCTATACAAGAAAGGTACTTGCCAGCTTGGAAGCCTCTTGTGATCACAAATTAGATTCTGCCATTTCTGCACTGGATAGTATTTTTATAATTTGTTGACTTTATCTTCCAAGTATATTCTAAGGTTGCCCATAAAAGAAGTATTAGGAAAATTTGTATAGGCTTCTTTGATTTAGATATGAATTTTAGAAAATTAGAACTATATTTAAAAATTATTTTGAGTTATCCCATCCTCATCTTCACTAAACTGTAAGCTCCAGAGAACTGAGACAATATCTGATTCATTTCTGGTACCCAAGTCTGCACTTAGCAAAGGATCTGGTCTTGTATCAGTTAGTTATAATTACCACAATAATACTATAAACAAACTGCCCAAAATTTAGTGGTTTAAAATAGCAGGCATTTATGCCCCTGCTAATGAGACTGCAGGTCAACTTCAGATTGACTGTTTAGTCTGGGTGGATCTGCTCAAGCCGAAGTTCATCTGGGTGAACTTCAGGCTGCAACTTGGGTTCAGGTCTGATCTATGTGTTGTAGGCTGAAGGTACAGTGGCTTTCTACAGCTGTTCTTCTCATGGTAATCACCAGAAGCCAAGCTCCTTTAAGTGTTTGGCCTATGTCAATTCACCAGCTTTCCATTGGCCAAATTAAGTCACACAGCCACACCCAGTGTCAATGAAAAGAAGTATCTTCTCCTCACTGCAAAAGTACATGGCATAAAGAAAAATTAACACCAATCCCCCTCAAGTTCTTCCCAAAAACTGAAGAGGAGAAAATCCTTCAAAACTCATTCTACTCCGATACCAAAACCAGACAAAGACACAAAAAAATTACAGACCAATATCTTTGAGGAATGTTGATGCAAAAATCCTCAAAAAAACACTAGCGAAGAGAAACAACAGCATATCAAACAGATTATATGCCATGACCAAATGGGATGCATTTCTGGAATGCAAGGATGGCTCAACATTAGAAAATGAATCAATGAAATATGACATATTAACAGAATAAAGGGAGAAAAACGCATCATGTTGATTGATGCAGAAAAACATTTAACAAAAATCAACACCATTTGTGATAAAGCACTCAACACATAGAAAATCCTGAACACTCAACCAAAATCAAAAACAAAAAAACAACAACTGTTAGAACGAATAAACTAAGTGAAGCTGTAGAATACAAAAAATACAAAACAATATGCAAAAATGAGTTGTATTTCTGTATACTAATAACTACCATGTGATCCAGCAATTCTACTTCTGGGGATGAGCCCAAAAGAATTGAAAACAGGAACTTAAACAGATGTTTGCACACCTATGTTAGGTAGCATCATTCACAACAGCCCAAAGGTGGTAGCATCCCAAATGTTCATCATGTTCTTCAACAGATGAAGGAATAAACAAATGCGGTACATATATACAATGGAATATTACTCACCATTAACAAGGAAGAAAATCCTGACACAGGAAACGTCACGGATAAACCTTGAGGTCAACATGTTAAGTGAAATAAATGTCATAAAAGGACAAAGATTATATGATTTCATTTTTATGTTACCTAGAGTAGTCACATTCTTAGGAAACAGAATGATAGTTACCAGGGGCTAGGGAAGCGGCAGGGGAGGGGCCGGATAGGGTGTCATTATTTAATGACTACAGAGTTTTGATTTTGCAAGATGAAAAGAGTTCTCAATATGGAAGGGGTTGACAATACCTATATAACATTGTGAATGTACACTGTGCCACTGAATTGGACACTTAAAAATGGTTAAGATGGTTGATTTTATGTTATGTATATTTTACCACAATTAGAAAAATAAAATAAATAAAATTTAAAAGTATATGGCAAAGAGAATGGCTATTTAATCCTATCGTTAGTGTCTTATAAAAGTCATACAGCGAGCCAGTGCCAGAGACATGACCTGAAAGCAGACCTTTGTCCATTCAATCAAAGTGACTAAACACTAGTGGAAAGAACATTGGACTTGAGATCAGACAGACCTGAGGAAAATATCCTATCTCTGCCACAGGCTTGCTCTTTGACCTTGGTCAAGTCCCTTTCTTTCTCTGTACTTCAGGTTTTTCCTCTATACAGTGAGGAAGTTGGGCCAGACCAGTGCTTAGCTCTAATTTCTCCTGCCCTCTAAACTCGTTCATCCATTCAACAAATACTTAACTTGCCACATGCAGGATGCTGTGTTAGATCCTAGGCCTCTAACTTCTTAAAAAGTCTTCCATGCACTCAGCCCCTTCCCTATAGCCTTGCCTCTGAGCACCTATGTAGAGGTGACTGGGGGAGTCATCAGTGGGACTGGTTGGTATTATTCTGATGTCATCATCACTAGTCTTAACCAGGCCCTCTGTGCTGTCCAGTAAGTCCACTTCATTTCTCTGATCACTACCCTCTTACTCTCCTTACAATGATCATTTCATATCTCCCCCCATCCTCTAACTCTGACACCCTAACTCTTCCCTTATTCTTGGTGCATCACCTTGACTCCTAGTTTATGGTAAAAGTTGAAGCTCTCAGATGAAATCTCCCTGAATTCCCAACTACCTTACCTACATACCCACCTACCCTATCTTCTGGGTATACCCCTTGCTCCATTTGAGTCTCTATTTCCCCCTCTCCAACCCATTCCTGCTACTGGACTTCAGAGCTGCTCCCTTCCCACCTTCATAGATTCATGTGACCAATTTCTTTTGTCTCAATAGTTCCTTCTCAAGCAGATCATGAGCATCAATATTTAAGTATGTTTAAGTATTTTGCATCTTGAAAATAAAAGCCTCTCCTTGATTCAACATCCTCTTCTAGCTGCCAGCTCACTTCTCCTCTCCCCTTCTATTGCAGTCAGATTTCTTGGCTACAAGTACCGGAAGCCAACTCTTGCTGATTTAAACAAACAAAAAAAAAAGAAACTGATAAACTGATAAAATGGAATTGAAGCACATGTCCACAAAAAGACTAGTACACAAATGTTCACACCAGCCTTATTGATAATAGTCAAAAACTGGACAGAACTTCAATAGTCACCAACAGGTGAGTGCACAAATAGGTAAGTGTGGTATGTTAATGAGTAGCATACTACTCAGCAACAAAAAGAAATGAACTACTGGTAAACATTATAGCAACACAGAAGAATATTAAACAACATTAAGGTAATGAAAAGAATCCAGACCCAAAATACTGATTGAATTTGTGTACAGTTCTAACACAGGTAAAGCTATAAAGATAACGAAACATCTCTGGGACCAGAGGTGGGGGAGCAGTCGACCATAAAGGGCCACAGGAAACTTTTGGGGGGTAATGGATGTATTCTAAATCTTGATTGGAGTAGTGGTTACACAGGCATATACATTTTTAAAAACTCATTAAACTATGCCTCAAGTTGATTTTGAGTACATAAACTGCCATAACTAAAGTTGATTTTAAAAGTTATAGATACACATTGAGGTATGTGCATACTCAGTCATGTCCGCTCTTTGCAAACCCATGGGGTGTAGCTTGCCAGGCTTCTCTGTCCATGGAGATTCTCCAGGCAAGAGTACTGGAGTGGGTTGCCATTTCCTCCTCCAGGGGATCTTCCCCACCCAAGGACCGAACCTGTGGCAGTGGCAGGCAGGTTCTTTACCACTGATACATAGCTAGATGATAATAGATAGATAATAGGCAGGTAGAGAGGTTGGTTGGCTTACAGAAGTGCCAGGAAGAAAAGACTGGCTTGGGTCTGCTTCTATAACCACCATCACCACTGTAGCCCTTTCTTTTGGTACCATATCTAGCTGCACTCACACCTTTGTCACCAACCAGCCCTGCTGGTCCGCTAGCCCAGGAACTCTTCCTTTCATGACCACCACCGCTCTCAGAAAACACTCCTCTGTGTCCTTCCCCTTGTGTTTCACTAACTCCTGATTCCAAGTTATACTTCTGGTTGGCAAGTCCTTTGGCAAGTCCAGTCCTCTGCTCATCCCAGCTCAAAACCAGTTGGACAGACAAGTATCTGGCACCTTCCACATCTCCAGTGGGGGGAAGGCCCTGTTTCTCAGCAAGATTCATAAGTAGGGAATTCTCCAAATACAGGGAGGTGAGACAGCTACTGGGCAACCAGTAGGAATGACAGGTGTCGACATTTACAGCTCACACAAACTTCTCCAAAGAGTGGACTACACCAACCACTCTGTTCTGCCTCCCACCCTCTTCTTCTACTGCAGCCCAGCTTATGTGGTCCCCATTATTCTCCAAACAAGGATGACAAAAGTCACTGGTGGTCACCCTGTCACAGTCTAACAGACACGTCCCTTGTTGGCCACTCCCTCCTGACTCTGACTCCTGCCACCTGACTCTCCTTCTACTGCTCCTGTCTCGTCTGCTTTGTAAGATCACCCCCCTCTCTCCAAACTTTAAATGCCGGAGCTCCTCAAGACTCAGCCTAAAGGCCTCTTCTCTCCTCCATTCTGACCTCTTCGCTGGTGATTCACATTTATCTCTCTGGCCCAGACCTCTTAGCTTCAGACCTGTTTGACATCTGCACTTGGATGTCTCAAAGGCAATAAAGCACACTGTCTCTTCCATTCTGAACCAACTGAGAAAAAGACACGGGAATCATGGAAGTGACAATAAACATGGCAGCTCTAGTGTCAGTGAATCTGGACAGGACATGATGCTTGAATACGTAGACACAACCCTGCTCCCTAAAACTTACCTCAACTTCAGTCCTTAGGGTGACCCACCTGGGGGGAATTTGGATCAACTGAGCAAACACAATTCTTCAGAATCACATCTTTACACTGAACCAGGAAAATGGGACCAAAGTGGGTCTGGCCTCCAGATAACCTCTAGAAGCAGGTGGGTCTCTGTCCCATGTGCTGTCCACATGAAATAGGGAGCAGAGCTCAGCCATCCTGCAGGCGGAGCCTGACGAGAAAGAGAAGGTGGCTGGGTCACGCCTGACTGTTGTCATCTCACTAACAGGTAAGTCCCTATCTACTTCCTTCGGAAGGGCTTCCCTGATAGCTCAGTTGGTAAAGAATCTGCCTGCAATGCAGGAGACCCTGGTTTGATTCCTGGGTCAGGAAGATCTGCTGGAGAAGGGATAGGCTACACACTCCAATATTCTTGGGCTTCCATTGTGGCTCAACTGATAAACAATCTGCCTGCAACACGTGAGGCCTGGGTTCGATTCCTGGGTTGGGAAGATCCTCTGGAGAAGGGAAAGGCTACCCACTTCTGTATTCTGGCCTGGAGAATTCCATAAACTGTATAGTTGGTCCATGGGGTCACAAAGAGTTGGACATGACTGAGCGACTTTCACTTTCACTTCCTTCTGAAGGAGGAGGCAGAAAAGGAGGAAGATTTTCTTCCTGGTTCTTCTGAAAGTGTGGGGACACCCACTCCATGATGTAGGAACACTGGGAAGAGAGGTTGGCTGTCTCTACAAATGTGTCCATAGTCCAACTCATGATCTTTTCCCCAAATATGGTCATCTTCCAAGATCCACTCTCAGTCATGGCATAGGTAACCTTCCAGGTGCCCACACCAGGAGTCAGCAGTAGGATCATCTTATTTGCTGACTGTGTTTTTCCAACTTTACCCCTCAGTATTTTGGGCTCATCAAGTCTCCTTTATTTCCACAGTCACTGTTTAGCTGAAGCAACTCATTTGGTTACTGCATTGCCTCCCAGCCTGTCTCCCTGTGCCTAGTCAAGTCCTTCACTCTGTCTCCATACTTTTACCAGAGTGACCTCTAAAAGCAACTCTGAACATGTCACCCTCCACCCCTTCCCATGTTCTAAGGATAGAGATCAAAACCTCTGGTGGAGATGAGGTGCTTGCCAAAAGAACTGGACCCATCCTCCCTGCAGCCTCCTCTCCTCCTTCCCTGTCTCTGGTTCGGCCAAGATCTCATGTCCTCAGATATACCCCGTCTCCTCTCCCCACCATCTCCTCTCAACACCAGCTCTGCAGCCATTGTCCTGTCTGGATGGCCCTCTTCCCCTCCCCACTCCTGCACTCTTGACTGCCTTCAGATCTCACCTCGAGGACGTTCCACCGGGCTCTCACCTCTGACAATCCTTCCCTTCCTCCCACACCAGGTCATCTCCTTAGTCATGGCCCTCATTCCTTCCTTCACAGCCCATCTCCACGGTGTCCACTGGTCACTTTAGCGTGAGTTGATTAATGTCGGTCACTCTCACTTTTCCTATGCAACGTGACCCCGGGGATGAGCCTCTCAGCCCAGCATTCCACCCCTGCTGTCTACCACAGTGACAGATAGAGGGCGGGCCCTGGTGAATGCTTGTTGAGGGAATGAATGGAATGCACCCTCGGCTCATCTCATTTCTTGTAGACCAAGCATATGCTGGAGCATCTTTGTCCCCTGTCTCTCTGTCTCTGTTCATCTGTGTCTCTCTCTATTACTCTCTCTCTATCCCTCCCTCACCCTCCTTCTCTCCTTTACCTTCCTCTCAGAGTCCTAACAGCTTTGCCAAAAATTCCTCACCCCAAACTCCTGCAGCCACAGCGCCACCTAGAGTCCATCCATGAGATGGGCCAATTCTAGGAGAGCTGACCGCTGTCCAGCCCAGCCCAGTACTGCCACCGCCAGCTCCCCAAGTGTTCTGGGTACATTTTGAGTTCTCACACCTCATTTTCCTTGCTTTGAGACAATGTCATCTGTCCAACCCCCTAAGTGCCTAGTGGGACTTTAAGATAGAAAATCACAGCAAATAGGAGGGCAGGGGCTGTGGTTCAAAGCGATATCTTCCTCTAAACTCCGGTCTGTCTTTTCCCTTCCCTCTCTAGCTCTAGTCCTCTCTACTTAACATTATAATTTCAGTTTTTATTAAAATATAGTAAACAGTTCATGAGCAACAACAATATTTGGGGGCCAATGCAGGGTTCCTCCTCCAGGGGAACTTGTAGGGCTACGGGGAAATGATGTGAATGGAAGCAAGTCTTTCACTTGCACTCAGTTGCCATTTCTCTGTCTCTAAAAATACAAGCTTTATTTTGGAAGTTTGGACTAAGTCCTTTAAAAAGCATTCCAACACATCTCATCTTGTGTACAGAGCTTTATGTACAAAGATTCTTTGTGCATCGTTGTGTATAATGACAGAGTTAGAAACACCCTACCTCCCCAACAATAGGAAATTGGGTAAGTAAGTCATGGCACATCCCCTTGTCTGAATAGTATGAAGCAAGAAAAATAATGCAGATCAATGCATGTGAGGACATACTTATAAGCCATTTTGTGGTAGAGAAAACAGATGAGATGTATAGGAAGTATTATTGAATTATATAGAATAAAGACATATATGGGGAACAATTATGAGTGAAATATTATGAGTGAAGACTGAAATATTCCTAGTGGGTTGTTCTGGGAGATTCCTTTCCCCCTTTTCTTTCCTAAAACTTTTGTAAAGAGTTTGGTTTATTATTTATTTATTTATTTACTATTTGGAACAAACCCCACAATTTACCAGAATAACCTCAAAGAAAAAGAAAATGGGAAAAAAAGAATAAATGTGGGTTAAAATAGTCTCTGAATAGTTTACAAAAGCTCTCTTCAGAGATTGGGAGTCTCTGAACTATTTCTTCTCAATAGACAGGGCTCTGAAATCTCTAAGATATACCAGATTTAAGGTCAAGAAACCAGGGTCAGTCTGCCTCCTGCCATGGACTCAGCCAGCATCTCCTGGGTGCTTAGCAATATGGTTGGATCTTAGCGACAGACATCATTTCTCAGCCACAGGGCCTGCTGCAGAGCAACATGATTTATTGAGAGGAGCAAGGCAGACCCATGAGATAACAGTGTGGAAGCTGTTACCCGAGGAAAAATTCCACAAGGATCAAAAACTTGAATGTAAAACCTAAAAGTACTATAAGAAGCATGGAAGGAGGATGGTTTTATAGTCTCAGAACAGGGATGACTTCTCTAAATACGATAAAACTGAGAGACCACAAATGAAGATGGTTGATTTGACTTCACAAAAATATAAATTTTATTCATGGCCAATTAGACTCCCTAGAAATATCAATAGGATATTTTTGAACTCCACAAACTCTAAAATTCATGTGGAAAAGTAAGTATGCAAAAATATTCATAATATAATTTTGAAGGGCAAATAATGAACTGGGGGAAATATTTTCAATTCATATCTTGGGCAAAAGTAAATTTCCTTTAAAATATAAGCTCAGAAAATCAAGTACAGAGATCAACACCCCACCCCACCCCCAAAATAAGCAAAGGATAAACCAAATAATTCCTAGAAAAGGAAATACTACATAGATTTCTTTTAAACATGTAAAAAGATATTCATGATAATAATTAAATTAATGCAAATTGAGACTTCTCTAAGATTTTTTTTCACCTATCAGACTGGTCATGATTAAACAGTTTGATAGTATACACTGCTCCCAAAGATATAGGTAAACCAACAGCCCACATTGCTGGGGGCTGGGAGCAGGGTGGCAAGGAATGCTAACTCATTCAGTTCCCTTAGATGGCTGTTTGGCAACATCAAAGTACATCTGCATATATCCTGTGTCCCAGCAACTCCACCTCTAGGGTTTATTCTGCAGATAGATCATATACAAGTGTGTGTGCACAGAAATTATTCATTGAAGCTTTGATTGGAATAGTATTGTGTGTTCTGGACTCAGTCACTAAGTCGTATCCAATTCTTTGCAACCTCATGGACTGTATGAAGCCCACCAGGCTCCTCTGTCCATGGGACTTCCCAGGTAAGAACACCGGAGTGGGTTGCCATTCCCTTCTCCAGGGGATCTTCCTAACCCAGGGATTGAACCCGCATCTCTGAGTCTCCTGTATTGCAGGTGGATTCTTTACCAATGAGCCACCAGGGAAACCCTACATGTTAATCAATAGGAGATAGTTAATACATTGGGGCATATTCATCAATGCTACTCTTTGGCATGGAAAATAATAAAAGAATGGTCTTTAGGAGATATCATGGAATGATCTGCAGGATACATTGTTAGGTGAAAAGGAAGAGATGCAGAAGATAGTGTAGAACTTTTGTGTGTTGCAAAATTATACACTCGAAAATGCATAAAATATCTCTGGGAAAGGGGATAAGAAACTGGTGACAGATTTTCTGGGTGGAGGTGGCTGGTTGGCTGGAGACAGGGGTGGGATGGAAACTTTTCACTGTGTATCCTTTTGTAACTTCTGAAGTTGGCATCATGGGCATGCATTACATTTTAAAAATCTCTATATCATTCTGGGGCAAAATAATCAATTATTTGGGGAAAATACAAGAACTGGCCATTTAGTAACATCTTATAAAGCAAATACTCCCAATTCCTTTTGTAGGCTTCCCTGGTGGCCCAGACAGTAAAGAATCTGCCTGAAATCCTTTCATAGGGAATGTCTAATTAGCTTGAAGTAGGTAGTCAAGTCAATTGTCACAAGCAGAATGGGTAAGTGCTGCATTTCTGTAGATTTTATTGTTCTTTTATCAAAACAAAAAGAAAAAATTATGAATATTTATTTGCTTTCTATGAGTTAGACTTCATTGTGCTTGTATGTGTGTATGTGTGTGTGTGTAATCTTATTTAATAATTCACCAGACAGTCTAAGCTGAAAACAGAGATGTTCAGATGTGGTATTTGCAGGACCAGTGCTAACAATTATCCAGGCTGACTCAGAGCTCAAACTGAACTAATTACAGATGTCCTCCACAGGCTGCATGCATGCTAAGTCGCTTCGGTCATCTCTGATTCTTTGCAAGCCTATGGATCATAACCTGCCAGGTTCCTCTGTCTGTGGGATTCTCCAGGCAAGACTACTAGAGTGGGTAGCCATTCTCTTCTCCAGGGTATCTTCCCGATCCAGGGATCGAACCTGGGTCTCCTACATTGCAGGCAGATTCTTTACTGTCTGAGCCACCTGGGAAACTTCCTCCATAGGCTACTTAAGCTAAATGACCCAGAATCTGGGAAACGTACTGATTGTTGTTCAGTTAAATTGCTTTCTGATATGACTGTCTTTGCAGCACTTAGGACCAGAACTCACCCTTGTGAATAAAGCTAGGAAGTGGACATTCCTATTGCCAATCATCTGGGCAGCTATCGAATCTGATACTGGCATCCTATACTCATCAGGCCTTTTGATGTTTGGTCCAAAATCCCAATGAAGACATCTCAGTGGATTCCTGCTTAGGGGCAGAGACTGGCAGGGTGTGAGCTAGCCTCTCCCCTACAGAGACAGACTGGGACACGGCAGCGATGCTTTGAAAATGATCTTAGAATGGATATAGGCCTTAGGGCTCTAAGAGCATCCACAAGTAGTAGAGATTATATAATTCTCCAGTGAATACCCCTCCACTGCCCCTGAGCCTTCAATCAAAAGTTATAGGCAATCTTGGATTTCTGTAAGAGATTACGGGACAGCTAAGACAGCATGGTAAAGGGAAGAGTGTGTCCATCACTTCCCAGAGCCAACAGCATGTCCTAACAGAGAACTGTGGGTCTGAGGCATGATTGCCTCTGGTCTCCATGGGGTAGCATCCCATGAGTCCCAAACAGAAGCGCTGGGGTCACAGCAGCACCAAGCCGACATCTGTCCACGTAGCGCCCACATCCTGTCTCTGACACTGCTGTCCACTAGAAGGAATCGGTGTGTTCTAGAGGACAGACAGTTCTATATCCTGGAGAAAAAGAGGAACAGTATGGATGGATATGCGGTATCCTGCTGTTGCCAGAAAGCAGGATTGCCTCAAAGGATATCAATGGAGCATTAAAAAGATAAGGGGTCTGCTTCAAGAGCCTTCCACTGGCAAAACTGTGACCATCTGGACGTCAAAGAGAAGAGAGACAAGGAAGAGGAGAGGAAGAAATAGAGTTTATTAGGGCAAGGTAAGGGATGTCCCTGTTGGCTCAGATAGTAAAGACTCTGCCTGCAATGTGGGAGACCTGGGTTCAGTCCCTGAGCTGAGAAGATCTCCTGGAGAAGGAAATGGCAACCCACTCCAGTATTCTTGCCTGGAGAATTCCATTACAGATGTAGAGCCCACAGAGGAGCCCACAGAGAAGCCTGGTGGGCTACAGACCATGGGGTCATAAAGAATTGGACACGACTAAGCGACTAACACACACACACACACACACACACACACACACACACACACACACACACACAGCAAGGTAAGTTAATGAAAGCTTGTGAACTCATGACTCTTTTTAAAGTCAATATAAAAGCAATATAAAAAGGTGGCTGTAATTAAAATGTGATAAGATCCATTCATTTTTATTATTTCATGGAGAATGTTTACCTGTTTTATTTTTCTAGTAAACATATGTCTTTTTAAAGCTTTGTCATGTATCCATTTCTAGCTCTACATAAACAAGAAAGAAAAAATCACAGGGAGTCATGAGTAAGTCAAGAAACTATGGAAAAGGTAGGAAGTGTGTTGAGAACCCAGACAGTGGCCTCACTAACAACCAGGTAGAAGACACCTCCAGGTGAGCTGGCCCCTCCAGCATGCGACGCCCATAACAGAGCAGTGGGAACATTCTGCCAGGTGTCCACGGTGATGGGTTAGTTAAACCTTTTATAGAGGAGAAAAACCATGCAGACCCAGTCCCTCACCTCCTGTGAAGTCTCTGTATGACCCCACTAATTATAAGATAATAAAGAATTCCTAAATAACGTTCATGGATCAGATCCACAGGTCACTATAACAGAACAATGAGTTGTGTGATGCTGACCAAGTAAGATTTGCAACGTACAAAATTTAGAGGAGAGACACCAAATCAGGAGAAAACTGAAGGCTATGTGAAAGGCCTGGTTGTACAAATCCTCCTGATATAATAAGTGAAGATTAAATCAAAAGAAAAGAAACAGCCCAATATGCTGACTGGCAACTCTTGTTCAAAACCTCTGGGAGAAGTACTCATACTCCATGCCCAGTCAAGAACCAAAATGTTTGGAAACCCAGATTCTGGTCTGGGTCAGTATTACT